>NC_137455.1:350283719-350629566 GCF_964235325.1 Thermobia domestica
ATTCTAGAACGAAAGCCGTCCTCGGAGCGTGCTTTTCTAGAACGGAAGCGATCTCTGGCGCATATTATCCTATAACGGCAGAGGTCCTTGACGCATAGCGTTCTATCACAAAAGAGATCTCTCGTGCAAATTGTCATCTAATGGAAAAGATCCCTGGAAAGTGTTGTTCTACAACAGGAGATATCTCTGACGTGTGTATAATGGAGGAGATCCGTGGTACGTGTTGTCCTATAACATAAAAGATTCCTAGTGTGTATTGTCCTAAGCATAATAGATTCTTGGCATGTTGTCGTATAATGAAAAAGATTCCTAGCGTGTACTAGGAACGAAGTGAATCTCTGGCATGTATTGTCCTATAACGGAAGAGATCCCAAGCAAGCGTTATCCTATAACGGACGAGATTCTTCGCATGTGTTATTCTATAACAGAAAAGATCTCTGGCGTATATTGTTCTATAACAAAATAGATTCCTGACGTACCTTGTTTTGGAAGTGGTTCTTGGTGTGCGTTCTCCTATAAGGGAAGAGACATCTAGTGCGTGCTGACCCATAACGAAAAGATCCATGCATTGCTCATCTTGTGTCTTAATTTATTTGAAACTTAAAGCATAGGCCCTATTAAGAAGACTCAAACCTGATCAAAATTGGAAATGATTTAATAATTTATTGGTTAGTTTAATGAGTTCGTCAGTTGCGAGGCTACTTGTTCCCGTTAGGAAGTAAACTATGCACGAAAGTTCTTGTGGAACAAGCAGAGAAATTCACACATACAAACAAATCTATTTGTTAAATGTTGTAATTCCATTTTCGCTTATTTCAGTGAAAGATTTCTGTTTGTTGAAAGTATGTATTTGTAGATGGCAACACTATTTAGTAAGTTCCTACCGAAGGGCAAACGTAGTGGAAACATCTATGCGTCTCAAAGGAGGATATTTTCTCCTGGCCAAGAGCAACGTTATCAGGTGGTTGGAATACCAGAGAGAAAACCCGAGAAAACTGAAATGAAATCCAGGAATATTACTCAACTCTCAGCGGAACGTCTTTGGAAATGTCTATTCTCAATGGAAAATAACAAATATCTAGTAACCATAGAAAATTTATTCTGCAGTATTGACTTCATCTTTCTTCGAACATTATATTAGATGGTTCAGCTTTAAGAGGTATGTTAAGCCAGAATTAAATAAGGATATCAGATGCTTGTAAAGGCGTTCTACAATTTTCATAAACTTTTGTGATATTGTACTTATTCTTTTCATTGATAGTATTAGTTTTGAGCCAAACTTAAACTACTCGCTGTGCAAAACAATAAGTTTATTGTAAAAATTAATAACGTGTAACAGTTTCGCCAACTATCCACTTGGCTTCATGAGACACTATCAGTCTGATGAAGCCAAATAGGATAGTTGGCGAAACTGTTACACGTTATTAATTTTTACAATAAACTTATTGTTTTGTTCCTGCGAGTAGTTTGATGATAGTGTCTGATGAAGCCAAATAGGATAGTTGGCGAAACTGTTACACGTTATTAATTTTTACAATAAACTTATTGTTTTGTTCCTGCGAGTAGTTTGATGATAGTGTCTGATGAAGCCAAATAGGATAGTTGGCGAAACTGTTACACGTTATTAATTTTTACAATAAACTTATTGTTTTGTTCCTGCGAGTAGTTTGATGATAGTGTCTGATGAAGCCAAATAGGATAGTTGGCGAAACTGTTACACGTTATTAATTTTTACAATAAACTTATTGTTTTGTTCCTGCGAGTAGTTTGATGATAGTGTCTGATGAAGCCAAATAGGATAGTTGGCGAAACTGTTACACGTTATTAATTTTTACAATAAACTTATTGTTTTGTTCCTGCGAGTAGTTTGATGATAGTGTCTGATGAAGCCAAATAGGATAGTTGGCGAAACTGTTACACGTTATTAATTTTTACAATAAACTTATTGTTTTGTTCCTGCGAGTAGTTTGATGATAGTGTCTGATGAAGCCAAATAGGATAGTTGGCGAAACTGTTACACGTTATTAATTTTTACAATAAACTTATTGTTTTGTTCCTGCGAGTAGTTTGATGATAGTGTCTGATGAAGCCAAATAGGATAGTTGGCGAAACTGTTACACGTTATTAATTTTTACAATAAACTTATTGTTTTGTTCCTGCGAGTAGTTTGATGATAGTGTCTGATGAAGCCAAATAGGATAGTTGGCGAAACTGTTACACGTTATTAATTTTTACAATAAACTTATTGTTTTGTTCCTGCGCGTAGTTTGATGATAGTGTCTGATGAAGCCAAATAGGATAGTTGGCGAAACTGTTACACGTTATTAATTTTTACAATAAACTTATTGTTTTGCACAGCGTGTAGTTTAAATCGGATTTAAATCTACTGAAGCAAAGCTTGTGCAGCGGAAAATATTTAGTTTTGAGCAAAGATTATGTTCTGCTTATTTAGCCTCTCAACAAGGGCGCCGATTTCTCTGTAAATTAGGGGGGCCCATTCAGATGCAGAAGGCATATATGAGGATTTTAAGACAAATTGCATTCAAATTATGCCAAATATTATATATTCTTAAATACAATAAGGGGGGACAAACATTAGCTTTGGGAGGGCCTCGGCCCCCAGTATCGGCTCCCTTGCCTCCGAGTTACAGACGTGGGAATGTTGCGAGTATGGAAGCTATTTCCGTACATACACATTGAGTGCGAATTCAGGAACTTAAGATAGTAATTTTCTGATAAATGATTATTGTGTCTCTTAGATGAAGAATGGAAATGTATCTCTTTATTGGTAATAATTGGGAGGTGAATGATGTACACTGAGATTCATGTCTTGTTATTTGGAATTTAAGGAAATTGAATTTGTGCAAATACAAATGGATGTTTGGTTAATAATTGAATTTCAGATTGAGGATTTTGAACGGAAGATACAGTGCCCGGTGGCTACCTTAGACATGCTATATTATTTTAAATATTTAATCTTTACTCGTTCCATTTTTGCAATAACTTTGTTCTTACAAATTAATTAAAAAGAATTATTATACAAGCTGAGGCGAACCGAATTCAGGAATTTCAGGTATGCGAAGCTGTGAAACACAACCTCTGTTGTTGAGCCGACCCAGGCCACATATTTTTTTTCTTAGCTATTCATGTTTTATTCCTTAGATCAAGAACTATTTGCCCTCCAAATTCGATTCAGATCTGGTCAAAGTACCACATACAAAGCTAGTCAGCCTAGCCGAGCCTGTCCGTGGCCTAGCCCAGCCATCATATACTCATAACAAACAATCAATCCTTATAATAAAAGGGAAACGTCTCAAGCTGTGAGCACCGCTAATTTCCTAATCGTTAACAGTTGCCGCTCCGCTACATGTCCAGCCTGGCTATCTGTCACAAATAGCGTTCTATCGTACAGGCAAATTTCCATATTTAAAACTACTGGAACGATTTAATTGCAACTTAAAATTACTGAAACGATTTAATTGCAACTTATATTGTTTAAAATTACTGGAACGATTTAATTGCAACTTAAAATTACTGAAACGATTTAATTGCAACTTATATTGTTTAAAATTACTGGAACGATTTAATTGCAACTTAAAATTACTGAAACGATTTAATTGCGACTTATATTGCTTAAAATTACTGAAGCGATTTAATTGCAACTTACAATTACTGAAACGATTTAATTGTGACTTATATTGTTTAAAATTACTGGAACGATTTAATTGAAACTTAAAATTACTGAAACAATTTAATTGCAACTTATATTGTTTTAAATTACTGGAACGATTTAATTGCAACTTAAAATTACTGAAACGATTTAATTGCAACTTATATTGTTTAAAATTACTGGAACGATTTAATTGAAACTTAAAATTACTGAAACGATTTAATTGCAACTTATATTGTTTAAAATTACTGGAACGATTTAATTGCAACTTAAAATTACTGAAACGATTTAATTGCGACTTATATTGCTTAAAATTACTGAAGCGATTTAATTGCAACTTAAACTTGTTTAAAATTACTGAAACGATTTAATTGCGACTTAAACATATATTGTTTAAAATTACTGGAAAGATTTAATTGCGTTTTGAACATGTATTGTTTCTATTTATTTATTTATTTATTTATTTATTTATTTATTTATTTATTTGAAAATGTACAGTGATGATGCTGGATATGAACGTGCTTTGCTGTGCATTATTTATAGGTTTTGTTAAATGTTAATAATGTTGTAAGTATTTATATAAAAACCCACAAGCATTTTTTCCGTTAAGTACAAAATAATTTTTACTAGGGAATTAATAATTACATGGCAAGTCTTCAAAATTCAGAATGATTGCTGGATGCTTATCCCAACACTATTCATGAACTGGCAAATCACAACTCTTAAAAGAATGTAATAAATTTAGAAAACATGAGCCTGGCAACAATTGCAAAGTGCCAGTTGGAAACTTAAAACATGCGGTGAAAATTAGGAGTGTTGCCAATTTGAAAGATCGAATAATGGACGTTTCATGCCCATTAGAAGAGTCATAAATTCATACTACTTAACTATAGAACAAAAATAAGCATACCATTGGCTTTTGGGGAAAATTTACTATTAAAATTATGTGCCACATGCTATGGTTTTCATTTTTCAAAACTTCACTTTAATTCAAAATGGCGGATTTCAAGATGGCTGCCGTCAATGATACCCTTATCGTATCACTTTCCTCTAGCCATAATATGTATTACCGAAAGCTTTATCCACTTATTATCATTAATACGCGGGTTAGAAGCGGAGGTAAGGGACTTACGCACATAGTAAGTATAAACAATTAATATGCCCTAACTTTTCCCCAAATGGGCGCACCTTAAAACTAACTTCCCCATTGTCTTCCTGATTAAATTCTAGCCCGAAATTATGTATCATATTACCCTATTTCCATTTAAAAAACTTGACCTTAATTCAAAATGGCGGAATTCAAGATGGCTGCCGTCAAGGTCATACGTACCATACGACTTCCCCCTAGGCCCTATACGTATCTACATGGTTGTTCTTTCATTAACACTTAGTTTACAAAGGGTAGTAAGGGACTTCTACAGTAATCTCTGTTAACTACATCACAACCTTTAAAAATTATTAAAAAATAGAAAACATGCACCATGGCAAAAATTTCTGTCATCACAAGTAACGAATATATGTCCTCTATCAGCAATAAAAATTTCATTGAAATCGGAGCCGGACAATTGGGTGATGTCCCTTGTAAGTAACATGGACATGGTAAACAAACTACCCACAGCTGTTACTGTTCACTTTAAGGATGGTTTAATAATTAACAAGCATTATTGTCAACCCGCATAAAGCATACTAACATTAACACTCAATACAAAATGTAAATAAAATAGTAATTTCATACAGACGTTTATCAATTTAATGGCAACACTTGAAAAAAGTGCAACCTATTAGAATAACATGGCTTCAGACCACCTTTAATTCTTTAAAATAGCTCTATTGAGAGGTGGAATGGAGTCATAGATGTCGTGAATGTAGCAAGTGAACTATTGTACCATTTCGAGTGCAGTCATCATTCAGTCCAGTGAGAAAGGATGGAGGCGTAAATCTGCTTCCGATTCGTGTCTTCAAAACAGTCAAAGTACGTTCAATCATGTTCACCTCCAGAGATTGGACGGCCCAGAGGAAGTGTTCAACTTCATTCCGCTGATCCCCAAATTACACTTTGTGAATAAAAACATTATCAGCCTTCGTTACCCACAAACAACATTTCGACCATAAGAGTTACATGGTCCTCTAAAATGGCAACATAATCACCGACAGTGAGGCGTCTGGGAAGTGTCAGTACAGGATCCACTGAAACCAGGATATTATTGCTCACAGCAACACGAAGCTGCAATCATGTTTCGGTTGGGTAGAGACTCTGCGAATCATACTCTTCTTTGAACGTTCACTACTCAATACGTCCTGGTATAAGGTAAATGATGACTCGTCCGTCCATCTCACACACTTCCAGTCATCAACGTTTTATGCTGTAGTTACGAGGCACCATTGATATCGTGCTAAAGCGTTATGGTACCTTATCAGTTATTTCATATGTCCATGTCATGTAACTCGCGGCAGACTGTGAAAGTCGACACAAACTGTGAAAGGTGCTGCTCGCGTTCTTTAGTCACTTGCATCACAGTCGCACGATAACTTTGAGTGACAATCCGCTGTAATACTCGGTGAGACCTGTCACAGAGGGTTCTCCTGCAATCACTGTTCCTCTTCGCGATGCCATTTTGAAGAGATTTTTGTAGGACTAATTACCTTGGGCATCCCCCCCCCGCAACACACACAGAGCATTTACCCTTTCAACACGCTGGCGCTACAAAACCAGTGCCAACAATTTGCTATACGTGGAAATTAAAGAGGCCGCCCACCGTCTATTCAGCTCACTGTAAAATACCGTTCTTCTTCTCATCACGTAGTACGGAATTTTAACCTATAGTGTACAGCGAGTCGAAAGCTTGAAGCAGCAACTCGCTACTAATACTTCAAGTTACATCATACTACAATTAATACGACAAAGTACTACTGTTTTTTAGTTATAGTAGCCAATTATTGTAAATTATGTAATATACTTTTCTGGGTCTCACAAGGGTGTGAAAATGATGTAGGGGTTCGACACCCATCTGGAGCTCATGTGGTTCGGATTCCATGTTAAGTTGTAGGTTCAAATCTCATATAGCTTTGCTACTGATCTGAGGGGCATTATACTTAATAGAACCAACAACCAACCAATTACAAAAAAGGAAACAACTTCTACTAGGACATGATTCAAGGATATAACAAGAGAAATGTATGACAATTGTTACCAACAAACTGGGATAAACTTTCACTTACACGATTAGATCGTCGCATAAGAATCAGAGGAACGTAACTCCAAAAATGCGGTTTTCATTTTTTTTCATGTTTGGACACAATTTTGAAGGCCTTACTTGGTGTAAATAGAACGTAACGCCATCTGTCCTCCTTGTCGATCATCTGTTGTAATGTAGCTCAATTACCATCTTATTAAAAAACACATCTTTCTAAGAAAATAATATTTTTGTCCTCTCGCCTGTTAACCTATGAAAATGGAGTTACGTTCCTCTAGTTTTCATGCGACGATATGATAAAAAAATATCCAAACATGAACTTATGTGAGTATCATTTAAAAATAATATGCTACATATATCTCGAATAGTGAAGAAGAAGAAGAAGAAGAAGAAAAAAAAACGACTTCGGTCTTTTGGTATATTCTAAACAATAAACAAAGTTGTGAGTGGGGTATTCGCTTAACGTATTGCTCTATATTTAAACCCTAAAGTCGAAACAACAAAGAATTGACAGTTTGTCACAAATCTTGACACAGTCCAAGGCCGCTTCCTGTCTTCCCTATTCCAGAGCTCCCTCTATCTAAGCGGTTAGTGGAAATCCGGGTTCCATTCCCGGCGGGAAGACATATGGTTCGGATCTCACGATAAGCTGTAAGTCGGCGTCTCATGTAGCCTTGTCCGCTAAAATCAAAATCAAATCAAATCAAATCCTTCCTCATTCCTTTCTTCCTTCTAATTCTCCGGGCAGTCTGATTGAAGCTCTAGGAAACCGACTAAGAGTAACGCGACTGAGCGAATGTAAAAAAAAAAAAAAAAAAAAAAAAAAGTCTGATTGCCGCCAGACGTCATCCCTCATATATGAGGGATACTATTGCCGGCCCGTATCCAGGGGGGTTTGAGAGCCCTCCCTACATCTTTGGGCTGGCTACCGGCCTGGTGGTGAAACTAGAATTAGAATCACAATTTTGAAATACTTAAGAAAAAGAAAAAAGAAACTTTTAGTAAAAGTGCTTCGTAGTTTAGTGTACTTAGTACAGCATTACATAAATTGTGTTGCATCAATTGAAATTTTTCATGTTACAGAAATAAAAGTATACTGTCACTCATGTGTGCCTGAAGGAGGGACAGGGGGTCGCTCCCCTAGCTAATGAAAACGTATTAAATGTCTTAGTACAAATAAAAAAATACCAAATGTAATAGGGTAGGCTATACCGTAGTAACCAGGGAGATGAATCCCCTAGAAAATTTTCATCGGGCGCCCATACTGTCACTATTTCTGGATAAATGAATTGTTAGGTTTGAAAAATATTTCTGTAAATGTTGTTTTTATCTTTAATTTTGTTCTGAGTACCTATAATCTGTTCTGGTGTCTTGTTAATACATTTGAGCGTTTAATAGTCTAAATTTGCAAAAGTTCGATACTCTGGAAGTTTGGTGACTTTTTTTTTTTTTTTTTTTTTTAAGCATTGATGCCACTGTTACATAATTATGCAAACACGTATTTATTAATTTGGGATAGCGGATACTGGATATTGTATGCAGTGTTGTGAGAAGTCATATGGTTTTACACTTGTTTTGTCGTACTTCTGGCCATTCTCAGCTATGTTGTCGGGTGCCTGCTTGGTTATCTGAAACTCGTAATAATGCGACTAATCTAATGAATCGCTGATTACAATATTTGAGGTCTATTAGTCTACTGGCACTCATAGCGAAAATACATGCAATAAAGCTAGTATTAACACTGTAACAAAATATCAATTTATGAATATCTTAAAAGGACATGGGCATTTGTTCCAACTACATCTTCAAAGCGTGCGAAAACTCAGCTATAAAATTCAAGAAATACAGTTCTTTTTTTTTATGTAATACCGACCCCCTCTTCTGGCGTTCTATTTAATACATGACAAAATTGGTAATTTTGAAAAGAAAAAGCAATGTATGTTCAAGATGATATCAGAACAAGTGTTCGATATTACAAACTAAGAATTAATTTCAACTTTTATTCTTATGGATATTATGCACGTCGTAAATGCAACGTTTCTTTCGTTCACTTTTGTGTTTTCTTTAGTTAAGTAGTCCTTAACACCAGTGGACCAGTGTGCACTCTTGTTGCATCCATCCAGCAAAAATTATTGTTAGCCAGTGTGTGTACTGATACAGTTTCCAGCAATTCGATGAAAATTGGGTCAATATATATTGCCCGTACAAGAATTCTTACTGGATCTAGCAAGAACGCATGCTGGACCGGCAAGGACCTCTAGATAGGGAATCGGTGTAATTACCGTAAATCTTGTACGGTTATAACACACCTGTGCTTTTTTTAAAAAAAAAACGATCCCTAAATATTACGGTAAATTACCGTAAAATATACGTTACAAAATTTGTTTCTAAACACGGTTAATATTATTTTGCTTCTAAATACGTACATCATCTACCGTTTTTATGAAAAAACAGTAGACCGTAAAATTTAGGGTAATCGGATGGCAGCGAGAGTTGACGGTAATCGGTCAGTAAATTTAAGGTGGATCACCACCCGGAAGTCAGTACATATTTTAGCTCATTTCCTTAACTACTGCGCAATGGAAAGTTACATATTATAAATATTGAACTATATGATAGAGTATTGTTTCAGCTACAGCACAAGACACTGATTCTTTTGGTTGTCTCTCCTGATATCAAAAAATGTAACAAATAAAAGAAAATATTTTATTTGTTTTACAATGAGCACACAAGATGGCACTCGCTAGACATCTTACTAGAAGTGCTACGTTTTATGAAATGTTTATTTGTGTGTGTAAAGTATTTTAAGGTAACAATCTTATCACGAAATAGATATATTTTTTCACTGTTTTTCACTGTTTCAATGTTTCATATTTTGTTTAAATATTAATTTACATTTAAGGAAATAGATTTTGAAACGAAACTTACGCAGAACGTCATAATGCATTGTTGCCAAGTTTGTACTTTTACTATAGTAGTCACAATAAGAAAATTCCTTGATTCCAGCGTTGCACTTCGAGAAGCGGGATTGCGGAAAGGGTCGAAAACTAATATCTCTAGTAATTATCCAAGCAGAATTCCATGATTACTTCCTTTATTGTCTGATATGAGGAAGTACTCGACACTATCTGGCAATGCCGCACTATTCAAGTAGTGTTTAGCATAGCACCGAAAACTAATATCTCTAATAAGTATCCAAGCAGAATTCCATGATTACTTCCTTTATTGTCTGATATGAGGAAGTACTCGACACTATCTGGCAATGCCGCACTATTCAAGTAGTGTTTAGCATAGCACCGAAAACTAATATCTCTAATAAGTATCCAAGCAGAATTCCATGATTACTTCCTTTATTGTCTGATATGAGGAAGTACTCGACACTATCTGGCAATGCCGCACTATTCAAGTAGTGTTTAGCATAGCACCGAAAACACCTAATGATCCACCTTAAGGCGAAATTTTTTACAGTGTGACTATTGCCATAGTTGCCGAAAGCCCAGAAATTTAATTCCTAAATCTAGTCCTAAGAAATTGTAAATTAATTTATTCATAGAAACATGAAACTCTTGTTGCTGAACAACCTTGCCCCCCCTCCCCCTCAGCTGGCAAACTCTGAACTGAAGCTACTGATGTATTGTTTTAAAATTTATACAGGTAAGCTGTAGGGATGTGCACGAGACGAGTCGAGACAGGACTTTCCTGACAAAATTCGAGTCGAGACACGGCTCTTCCAATAGAAAAATATAAATTTTACGAGTCGAGGCATCACTTTTACAGCACATTTTCGAGACGAGACAGCCACAAATCTTGTCTCGTGCGCATTCCTAGTAAGCTGGCATCCAATTAGCAATTTGAGTTAAAAAACAGTTACTTTATAACTGTCTGTCACCTCCTGATTCTTAACGATATTATTTTATTTTTGTTTTAAGCCACGCAATGAGTACACTAAATTGACATAATGCAAAATGTCGTTTATTATTCACCTTCCTTTTTATAAAGTTATGCTTCTTCCAAGGTAATTTACATTATCTTACCTTACTTCGGTTACCATAGTAATAACTAAATATGTCGTCTTGGTGATAACAACAACACATCCATTTATTTAATACATTAGTTTTATATTATATCTTTTCTTCTTCTTCTTCTTAATCCAGCTGGCTAGTGCATATTTTATATACAAGATCAGACATTTTGCCCAAAGAATACAAGAGTATAACTTAAAAATACATCATATCGTTGTACAGTGAAACCTGTCTTCAGCGGAATCGAGCGGGACTCGCAAAAATTTCCGTTAAAGACAGGTTTCCGCTTAATGGAGATAGACCTTTCCGTTAAAAAAAAATAGATATGCTTATAACGGACATAATGAGAAAATATAGAGGAACTGTACCAAAAGTGGGCCCCCATTTTGTTTTTTCCATATATCTAAGAAAGTATCAATCAGAAAAAAATGCTATTCAGGCTGAAAATAATATGATATGTAATTGTTTTGTTTGTTTCTTCCCATCACAATCAAGGAAAAAATGGGTTGAGAAAAAATGGATTTTCATATGGACTGCATTTTCGACATTCGAAAAAACTGTTCCAAAACCGGGCCCCTTTAAACTTAGATAAATTACTTAAAGCGAAAACCTGTATTACTTTAAATGAGTTACGTATTTAAGCTAAAAACAACATTCTAAACACTGGGGATTGAAATAAAATGAAATATGAATGTTTAAAAGACTTTATTGGAAGAAATTGAAACAAATTCCGAAAAGTAAAGAACACATTAAAATTGAACTTAAAACTTAAATATTCCACATTTTAGTGGCCAAAATGCAATCTGAAAATATTTTTCTTAACTCCAGCACAACCTTTCAAATAGATTAAACTTATAAACTGAAAATGTCTAAACTTAAATATTCCACATTTTACTGGCGGAAATAGCAAATCAAAATGTCTTTTTTTAAAAAAAAAAAAAAAAAAAAAACTCCAGAACAATCTTTCATATAGACTAAACTTGAAGACTGAAACTTTCAAAACTGAAATATTCAATATTCTACTGGTAGAAATAAGAAATCTAAACATCTCTCTTTCTCCAACCTACTTATTTGGCATTAAAAAAATCCTCAAACTTCAGAACCCATACTTCCAAATTAAACGTGATAAATGAAATGTTTCACAAAGTTAAGATTGCTAATACTGGCAAAAGTCACAAATACAAATGACTTTGCCAGTCTCCTCACAATCTACATGCGCCCACTAAGAGCACATGACACAATGGACTCACAGTTCAACTCTCGTATCACTCGAAAAATTTTCAGTGCAGAACATGCATGTGGCATCGTCATTCGTGGACTATGTTTTCCCAGGTGGAACGTTTAAAGTTGAGAATATTGTTGATGCTTCCTTATATCAGAGATTGAGCCACAATCAGAATCGTCTTCCTTGGCTCTTCCTTTCACCTTCAGCTGTCTTTTACTTTCCTGGATCATAGGATCTTGATAATGACTTAACACTGCCATGCCCTCGACCACGATATTGTGTTATTAGTTTCAGCTTTGTTTTAGCATTTTGGTCCTCTTGAAAATTGTAGATAAATTGCACGAATTATGAGAATTTGGTATGAAACATATCTTTTACTTTTGTACAACATAGTAGGGGCCCGCTTTAGGATTGACCAGGGGGCCCACTTTACGACCATACATGTTTTTACTTTCGCTGCAAATAATTTGTCAATCCTACGTCTAAATTACTAGCTAATTACATAGAACATACCTCTTACCATTAAGATTAAATAAATAAATAGTTGGCTCACTTACCTCTTTACTAACTATGGAAAACCATGCTTGCTCGTCGGAGCTTCAAAACTTTCCACTGCATGAAAACTCGTCACATGTTGATTGCAGAACAAAGGATTAACTGATCAACACAGGAACTAGTGCTGCATGCAACAGTAACGTTAAACTACAATTCAGCTTATTTCTAGCATTCTACGCCAATACCCGGAGCAGCAATTGAGGGGGCCCGCTTTATGGACCGGGGCCCGGGTTTGGTACAGTTCCTCTATTGATGTACGCAACTTGTTCAATTACAGTACTTTTTCCTTCTACGGATTAATACCCAATAAACACAAAATATGCTGTGCACATTTTCCTTTATTTTTCCCAATAGTCAAGCAGGATTTTTTGCATATATTGCTACTACTTGGCTGCGGTATACTTCAGGACACAGAAAAACTTTCTCTGGAATTTTGAAAGTCATCTGAACTCTTTCCTCCTTGTTTTCACGACAAGTGATGGAGATATATAACTTCTGCTTTACCTCAATTCCTTTTTTCCAGAACTTTGTTTTGTCAGTTTTCTTCTCATTTTTGTTCGCTGTCGCTAGTTGCTACACAAGCGGAACAGAAGTACGCCTACAAAGAAGACTGACAGCTAACATGCTACGTAGAACTAGCGAAAAATTGTGGGAGTTGAATATGAGTAGTGATTGACGAAGGTCAACACTGCCCATAAAGATTTAACAAAAGAACGAAGTATTTATCACGGACAGTATATGTTTACCCTCTCACAGGATGTTTAAAAATTTTCTAAACGATGTAGTCTGAAACTCAGAATTTTCCGTTAAAGGTTCACTGTAAAAAATTTCGCCTTAAATTTACTGACCGATTACCGTCAACTCTCGCTGCCATCCGATTACCCTAAATTTTAAGGACCACCGTTTTGTCATAAAAACGGCAGACTGTATATTTAGAAGCAAAATAATATTGACCGTATTTAGAAACAAATTTGGTACCGTATATTTTACGGTAATTTACCGTAATATTTAGAGGTCGTTTTTAAAAAAAAAAAAAAACGGACAGGTGTGTTATTACCGTACAAGATTTACGGTAATAACACACTTGTGCCCTCTTGCTAGATCCAGTAAGAATTCTTGCTGGTCAATATATATTGACCCAATTTTCATCGAATTGCTGGAAACTGTATCAGTACACACACTGGCCAGCAATAATTTTTGCTGGATGGATGCAACTAGAGTGCACACTGGTCCATTGCTGTTAAAGACTACTTAACTAAAGAAAACAAAAGTGAACGAAAGAAACGTTGTACCTACGACGTGCATAATATCCATAAGAATAAAAGTTGAAATTAATTCTTAGTTTGTAATATCGAACCTTTGTTCTGATATCATCTTGAACATACATTGCTTTTTCTTTTTCAAAATTACTAATTTTGTCATGCATTGAACAAAACACCAGAATAGGATTCGATATTACATACAAAAAAAAAAAAAAATCTTGAATTTTATAGCTGAGTTCTCGCACGCTTTGAAGATGTAGTTGGAACAAACATCCAAGCCCTTTTAAGATATTCATAAATCGATATTCTGTTACAGTGTTAAGACTAGCTTTATTGCATGTATTTTCGCTATGAGTACCAGTAGAATAATAGACCTCAAATATTCTAATCAGCGATTCATTTGATTAGTCGCATTATTACGGTTTCAGATAACCAAGCAGGCACTCGACAACATAGCTTAGAATGACCAGAAGTACGACTAAACAAGTGTAAAACCATATGACTTCTCACAACACTGCCTACAGAATCCAGTATCCGCTATCTCAAATTAATAAATACGTGTTTGCATAATTATGTAACAGTGGCATCAATGCTTTAAAAAAAAAAGTCACCAAACTTCCAGAGTATCGAACTTTTGCAAATTTAGACTATTAAACGCTCAAATGTATTAACAAGACACCAGAACAGATTATAGGTACACAGAACAAAATTAAAGATAAAAACATTTACAGAAATATTTTTCAAATCTAACAATTTATTTATCCAGATAAAATAATGACAGCATGGGCACCCCATGAAAATTTTCTAGGGGACACAACTCCTTGGTTACTATATACCCTGATATTTTTTATTTGTATTAAGAAATTTAATACGTTTTCACTAGCTAGGGGAGCGACCCCCTGTCCCTCCTTCGGACACACATGAGTGACAGTATACTTTTGTTTCTGTAACATGAAAAATTCCAGTTGATGCAACACAATTTATGTAATGCTGTTACGGTAAACTACGAAGCACATTTCCTTTTTTTTTTTTTTTTTTTTAAGTATTTCAACATTGTGATTCTAATTCTAGCTTCACAAACCACTCGTAGTTGACTACATTATCATAAGACTTTATACATCCAGCAGCTTCTTGGTTTCGAATCGTTGCACTTTGGAGCGATCTGCTTGCCACGATAGCCAACTAAAGTTTTTTTTGTCACCGAACAAAGTTGAAATATTAACATGGCGCTTTTCCATACATTACCTTGCTTAATGTTGAATTTCCAGGATATCTTCAACAGTGGTAGGCCTATTGTATATATCACACCAGAAAACCACACACTAAACAAACAAACAAACAAAAGAAAGAAACAAAACAAAGCACAACACATCCGAACCTACGCGCCATCAATCCTCGCTTCGACCATGTGCTTTTTCTCTCCAATGCGCATGCCCGACACAAGCATCTGCCAGGAAAACGGTCTCCTACCATTATTTTAGAAAAACGGTAAACCGTATATTTTTTAGGCACTTATTTTCACGGTTATTGGTTACAGTGTTTATTTTGCTTTCCGTTGTCCGCATAACACAGTTTCCGCTTAATGAAGGGACTTTTACATGTCTTTTACTCCAAAATCCATGGGACCATGAAATATTTCCCTTTAAGACAGTTTTCCGTTTAATAAAGGGTCTGTTGAAGGCAGGTTTTACTGTACATGGCGCGCGAACATATGGACTTTCTTTTTATTTAGCTTATAAATAAAAGAAAAGAATCCTGGACCGTTAGGATTCCTGTACTAATCAACAGTACTTTTCGGACATCGCTCGTATGTAAACGAAAATCACATTTTATAATAACTCATATATATCATATTTCATTCACATATCATTATTAATAATTTATTTTACATTTAATCTTATAATCATTTATGTATTTATATTTTTATAATATAACGTCGATAAGGAATTCCGAATTATAAGGAATTCGGAATTATAGATTGGTTCGGTATTATGTTCATTAGGAAACCTTTTATCAACGCAATAATGTTATACACTTCTAACTTTTTAAAAAAATGATTACGTAGGATTTCAAACGCATGGCGAATATTTTAACGCAGCCATATTCAATACAGGAAATACTGTGCATGATTCTCTTTTAGACGGAAATTTAAATAAATAACGAAATATGACTGGGATTGCATCCATTTTTAAAGTTAATATAAGTATATTCTCTCTTAGGCGCATACATTTCCAAATATCAAATGATCCTCAGATCATATTATTTCAGATTCCTGAATTTCTGATTTTTATTAAGGTAAGCTACCAACAACTCAGACATTACTCGTAGTAACAGGGAATAAACTCAAACCATTGCTTATGAATTTATTGTCTACATCATCACTTGCAAACCTATCTTTCTCTTTCAACGGAAAACGAATATATTTTACAAACAGTATATTAAAAAATTTAATATTACTATGGGCGTTAGTAAGAGACGAAATTAGTCTTGTTACATCACGTTCATTCTTGGAAACAGAAAATATGCAACATGTATGTATCATATCTGAATTTGAAAAACGCCTTCAACGTGAAAATCACTAGAAGTCAAAAAGTGGGGAAAATTCTGAAGAAGGTAAGGCAAGGCCAGTTTCGCCACCACTGTTTTTATATATGAAAAGAATCACTTTTTTGTACGCTGTGTATAAAGAAATTTCTGCTTGTTTACTTAAAAAATCACATTATTTAATTATGCAAAAAAAGAAAAAGAAAAGAAAAGAAAAAGAAATGTCATTTACTTTCAGTGTGTGAATACAGCCTTCGGTAAATGAGTACCGTTTGTTGTCATCATCCACTTTTTCAATCAACTTCCATCTTTCTTTCTTTTTATCTTTCTTGTTATATGTTTTCCAGAATAATGGAAACAAACTTCAGATGCAATCCTTTGTGCTAAGAAAACAATTTGCTTCAATTAATTGTAGCTGTAGGCAGAAATCTAAGTATGAAATGTCCGAGGGCAAAACAAGAAATGGGTTTGATTTGATTTTAAGTTTAGTGTCCCTTTCTTCGGTAAGGCTATATGAGACATGGACCTACAGCTTAAGGCGAGATCCAAACCACATGAGCTCCCATCGGGAATTGAACCCGTGTCTTCTACGTCAAAAGCACGTATTCTAACCACTCAGCCACGAGGGAGCTCGAAACAAGATAGAGAGTATCGATATAACGTAACTTCATAGTACAAGCAAAGGTCTATTATATAAATTGATTGATTGATTTTTGAGTTTTACATCCCGTTCAGCAGCGAGGCTATATGAGACGTGGACCTACTGATTAACGTGGAATCCGAACCACATGAGCTCCCGCCGGGGTCCATTATATAAATGCAACTACAGTATAACGACACAGCAATGATATGTTAAACACAACATAATGACAATGGCAAATTAAACACAGCATAAGGACAGTGTTCACAGACGCACATTGTTGCCAGCATCATTGTAACTCGTGAATAAATCTATGCTACAAGTGCTACCATATGCCATATAATCATAAAGTTGTAAAAACTGGTTTTCTAGAAATAAAACTTAAATGCAAGTCTTTTGTTGAAGCTTCTACGTGCTACTAGTGTCATGCGCACCATGTATTGGGCATCACTGATATATATAAGGTGTATCAAAACAACATCGACAACGTTTGGGATATGATTCTTGACACCAAGATAAGACAAAAAGAGTAGACAAACCTGGGTGAAGAAATCCATCATTTCGGAGTTATAGGCTGCCGAAAACACGAAAAAATTAACTTCAAAGTTTTATAGCTCCAATACTATGGGACCTACGATAGTCGGGTCAAGACTTCACTTAGAAACTAGTATGCGCTCTATCTAAAAAAAAAAAAAAAAAAAAAAATACATGTTTTTACAATGCTACGATACTCACGCAACAATTTTGATGGAGGGAGTTGGCTACGGGCATATAATTTGAAGTATTCACCAAGTACGTCTATAAAATTGTTGCGAAAATACCACAGGATTCTGAAAGATAGATATGTGGAAAGAACACATACTAGTTCCTAAGTAAAGTCTTGACCTGACTACGGTAGGTCCCATAGTATTGAAGCTATGAACCTATAAAGTTCATTTTTTCATGTTTTCGGCAGCCTATAGCTCCGAAAGGAAGTATATGTGCACCCAGGTTGGTCTATACGTTTTCTCTTATCTTGGTGTCAGGAATCATCTCCCAAACATTTTAGGTGTAGTTTTGAAAGACCCTGTATATAGGGGCAGGACCGTAAGGAGGCGGGGCGACGGCCCCGGGCGCCGAAGTAAGGGGCCGAAAAATCGGGATAGAAAAGGAAAAAAGATATGAAAAATTACTTGGAATATACGTATGGGGTCGCCGTCGTGCAGTCTCGCCCCGGGCGTTGATTTTCCACGGCACGGCACTGTATAAGGGAAAACGTTATTATTCTACAATGACTGTAATTGTTATTTTTATATACAAGAAAGATGCATCGTTGTTGAGTCAAGGATCTTAAAGTAATTATTTCTAGATCAAATTTTTCTTTCTACATTGTCTGTTCTTTTCGGAGTTTTAACAATTGAGAATAAAGACAGTAAGAAGGACAGGCAGTATAATATCCTGAATTTGGCAGGAGGCGTTCCTCTTTTGTTACTTTTTCTCTTTGACAGAAGATCTCTCGAATGAGACAATCTTCATTTTACTTTCTTTGCTTTCCCACTTTTCGACAGAGCATAAAAGAGACTTTTTCTCTTTCTAGCCGAAAACTTCTGTTTTGGTTGTGTTTTCTATTTGCATAAAACGTTCATTTCAGCTTAAAAGAGCGTGCGATGAAGATTTTAACAAGAAAACAGAGACAAAAGGCGAGAGAAACAATGAAGGAAGTTTGAGAGAAGATATCTAACCAAAGTGTGTTCGCCATCTTCTTCTGCTTTGTTGGGTAACAGATACTAGAACTGAGGACAGCTACATCTATTGACAAAAAAATACTCAAACACGAACGTTCTCTTCCAGAAACCAGATAAGGATTTTACGTATGCAATGCATTCCTTACTCATTAATCTTCTCTTGAAAGGTTTTAGCCTACGTAGGATCTATTATTGGAATGATTCGAATATGGATCGAAACAACAGCTGATAATGACTGGGAATTTTAGGCCAAAGTTTTTTCTTTTGTTTTCTTCTTTTTTTAAAATCAAAGTAGGATAGATTGAGTCATTTTCGTTAATGAAATGTAGCAGAGTTTCTTGACGTTTCATTCATTGATTTCATGTTGTTTCATGACGTATACTTGTTCTCTCTTTTTCTTTACCAGACTGACTCACATAATTTTCAAAATGGAGGTTTTAATAAACTCTTCGGATCATAGGAGCAGGGGCGTCATTTAGAGAGGGCAGGGAGGGGCATTTGTCTCCCTGAGTTTGAGATTTATATAGATTTTATCAATAGAATAATAGTAAGTCAGTGAAAAACGCGAAATTTTACTTATATCAAGGAGTCTTGCTTCCCCCCCCCCAAAGCCAAATCTGAAATGACGCTACTGCATAGGAGGCCCTGCCTAGCGTAGTCGCTAATGCTCTTGCCTTCGGTGCGAGTAGTCGCAGGTTCGATTCCAGGTGCGGGCTCTCGATCGAAAAAGTGTAAAAAGCTTTTTAGTCCAGCCATCCTGAAGAAGTTTTTCCTGGGTTTTCTTCATTCACACTAGGGAAATGTCGGGGTGGTACCTAACATATAGGTCCCAGGCCGCTTCCTTCCTTCCGTTTTCCTGGATAGTGTGGTTCCCGAGGGATGTCATCACTGAAACGTTACGGGCTAACATGGCCATAAATACCGAAAGCCCAGAAATCTAAACTCTAAATCCTAAAATCCCTCTTGGGATCATGGTCATAAACTGATATCAAAATGGAAGGCACCATATTGTTGCAACAATTTACCTTTTGGTTTATTACTATTATTATTATTATTATTATTATTATTATTATTAGTAGTAGTAGTAGTAGTAGTAGTAGTAGTAGTAGTAGTAGTAGTAGTAGTAGTAGTAGTAGTAGTAGTAGTAGTAGTTTACGAAGGAAGTCTCTCCTCCCATCTAGATACTGATTCTGAGAACTTAACGTTAACAAAGTGCCTTCAGGTAGGTCCTACACACAAACTTGTCTTGTGAGCCTTAATCAATTTCAAAAGTATTCTGCTAAAATTTGAATCATTTTATCCGTACGATAAATTGACACTTCCTGCATCATTAGTGGATATATAAGAGAGAAATTAAAAAAAAAAAAATCCTCCTGAAGGAAGTGATGTAATAACACTGCAGTCGTGTGGATTACCTGTTGAGGGCTGCATTGTGAATGCACAACGATAACAGCTATTTTGAGCAAAATACAATTTTAACTTTCGAGAAGAGAAAAGAAAGTACCGTAGTGGACTTGAAAAAAAATAGATTACAAAATTTGAAAGGATTTGCACACTTCATGGCTCATACTTTTTTAAAAAATAGATATATATATTTTAATGACTGCCGGTCTGTTAGTCTGTTAGTTGCCGGTCTGATCTATCTACACTATAAAGTTGAACGCATCTGAATCAAATTTTAAATTTGTAGTTTTCATAAGATTCCCCGGTAGTTTCACGAATTTCCTTTCTCCTCTCTAAAATACAGGGTCCTTTACTGGTTGATGAAAATTTACAAAACGTGTAGTAATGATTTTGTTTATTTGCATAGATTAATATTTCAACAACCACATAACATGCTATGTCTTTTATTATTATTATTATTATTATTATTATTATTATTATTATTATTATTATTATTATTATTATTATTATTATTATTATTATTATTATTATTATTCACAGGGAGTAGTTTACTTTACAGGATGAGTTCTATTCGGACAATGTTCTCACAGACGACCTGATTTTTTGATTGATTTTCGGACAATGTGATTTTTTTTCTTTCTTTCATTTTACTAAATAAATGTTTCATTAGTTTCTGTGTAAGAGAGATATATATTCATTTACTTTTGTACCTTCCAGGGAGTTTTAAGGGTGATAAATTCACATGTTTAGAGTTTGTTTTCGTTGTTTCTTCTCTACAAAAACACTAAAAAGCTATTTTCAAGATTTAAATTTTATTATTCTCGAAGTTTTCCTTCAGTCTCATATTTTTCACAATAGCTGTCGAAACGATCATCATCTTCAACTATTTAGCTCTATGGCCTACGGAACCCGATGGTTCAACCGCATTCATAAAAGTTCTCAATGATTTCTATCCTCAAACAACTGGATTCTGTTTCTACCTTGTATATCGATGTCTGCGAGATCCATATTATTATTATTATTATTATTATTATTATTATTATTATTATTATTATTATTATTATTATTATTATTATTATTAGTGAAATTTATGATTTTAAAAATGTTGATTTTCTAGGTGTATATAATGGAATTAAGGAAATGGATCTGATAGATACAAAGAGTAGTGATAATAATGAATTGACCAATATATTGTAAAACAATATATATGATGTGCTAGATAATTGTGTACCTAAGAAACCAATTAGCAATAGGCCTGAATACAAAGACCCCTGGATGAACAAGGAGCTGAAATCATTAATTAATAAGAAAACCAAATATTTTGTTAAAGCAAGACAAACAAATAGTAATACATGGTATCAAAGATACTCCGATTTAAGGAAAATTGTCAAAAAGAAATACTTAGAGGCGAGATGAGTCTGGAAAATAGTGTTGTCAATAACAATATGTTTTTCTGGAAAATATTTAAAAATTCTGATGGCAAGCAAATACCAACTGAAATGAAACATAATGACAAATCAGTCGCAGAATTAAATGTTGTGGAATTATTTAAACATGTTTTTAGTGAAAATTTTAATTTAGAATTAGGACATTACCCAGATAGCCAGGTTATGAATTCTACTTCGCTCATTAGCAACCATGACGTCATAGATATACCGAATATCTTTGAGTCTGATGTAACTCATGCAATCAAAGTTATTAAGGCGAGCACAGCTCCTGGTCCTGACAATATCCCCTATTATATAATTAAAGCCTGTAGTACCGAATTGTCAACTGTTTTAACAAATATATTTAATGCATCCCTGAGAAATGGTGAGTTTTCTTCAATGTGGAAACAAGTATACATTGTACCAGTACACAAAACAGGTGATCGTAGAATTATTAAAAAAATATAGGCCAATAACACTAGTGAATGCATTTTGCAAGATTTTTGAAGTTATAATACACATACATTTATATTTTAATGTAAAAAAACAAATTAAGTGAATTTCAGCATGAATTTTATAAAGGGAAATCGATTGTAACAAATATTATACATTTTACTGATTTTACACATTTAGGACTTAAGAATAGATTACAAGTAGACACTATATACATAGATATGTCAAAAGCTTTTGATTCCATAGAGCATGAACTTCTTATTAATAAATTAAGAAACATAGGTCTATCTCCATTGTACATTCGCTGGTTTGTAAGCTATCTAGCAAATCGAACGTTTAAAGTTAAAATTGGTCAAATAACCTCTAGTTACGGTTATATAAAGAATGGCATACCTCAGGGATCTCCTCTGGGACCTCTTCTTTTTTCAATATTTATTAATGATTTGCCTGAGAAAATTAAATACTCAAATATTTTGTTGTATGCCGATGATTTAAAATTATTTAGAATAATAGTAAATAGTGAGTATGATAACTACCTACTACAGGAAGATCTAGATACTGTTAGTACATGGTGTAAAAGTAACTTATTGAAAATAAATTGTGAGAAAACTAAATACATATCATATATTAATAAAACCCAATATTACGTGAGCAAATATGTAATTAATGGAGTAACATTGCATAAAGCCGAACAGATTAAAGATTTGGGTATAGTGTTTGACAGAAATATGAAATTTACCTATCGTATAAATGATACAATCCAAGGGACTAGAAGAATAATAGGGTTTATTTTCAAACAATGGCCTCAGTTTAGAAATGCCAGGATAAATGTATATTTATACAAGATGCTTGCAAGATCAAAATTAGAGTTTGGTGTAGTTATTTGGAATAGTATAGGTATAACATTAGCAAACAATATTGAGTCAGTACAAAAATGTTTTATTAGGTTACTCTGCCATAAAATGAATAAAGATTACTACTCACGTAGTTATGAATACTGGTGTCAATTTTGGGGATTGCAGGCATTGAGCGACAGGAGAAAACTTATTGAAAGAGATTTTATTAAGAAACTACTAGACAATAGCTATCATAGTGAATATTTCTTGCATAATATAGGTATAAGGGTACCAATGTATAATACAAGAAATAGATCAACATTGGTTCCTTTGAATCCGAAATCTGTAATTTTAAAAGAAGATTGACCAATTCTTTTAATTTAGTTTATTTTTTATCAGTATAAAAGCATGAATTTTAGAGCTTGACAAATATTATTTTTAGTATTTATGACGACTATTTTGAGACTAAAAAATATTTGGTGTTAATTTGACAAGGAATTATTAATCCGATATTATTTTACTTTATTTTATCATTATGTTTTATTGTTTTAGTAATTTAGTTTTATTATGTAGCTTACATTGTATGTTATATGTGTTTATCTTGTCTGATAAAGTGCTGTATTTTTGCCGTGAGGCTGTTCATGGCACAGAAATAAACATTATTATTATTATTATTTGTAAAACGACACATGTCAAATTTTGTCAGACACGAAATTAACGATAATATCTTGTTTGCTATGCGTAGATACACATTTTGTGAGATATCTGAACCTGTCAAGCTGTTGCCTACACTTGATATATCATAAATAAATAGATGTTTTTAGAGAAATTTATACTGTGTAATATAATTTTTCTCATTTTTATCAAAACTTGTTTTTTCTGACATTATTTTCTGACATGCTATTTTACCAAAAAAATTCTATTATCTTCCCATCTGGGCATAGCTCTTCCTAATGGTCTTCTTCCGATTAGATTTGCAGTTAAAATTTTGAAAGCATTCCTACTTTTTTAATTCTAGTTACATGACCTGTCTACCTGAACTTCCTGGACTTAATGATCCAAATGATCTTAGGGTAAGCGTATAAATTATGCAGTTTCTCATCATGAAGTTTCCATCATTCTCCTTTCTCGTCCCTTTTGGGTATAAATACTCTCCTCAAGATTTTATTTTCAGACTGTATCCTTCCCTCAAAGTACGCGACCATAGTACCACACCAAGCATAATTATAATTTTACACATTTTAAGCTTCAAATTCTTGGACACAATTCGCGAAATAAAACAATTTGTAGTTAGTAATAAACGTACTTCCTGCTTTCAATCAATATTTAATTTATTTGTCATTTATTTCTCAACTTCGGAATAAATGCCATAAACACCGACGGAATTCCAAACGCCCTATTTATTGAAGGAATTAAAATATTCACAGTGTCAACATTAACTCTTTTTTGGGGGGGGGGGAGAAACGCATGTTCCACATATCTTAAGAGGTCTGTAGCTGTTAGTCCGTTATTTTTTATCCTTTAATCATTCCACAGCAAAATAAATAAATAGAATTAAAGTGGTAAATAAAATGTAAATTCAGATTTCTTTCTTCGCTCATGAATGTAAAAGGTTACTGAAAAACAATAGAAATAAATAAATGCACATAACACTGAATAGAGGAAAGGTTTCAGATCAAGTGAAATTCGGAATATCTTATTATCATACCGTAATAATAAAAGGAAAGCAATAATAATAAGAAAACGGTTAACATCTATTTGGATCAAACTGCAATTTGTAACAATATTTAATTTTTACATATCTTATCTTAACTACTTATAAAACTAAAGTACATGAGCTGAGATAAATTATTGAGCACTTCCTGTAGGGCTATAATGATTAAATTTGGCATGATTGTACCTTTCAGGAACTAATCGACAGGAAAATTGCCAAAAGTGAATATTGTTAATTTTTAGGAGGTCTAAAGAGGGGATGAAGAATTTCCCCATGCTATTTAAACAGGCTTTTCTTTTCTTTTTTTTTCTTTTACCTATAACGTCATGTTTTAGGTTCTAAGAATTGGAATAAAAACTTGAAATTCGGTATGCTTGTACGTTTTCGTTAATCATACCTAAGTGAATCATCAGAAATAAAAATTTCCAACCGTAGAGTGATTTTATGGAGAACTGAAAAATCTTTCCCATGTTATTTATATGGGATGTCTAGGCACTTCCGACAGGATTAGAATGGTGAAATTTACATAATTGTAGCCTTCCAGGACTAACCTTCCAGGATAGGGAAATTGCCAAAAGTCAATATTTTTAATTTTTTAGGGGTCCAAAGGGGATGAAGAAATTTCCATACTATTTAAATGGGCGTTTGTTGGGAAAGGAAACTAGAATTTTGGGTTAAAGAGGTGCGAGAACATAGGCCGAGCAAAGACAGCGTGTGGGAGCGAAGCCCCGGATGGGCAAATTCAGAAAATATGACGAGCAAGTTCACGAAATTCGCTGTTGATGCAAAGGCCGATAGATAAGAAAGGCCGTGTAAACTCGGGGGACTAGAGACGAAGCCCCCAGCTAGTTGAGATATAAAACTATAACAATGTTAAAATAATAAAAATTATACTACAATAATTGTATAACAGGTTCCCGAATTAGTACAGCTCGGAAAATAAGCGCAGTAAGTGTGTTTGAAACGTCATTCAAATAATAATAATAAAAAAAACACGAGTTAAGTTCCAAAGTTGGTCGTCCGTTTCTAACAAATTTTTGCAAATTTACCGGGAAATAATGAATAATTTGCTTGTTTGTGTACTTGATAATGTATAAGTAAAGCAAAAGTTGTTCCTATTTTCTTATATAAACGGTTCTAAACATGAAACTATTTGGCAAGCGGAGGGAACTATTTGGCGCAAGGTTACTTCATGGTAGGATTATGGGAATATATTGAGCATTTGTGTTATAAACATGGCTGGTGATAATCAGGAAAATTATTAAAAGTAAGTAAAAGTCATGGCTTAATAAATCTAAAAATAAATTCTAGAAAATGTGGTAAGCAAATAACTGTAAAGAAACGTGAGGAGAAAGTTATACTTTTCAACGTAACAATATGTAACATACCGTAACCAACATGGCGGCAAGGTTCTAGAATACAGGTCCCCCTTCCCATTTAACTGTAATAAAGACAGAAAACAAGATGCCCTATGGGCTCTAACCCGACTTCACTCGCTAACGCTCGCTCGGCAATACTATGTGAATTAAATGTTAAACTTTAGTACAGAAAGGAACAAATTATTACGCTTTTAGCCAAAAACTAGGCCGACAACCAACTTCGGAATAAATGCCATAAACACCGACGGAATACAAAGCACCCTATTTGGGGGGGGGGGAGCGCATGTTACACATATCTTAGGAATACGACTTAGTCTGAGTTCTGTAGCCGTACATATCACGGTTAGGAAAATTCACATAGCAGTCCTCAACAGGTGAAATAGATTCAATCTACTCTGAACAACATTTTTCTTACAAACCACATATATAAATAATTAAGCAATATTTTCTAACAGAGCAATTGTTATCATCTGCATCAGATCCGCAACAAACGACATAAAAGATGTCCCAAAATTCACACAAGAAATAATTTAGATAGAAAACAAGTTTGTAATTAAAAATCGTATTTTTTTTTTTTAATATTGATTCTTAAAGTATACAGTACAGGGCTATGTATGGAATAGCTTATTTAGCAAATGGCCTCCACCACTTTTTTTTTATTTTTTATTTTTTTCACAAACGCACTATTTTGCTGAAATGTGCGTAAATGTGGCTGAATTTCGTTGCTATAGCCTTCGATTTCCTCCTTCAAGATGTTGGTGTCGTGGGTTGATAGCATAAAAAGAAAAACCGAAGAAAGAAGTCCAACGGCTTTAAAACGCGTGATCTGGGCAGCCAATTCTGATCATCAAAAAATGGGGAATTATAAGGCCTCGAAAATTGCGAACTGTAGCTGTCAAACCTTCATTATTTTTAAAAATATTGCCCAACAATCAAAATGCGTTGTTCTTTCGTGTACCACTCCATTTCTAATAACTGTGAACTGTCAGCTATCCCGCTGTCTTTCTTTCCCCGTTAGCAACACCTTACCGCACAAATGGCACAAAATTCAAATCTTGTGTGAATTTTGGGTTCGTTTCTCTTGATTTTCTCAAAGGTTACGCATTAGAATTTAGTCTCAAACATGCCGCTTTGTTTATAGATTGGTTATTGAGGTTATCTATTGATTGGTTGTATGTCTTACCTTTGGAAAATAGTATATTTTAAAAAAAAATTAACATTTAAGAGTTAATTATAATTCTTGGCTATATCTCGTTAATCATATTGTGTTCTGTCGTCTTTCTAGTGTCTAATGAAAAGTTTGATTAGTGAATAATTACTTCAGTCTATCAGTTTCACGTTTTAGTATATACTATAGTTACCGGTATCATTTCTTCAGTTTAATAACTATTAATTGGTTCGCGAAACATTTTCTCCATTAAACACTAATAAGCAGCAGTGGCTAAATGGTAGATAGCTCAGCACTGCTCCCTCGTTTCCCTGGTTCGATCCCAGCTCTTGTCAAGTGACCTTTGTGATGGATAAACGCTGTATGTGTGGATTTTCTCTGGGTACCTCCCATTTCCTTTCACTTTCTTCATTCCCCCATTGTATTCATTCTTATTTCTTCTCAGTGTGGGAAAAGGAAATCTTTCACTTTTATATCCCACGATTACGCCGTTAGGCTAAAGGAGATATGATGATGATGACGCTGATGAGAATAAATGAAATTGTGGAATAAACAACATGGGGGAAACGGGAGAACCCCCTAGAAAACCCAATTTGCGAGACCTGGATGCGAACGAGGGACCCCACGTACCAGCGGTGAACGCTCTACCAGTGAGCCACGTGGACCCTCGTTGCATTATCATGGGTTGTTAAAGTATAATAGTAATAATAATATGCCCTTTGTGCATGATTATGCCCCTTAGGCTAAGGGAGATGTATGATTAAGATAAGCTAATTATAATGGAAGAATTGGTAGAATGAAATGTGGGAGCAAACGGAACCACCCCGAGAAATCTCACGGGCACGATGTTGTGCACCACAAGCTTACTTGCCCAGGGTTCGAACCAGGGAACACACGTACCAGAGGTAAGAGCTCTACCACTAAACCACCGTGCCCCATTAATAATAATAATAATAATAATAATAATAATAATAATAATAATAATAATAATTGTTTTTTCATACTCAACTCTTCGCGTGTGACATTACTGTTATGATCTCTATCGTTTTTTAAGGACTTTATTGCTAGAAATTGTAAATCTAAGGCTATATGTTCCATGCTCTCTTATTTCGAATACCCTGTAGAACATAATATATAAAAAAGCAAGAAGAAAAAAGACGAAGCTTTAAAAAAAAGAGAAGAAAGCTACTACAAAAGGTAATTGAAAACATAGGACAGGAAATTACAATTTCTGAACGTTTCGTAGTCTAGTTTCATCTTCAACCTTCTCTCTTTAACTTTTTTTTGCCTCCCCCCTCGTTCTTTTAATATGGGACGCCAGTGTGTCTTTGTGCGTGCTCTATTTAGCAGTGCACTGAATGAGTTGAATTCTTTTCAACAAGGAAAAGACCCAAAACGTATTGCTTCCTTTGTTCTTTTTCTTTTTCTTTTTTGTTTTTTTGTCTTAGAGAGACACTCCTGATGAACCTTTTGTTGCCATGTGAGACATACATACATACATACACACACACACACACACACACGCATATAAGGCCAAAAAAAAAAAGGTCAATTTGCTCCATTTTCGCTCTTTCGACTAAGCATTCTATTTTTTTTTCTTACCGGAGTAAACTGCAAGAAAGAGAGAGGGAACCAGAGGATCAATATTTGGCACCAATTCAACTGGCTTCTATGTTACATTTAAAACATAAATTTTCGACTACGACTTGTGTAGGTTATGCGAGTCAATTTTTACCGAGACACTAAGGAAGAGGAAAGAGCTATCATAACATGTAGTGAAACGTTTTCCGGGTGGAGATGCTTTTTTTTTTACTTTCTTTTATTTGTTTATTATTATTATTATTATTATTATTATTATTATTATTATTATTATTATTATTATTATTATTATTATTATTATTACTATTATTATTATTATTCAGCATTCCTTTTACTAACACCACACTGAGCAAGTACCGCCTGGTTGAGAAATAAATTATGTCTGGCGCAATGTTTGAACCGTGTACTGTGTATATATATATTTTCTATTCACACTGAATAACACCTTGACACAATAACAAGATGATTTACTGGTAGTTTTCGAAGTTAAACGCGGAAGGTAGTATTGTAAAACATATTTTAGTTTAACAGAATATAGTGTGAACGAAGAAATTTCATTCTTTTTAAAGGTCTTTTTACTGGGTTTCTGTATTTTCAATGAAGAAAAGTTCTATCCTACTTACCTAAGTAAATAAAGGCGGTTCGGTGGTAGAGCGATTATCTCTAGCGCCTGGGGTCCCTGATTTGATACCCGGCCAAGTAAGTTTGTGTTAAGCAAAAGGGCTGTCCCGATTGAAATGATTTTTGGAACATTGTTAGTACCCGCCTGAAGCTGATTTTTAAATCATATCAATTTGACTAAAGGGCAATTCTGTAAAGTGAGGATGTTTCAAAATGTAGGTCTATGCCAAATATAGAGTATCTTTATCATTATTTCCATTAAAATAAATCTACTAAGGGGAAGGGGATTCAAATAATTTCCAGAAATCTATTCTTTACGTGCGAAGAACGGCCTTTTCACCTACTTGAACTACATATTGCATACTACTTAAGTGCATTATTAATAACACAAAGAAAGATAATATATGCGATACGGGTAAATCAATAAAAATTGAGTCTGAATTTCATCATTCATGTAGAGCGTTCACCTCTGGTGCTTGGGGTCCCGGGTTCGATCCCAGCCCCCACCAAGTAACTTTGTGGTGGACAAACACCGTGTGCGTGGGTTTTCTCTGGGTTCTCCCGTTTCCTCCCACTTTTTCATTCCGCCATTTCATTCAATACTCATCATCACCGTCTCCTTTAGCCTAACCGGCATAATTGTGGGACGTAAAACTCAAAGATTTCATTTCATTTTTTCATCATTCATAAAAAGAAGTTAGTGAGAATGTGTGTGTGCTGTGTATGAATGGAATGTTTTGGAAGTCCTGGAGTGATAGATTAATCCATAGATTAATTCGAGTTTTGAAAAGTCTGGAAGTGTGAATAACGCAGAAAGTCACGAAGGAAATAATATCAAATATCGAAGGAAAATTAAGCATGGCTTATTTTGTTAGAGATCCACGTACAAATTTTCAAACTTTAACTAACGGGAAAATAAGCAAATCTTGTATCTGTACAATTTCCCTTACATCAGCATCACTGTTTTACAATCTCAATAAATAAAATTACTCTTTTTCTCCTTTTGTATCAATGCAAACTATTGAAATTGCTGTCATGGAAACGAATAAATTGAATTGTTTAATTTGAGGAATAAGAAAGAACAGAGATAATGAAACCACAAGAACATTTTGTTTCCATTTTTGAATTTTGCAAGACGAGGGTGCTGTGGAAGTCACTGAATCCTATATACATAGCAGATCCCATCCCATCATGGGCTCCCGAAGGGGAGGGCAGGGTGGGGCCCGAGACCCTTGGCTCACGAAAATGTATACGTAATATAAGCATACCACGTGTACTAAATTCCAGACATACCAGACGTAATATATCAACCATAGAGATGCACCCTCAAGAAAATTTTCTTTGGGCACCACTGCAAATGTAATTTTGACGGATGTAATTTTACTTATAAATAGTAAAACTTAAAAAAATAAATAAATAAAATGGTAGAGAAGGAATCTCCACCATTTATTACTATAATTCAAACAGGACGAATTATGAAAAATGTAAACAAAACTTATTAAGTACACTTAGTTTCCAGAAGAGGGAACTATATATCAGCCATAGTTGATAAGAAAGCAAAATCAAAATAAGATGTTTAAATTCCACAGAGTCGTAAAATAATGTGATGTTAAATGCTGAGTGTTAGGTTCAAGGATGTACACGCTCTTGTGTGTTATCATTACAAGCTACGTAGAACACGTATCATCAAATCGCAACCCTAGGTTAAAAATCAAACCTTTTCTTCTGTGACCATGAATTCCAGGATATGTATTCTAACCTGTTATATTTGTAGTTCATCGCAATCAGCATATGACAATTGAACGGGTGAGTTGAAAAAGGTACATATTCCAAAAATATCACAAATTAAACTGAGATAGCCATTTTTTTCTTTGGACGTATCTACATCCATACAGCAGAAAAAGAAGCATATTTCACTATTGCAAATAATCTTTCCAAAAATATGTAGATGTGATTGAGTTGAAGAAGGAAATATTCCAGGAATATGTCCCTTCTTCAACTCACTGCCGCGCTAGTGCCGGCGGCACTCGCCACAGCGCTAGTGCTCAGTTATGTATTATGACTTAAGAGGTGAGCTGTTGTTTAAGGTCATGTTGGTTTAAAACCCTAAATAGTGGCAGACTTAAGAACGAGCAGGACACATTATTAGTGAGCCTAATTGAGAGGCATGAGGTTGCAAGGCTCAGACCACCAAATCAAAACCCAAAGCAATACGAGTCCTCTTTCAAGTAATTTGCCACGAAAGGAACGAGCAGAGTTGAAGTATGTCGTAATGCGTACATAAGCCTTCATGCTGTGTCACGCAAAGTTGTTATTAGGTTGACAAAGATTTGGGCTTCTTGGAAATTCCCTATTGACATGAGAGGTAAACAGGAACACCGTTCTAATACTGTTCCAGCCTCACATCTAGTTAAAATACATGAACATATTGATTAATTTCATAAATATGTTGCACATTATACGTCTACATCAGTCATATATCTCGATGCTCAGCCTAATGTGGCAAAAATGCATGAACTTTTCATACAAAAATTTCCTGACTTGAATAATGTAATTAAGTATGAGTTTTATTTGGAATATTTCAAGAAAAGCTTTGGTTACCGATTTGGCAGACCTCAGGTCGGTGTCTGCAGTACCTGTGAAGACCTGAAGATCAAAATTAAATCAAACATGCTTAATGACAATGAAAAACATGTAAATTTTATATTCAGTATTTTATATTTTGTAAATTACTTAAGACCATTTTCATTTTACCTGAACTTATCTATCCTAACTACAGTCTCAATATAACACGAAACTTCATAATACAATCTAACCTAACCTAACCTAAGTATTGCTATCTTTATTACAGGCATGTTTTATGGTAGGTTATGACATTGGATTCTGTATGTAACAAAAAAGACTGATTTGCAATGGCAAAGTAAAACAAATCGTTTTAATATTATTATCTCAGCACTTTTTCGCAGCTCGGTGTGTTTTAATCACATGAAAAAAATACTAATGATAGTCAAACTGAAAGGGAACATCTTTTTATAATGTTTTTCGATCAAGGCTTTTGTTTTTCAGCTGCTGATCCGCTAGATCAAGGTGATTTACGATTGTCTACTCTGAAAAATTCAACAATGACCATTGATTTTTCGGAAACATGGTCATTTTTGTCAATATGTGTAGCTAACAGTTTTGAAATACATTTGTTTGCCTTTGTACAAAGATTGAATAGTATTACTCACTTATTTCTGAAACCTGTTTAACATAATCCACTAATTGGGATACAGTATTGTGCATTTAAAAACATTGAGTTGAAAAAGGAACATATTCCTAAACATCTTTACACAATTATATGGTATATATAAAAAAAATTATGTACAGGTACCATGTGCAATAGGTTTGCTACACTAAACGACACATATTGACAATAGTAAATGTTTTGGTAGAACAATTAGTTTTCTCACAAAACAGTTTTTCTTAGTTTTCCGAAAGTTAATATTTTTGGAATGTGTACCTTTTTCAACTCACCGATTCAATTTGTCTTATCAACTTTATGTTTAATTTTCCTTAAGGAATTCATTACGTGGTCTGATAAAATATGTATTAATAAATATGAATTGTATTTTAAGAACGTTTTTATATTGTTCAATGTTTTTAAATAGTGATGAGCAAATCCAAGACCAAGACCAAGACCGGGGTGGTCTTGGTCTTGGTCTTGGTCTTGCACTGGAACACTTGGTCTTGGTCTTGGTCTTGGTCTTGCACATCCAGTCTTGGTCTTGGTCTTGGTCTTGCATGCGAGAGTCTTGCAAGTCTTGCATTTAAGAAATCGCAAGCTTTTCACGGGTAAATTTTACTATGGATATAAGGGATAATAAACTCTACAATGCACCAGTAGTAACGGAAATACAATGTATGTTTCCAAATGTAATATAATTTAACGTCGTGTAAGTATGAAGATAGTGTACAACATAGCTGATGACCTTCATTTCTTTAATGGGTGCCCACGCTTCACTACTTATAAGATATGCCTAAATCACAACGTTTCGTAATCTGTTTATATTTTTTAACAGATTCAACAACTGGTTCTCAAACTGGGGAGGCTACCCCTGAGACGCATGAAAGAAAATCAAGACGGCACAGATTATTGAGATACCATGAATTGCAAAATTATTTTTACACTGTAAAGATGTCAGATTTTTCTTTTCTACCACAATTAGCTATTCCTTGTATTAATCAAACTTCCAATTAAATATTGAGATTTTGTTTTACTGATTCCAATATGAACTCTATGGGGCAGAAACATTGACATTACGCAAAAGTGATGAAAAAATTGCAGGCTTTCGATACATGGGCATAGAGAAAAAGTGAGAGAATTAGCTGTGTTGAACGGACAATGAATGAGAAGGTGTTAAAAATATTAGCAGTAGGGAAAAATGAATTTTAGATATTGTTAAGAGAAGGAACTGTATTATCAGGGACGTGCTGGAGGGTATTGTGAAAGGAAAGAGAGGAAGGTAGAGAAGGAGACTAGTTGAAGGAAGGTATTAAAACAGAAAATTGCTACGCCAAGACGAAGAGACTAGCTGAGGACCACCGAACGTCGAACCTTGTCTGTTGAAGCAAATAACCTGCCAATAATGGCAGAATAGCTACTATGATGATGATGATGTTTAGCAATATTGACAAAAAAAAAAAAAGAGGGAGAGAAAATTAAAATAGTAATTATCATAATCAAAACATATTTTAGAATAATTTGAGTAAAAACTGAAAACGACTCAACTGTCTATGTCTTTTGTGTAAACTCAATTTATATAAATATTGTTGACCTGTATTAGAAATACAAAATAACGGCTTCAAACTCCAAGTTATTTGAAGTCTCACTTTGGGTTAAACCAAAATAATAATAATAATATATTTTGTTAGTCAATCACTTTTTTCCTATTAGTAAACCGCTCTCTAATATCGGTCATTTTCGATTATTTTTATGTTTCTCTCTCCTCCTCCTCCCCAAGTTGCGGGGTTGAATTTGAATTTAAACGGCATCACAAGCGTCACTGTTCGTGACAGAGACCCCGAAAACTATGGATCCGGCACTAATATTTGGTCATTTTGATCATTATTATGTTTCTCCCTCTCCCCCAAGTTACGAGGCTGAATTTGGTCGTAAACTGTATAGGAAGTCTCAGTATTGAACTCAGCGACCTCGAAAACTATGGATTCGACACTAATATTCGTCATTTTCGATCATTTTTATATATCTCCCCTTCCCTCCGCCAATCTACGAGGCTGAATTTTGATTTAAACAGTATCGAAGTGTCACTGTTTATCGCAGCGATCCCCAAAACTGTAGATTCCATTTTAATATCGGCAGTGTTGGGTAAGCTACTTCTAAAAATGTAACGCGTTACAAGTTACTTTACTTTTCCTTAAAATGTAACGCGTTACTAACGCGTTACTTGCTCCAAAAAAGTAATTGTTACTTTATTTCGAAAGTAACGCGTTACTTTTAGGTCCGAAACTTTGAATATGTGAAAAAATCTTATTACTTCAATTTTCCAAATCTTATTATTATTATTATTATTATTATTATTATTATTATTATTATTATTATTATTATTATTATTATTATTATTATTATTATTATTATCGCACGTTTTGAATCGCTTTATGTACACGCAAAAACAAATTCTTACTTGACAGCTATATTGACATTTCCATATAATGTAACACTGACTAAAATCCCATACTTCATTACTCGTAGGGATGGTACGAGCGAGTTTTCTTTGAAACTCGATTCGACTAGAAACATACAACTTTGAGCTTAAACCGAGAACTTGGCTCGAAAAATTTCCTCCAACTCGACTCGAATTAGGGTCGAGTTTCGAATCGAGTCGAGCCAAATACGATGTGTAGTTTCGAGTATTCTCTTTAAGTGTCTTGTATAGACAATATAATTATTACCAATGATACTCCTACAGCTTTTATTATTATTATTATTTATAACAGCATTGTACAAACATGAAAGGTAGACGGTTTGTATCTGAATACTAAAAAAACTAGTTGATTGCCAACCTTCGAAGACGTGAAGTCTAGGAGTCAAGGACATTGTTCACGAGCTTCTGAGTTTGGGTTAAAGTATTCGAGCTCGAGCCAAACATTGTTAAAATTATAGGGCACTGCCCAAATATCTTTAAAACTGCTCTGCTCGGGTTTAGAAGTGTCAACGACTCGAGCTGCTCGGCTCACAGATCATTCACTATCGACCCGAACCGAGAAGTGAGCCGAACCAACAGCTCACCCAACCGAGTTGACTAGAGCCCTCGGCTCAGTTGTTCCGAACCGAGCAGATGGCTCATCCCAACCAAGCCAGCTCGAGCCAATGATTCACCCCAAGCGAGCCGGCTCGAGCCATCGGCTTAGTTGAGCGGAGCCGAACTGAGCTTGTTATAGAAGATCTCTTGTGGTCTCGCTATTGAGACGAGACGAGATGCGAGCAGTGTCCCCTCTCGTGAGCAATACTAAAAGGATTCCGTATTACTGCTTAGCTTACATTCCTCATGGCTTTCGAGTGAAATCAGGCCACGATATTGTCCATCATAAACTCGTGTGGCCGGAAATCGAAGCAGGAACCTCTCGCACTGCAGATGGGTACTGTGCTCTTGTGCCACAGTGTCCGTACTTTTAATTTCCGATTCTTTGTTCCTGGATATAGCTAGTTATTTTTGTTCCTCATTTGGCATTTCCTCATAAAAACATTCAATCGCAAGGATAGTGTGTGTCATATGCGATCTAAAGAAGTTATCCGTTCTTGAAATATGTCGTGTTAAAATAGCTCTTGACTTACTTGATATATATAGACATATTTTTTCTACGTAGATGTTTGGTTTCCGAGTTAGCGTTTAGGCCTAGAATATGAATATCGTACACCATCTACAGAAGTCATTCGATTTTGATGAAACTTGGAACGGAGATTGATGATGTATGAAGGGGTGATATGTTTATGTATTTTATTTACAAATCACACATATCACATCCAAAGCTAATGAACTGTATGATTAAACCCATATTACTGATTCACCCAGATATCATGAAGGAACGAGAAATAAGACTTGACGAATATTTTAGATGTTACTTGCTTCAATTCTTATTTAAAGGTACGTGTGTTAATATGATAAATATAACATGCTTTGTTCATATGTTAATATACTGATATAATACTTAAATATTAGTACAATGAATTACTTATCTTAACATCTTTCTGCAGTAATCGTTGCTTGCTGCTAGCTAAACCACATGTTGCTTGCTAACCATCATACTTTGTCTTCGATCACACATAAACTGAGTAACACTCTAAAACACTGTTAAGAACATGTAAATCTTGTATATTAATGAACATGAGTTTCTCTAAAGCCTATGAATAAATATGCCTTTCTGAAACTATGAATGAATATGTTTGCCTAGTTGCACTTCACAACACGTTGTCGAATGCACAGACACAACTTGAATAGCACACTGAAAGCACTGTTGCCAGTCAATGCAAACACAACTCACTAAAACTCACCAGAAAAATCACTAAAAGAATCACAAAGAATTCACTAAAACCACTAAACTATATACAAAAAATGAAACTAATATGAATAAAAATAATGCACATATGCAAGCTTATCCATCCTCCCCCTCCTTGATTGGACACAATCAATTAATATTCTAGGGGTAAAGGAATTAGCTTAGCAACACTACGCCGAAAAATGCCACTTTTACACTTCACAGTTGCCACTCGCACTAAATTATCACTGCCCGGATGAACTTCTTCAATCACACCTAACTTCCACACTTGAGGAGGAACATTGTCTTCTTTTAACAATACGACCATGCCCGGTTGTAGATTAGGCTGAGCTGACTTCCATTTTCTTCTTTGTTGTAACTGGTTGAGGTAATCCCTTGACCAACGTTTCCAAATATGCTGCTTCATTTGTTGAATCCGTTGCCATCTTCCTAATCTGTTGATAGGTACGTCCAGTAGATCTGGTTCCGGAAGGCTGAGAAGTGTAGCTCCCATCAAAAAATGTCCTGGACTGAGATACATTGGATCTGTAGGATCGTTGGAAATGGCTGTCAATGGTCTTGAATTTAGAATGGCTTCAATTTGAATAAGTAACGTATTCAACTCTTCGTATGTCAGACTTGCTGTTCCTGCTGCACGCCGTAGGTGGTACTTCATGGATTTTATTGAACTTTCCCATGACCCCATGTGAGGAGATCTGGCAGGAATGAATTTCCATTCTAAACCTTCTTGAACTGAGTGTTCCAGGATGTCCTTTCTGTTAGTCTTGGATTCAAAAAATTGTTGCAATTCTCGATTGGCGCCAACAAAGTTTGAACCATTGTCGCTACAGATAGATAAGCATTTTCCTCGCCTAGCAATAAATCTCTTCAATGCTGCGATGAAAGCTTGAGAAGTTAAGTCTGAAATTATTTCTATGTGAACTGCTCTAGTGGCTAAACAGATGAACAACGCTGCATAGACTTTCATTTAAATTTTGCTGCGAATCGTGGGCTTGACATAAAAGAATCCTGCATAGTCCACTCCCACGTGTACAAGTGGTCTTGTTTCATTTACTCTTTCCTTGGGTAAGTGTCCCATTAACTGTGATGAACTTGTTGATCTCCACTTGAAACAAACCAAACAATTGTGTACTATTGCCTTGACCATCTTCTTAGCTCTTGGAATCCAATATCTGGTACGCAATGATGCAATAAGAAGCTGTGGTCCTGCATGAAGCAACCTTTTATGTTCTTCTTTGACTATCAGATGGGTGAAATGATGACCTGCAGGTAGGATGAAATGGTGCTTGTTGTCGTACTCCAAGTTTGAATGTTCCAATCTTCCTCCTACTCTTAGCATTCCTTCCGTGTCCAGAAATGGAAAGAGATCCTTGATTGGGCTCTTTGTTGAAACTTCCATTTGTTCCTGCAAGTTCAATATTTCTTGATGATAGGTAGTATGTTGTACCATCTTGATACATCTGTGTAACGCTAAACGAAGTTCCGAAGCGTCAAGACTATCGGTTTTTCTTTCTAATTTCTTGGAAAGACAATTATGTTTGAATCGCAAACAATATGCTACTACTCTCAACATTTTGTTTAATGATGAATACCTTTTCATAAAGCTTGTTTCATGAACTGCCACCAAACTTATCATGACTTTCTTCTCTTCTGGAATATTAGCCGGCTCATTTTGTTCTTGACATGGCCATTCTGCTGTGTGAAGAAACTCTGGACCATGCCACCATTCTCGAGACTGAATAAGAGTATTGGGATCCGCTCCTCGACTAACTATGTCTGCCGCATTTTCTTTACTAGGCACGTGGTGCCATTGATTGATTGATGTGATTCTCTGAATTTGAGCCACCCTGTTGGATACAAATGTCTTCCAACGATTGGGAGGTGATTTGATCCATGACAAAACTATCGTCGAGTCTGTCCACAGGTGTATACCACTGACCTCTATATTCAATACGGATAGCGTTTTGTCTATTAGCTTCGAAAGTAACAGTGCTCCACATAATTCCAATCTAGGCAAAGTTTGCTTCTTCAGTGGTGCAACCTTCGACTTTGAACAAAGTAAATTGACTTCAATGTTTCCTTGTTCGTCTGTAGCCCTGATGTACACTACTGCTCCAAAATTTTCTTCACTTGCATCGCAAAAACCATGTAATTGAATTTCCTTAACGTTCTCCGAAGACATTACGTTTCTTGTAATTTGTATCTTCGGCATCGCAGGTAACCAAGACATTAATTGATTCCACTCAACTTGTAGGACTGTGTCTAATGGGTCATTCCAATCCATCCCTGTCTTCCACAACTTCTGTAAGAAATTCTTGTATTTGATGACAATTGGAGCGATTAGACCTAATGGATCGAAGATAGATGACACTATGCTGACGACTTGTCTTTTTGTCATTGCAACATTACTTTCTACTGCAGTTCCGTGTTTACAAATTTTGTTCGAAATTATAAGTTTGTCTGTTAATGGAATCCATGCTATTCCTAAAGTCTTAACACCGTCTTACTGACCAAGTATGATTGGCTGTTGTTTTTCCCTGAAGTCTTCAGGAACTCCTTGAAGTACTTCTTCTTTGTTAGAACTCCATTTACAAAGCTTGAAACCTGCTCTGCTTAAAATATTAATAAGATCCTTTTGTAGTTCTAAGGCCTTTGACACGTTTGGTACTGATTTTAACACATCATCAATGTAGAAATTGTGTTTTATTACTTCTGCCGCTTCTGGAAATTCCTTGGAATTTTCCTCCGCTATTTGCTTCAGACATCTTGTTGCCAAGAAGGATGCTGACGAAGTCCCGTACGTCACTGTTTGTAACTCATACGACTGGATCGGTTCTTCTACTGAATTTCTCCAAAGGATGCTTTGTAAACACTTGTCCTCATCATGAATTAATATTTGGCGGTACATTTTCTCCAAGTCTGCTGTAAATGCAACTGGATACAACCGAAACCTTAAAATAATGGAGTACAAGTCATCTTGAACAATTGGCCCAACTTGAAGAATGTCATTCAATGATTTGCCATTAGACGTTTTTGCACTTGCATCAAAAACCACTCTTAATTTAGTTGTTGTTCTGTCCATCTTGAATACAGGATGATGGGGAAGATAACAACTGCTGCTGCTGTTCACGTCTTCTTCTGTAACTTTTCGCATGTGACCCAAACTTAAATACTCATCCATGAAGGCGGCATATTGTTTATGAAACTCAGGATTTTGTAGCAATCTTCTTTCAAGCTGCTTAAATCTTTGTAGTGCCATGTTGTAAGACTCTCCTAAAACTGCATTCTCTTCCTTCTTTGGTAACTTGACAATAAATCTTCCGTCTCCATTTCTGGTTGTATTTTGTAAAAAATGCTTCTCACAATTTTCTTCTTCCGGCGTGTAAATCTTAGTCTGAAGATCTTCGAGTTCCCAGAATTTTCTCAATTGTGTATCCAAGTCTGTCTCCATCTGAGCAAAACATGAAATTACCGACTGGTTGGCTTCTTCGGGTATTGAAGGCATATTTCCGACGACAACGTATTGTAACCGTCCTCAGTTCGTGGTCCATGTTCGGGCTGTCATTTATTTGTAACCAACCGAAGTTCAAGTCGCTGTTCGGGCGTCCATTTATTTATAACCAGCTGTAGTTCTGTTCGCTGTCCTCGGCTCGTGGTATTACCAATAAGTATACTCCTGATACTTTAACTTACCTGGACAGGATGACGAAGACCTCTCCAAGAAAGGTTACAAACTGTTTCCCAAAAAGCTCGTCGGTCTCAATAATGAGATGAGCATTAGGCGCCGAGAGGTTCGGGTGTCTCGTCTCGAAAACCTCACGGACGATCAGACGGTCATCCAGACCATAACGCACACAAACATCACTCATACAAACAACGAAAACACACTGGATTAATTGACACTATACTTATTTATTAGAACACTATTTTGAAAAAAAAAATAACGAAGAGAAATGAATACAACACTGGACACTAATAAATTTTGCCGCTGAAATTACGTTTTGCCCTTTACGGGAAATATAGCCCTTTATATATATATATGATTATAATTCAGATATCACTATAAATTCTTCGCTCACACCATTAACACACTTGGGGGATTAGCACTGGGGAAAAGTTGTCTGGATCGTCCCACGATGAATCCAGTTGTTACGCTGAACAGTCCTGCAGCGTAAAGGTGAATCTTCGAAAAAAAGATCTGCCCAGTGGGATACTGATATTGGTGGTCGCGTATATAACTTTTTAAACGCACAAGGTCTGAGGACCTGGGATTTCACTGATTGGGGCTAGCCGTAAGAAATCGTCCTTCACCGGCTAAATAGCTTGTGCCCCTTAACACAACTTATGTTTGAGGTTCAACGCGAGATGCGTGGTTGCATCTTCCAGACCTGGAGTCAAACTCCTCGAGCGTCCAAGCTCAAGCTACGGGTTGCAATGGTCAACGGAATAGTGTTGGCAGTTCATTTCAAAAATTACTCAGTTACTCACCTGTATGCACATACAAACAGAATACGGAAAACAATTTATGTTAATTTTAGTCAACTGCCCATAATGCACTAGACACTGCGATAACTTTGGCGTGAGAAAGTACAGATAACGGGCTGGAATACAACGCAGTTGGTGCCACTTCGGCTACTGGGACATCTGGTCAGCCCGTATTTCTCTAATCTATTGTAATGTTTCCATAAACGATTAACGAAAGCACTTAATTCAGTTCCAAATAACTGCAGAATATATACTGTGCATATAATAAGTCAGGGAGAAACACTGAAATGGTTAGTCACTAACCGAAATGTTCTCAGCAAAAGCAACGTTTTAAATATATATATGAAAAAACGATGAAAGACTTCTTTGTCCAATTGTGTGGGAAAGAAGCAATTCCCACCAAAGAAAGAACTTATGTGCGTTGCAGAATAAAGTATAAATCGAAAATAATAATCACTGTCTTCACGAAATATACAGGGTGTCCACAAAAAATCCTTCTATAACCTGGTAGCGGTTATATATGGTGTCCGAAAGTGGAACGACCTGTCAAGTGCACACGTGGACAGGTTGAGAACCCTTGGTCGTCTGACGAAGTATGAATAAAATTAGGTCTTTCACCTGAAAATTTAAAATAAGTTAGTTGGCAACACTGTCATATGGTGTGAGACTTACGTGCATAGACGATGAATGGTTTTTCACCTGAAAAAGGGCTATTTAAAATAGTTAAAGAACTTGTTCACTCACTACAACATGATGAGGTTCCTGCATGAGCAATGTCCAATCCAAATGTTCCATAAAGTAATAAGATCCTCTTGAACAGTTGGTGCAGTTGGGTTTCCTTATCTTCCGTTTCTTCACATGTTGAAACCATGCTGTCTTCCTGTGTTGAGTATCCTCCGCGATTCTCCAACGATGAGTTGATGAGGGGAGAAGGGGAGTTTTTTTTTTTTTTTTTTTTTAACACTGGTGTGAGAAACGAGACATGGTTATAACACCTGTATGATAACTTTTTTTTTTTTAAGTTCGCAGAAAGCGTTTATAGGGCTATTAAAATTCTTACCTTTTTTTTTTTTTTAATACAAATACTTTTCGTAAAATGTTTAAGTGTTCCGTTTCGATCACTTTATTTGAGATAATATGAAGTAAATACGTTATAGGGCTATTTAAATGCTTTTTTTTTAAACACTAATAAATTCTTTTCATAAAATGTTTAAGTGTTCCGTTTCGATCACTTTGTTTGATATAATATGAAGTAAATACGTTATAGGGCTATTTAAATGCTTTTTTTTTTAAGCACTAATAAATTCTTTTCATAAAATGTTTAAGTGTTCCGTTTCGATCACTTTATTTTGTGTAATATGAAATAAATATACACACACGATAACTATTCATGAAAACATCGACTTAAAGAATTATCAAATATCTCAATAAAAATTAGTAAATATACTGATATCTGTATTTAAAATATCAAAATGTGAATGAATAAGCAAATAGCAAAACATATTAAAGGTACTGAAATATTAAAATTGTTGTTAAAGTTTCGATATCACTCTAATATATTTGAAAAATATGAAAATCATTGAAAAAGTAAAATGAATGGAAATGTAAACACATGATAAACTGACAATATATAAACAAAATAAGATTTTCACCTGTATGTCCTTTTTTTTAACTGTGCCTCGTGTTGTTTGGCAGAAAAGAACGAAAAATCGTTTTTCAAAAATAAAAAAAATAAACTTAAGTGTCAAAATTGACGTTCATAGTAATTCCAAGAAATAAGCATGATTCTGCATATCAAAGAAAAAGATCGTGATTTCGTTGACATGTATGAAGAAAATTCGACACGCCATAAGATCAAATGCCATCTGCTCGTCGTGAAAATCGAGACTTTAATTCAATAATGCTCATTACAACAAATGGTTTCGTTCTGAAACAAAGTTATTATTAGCTTAGGCCTAGAATAATGGTCGTTGTTCACTTCCATAAACGTAAACATTGTAGGGTTACTAGAACATATGGGTATTATCTGCAAAAGAACTTACTAATAAAGCGTTGAAAACTATAAAGTGTTGATCCAAGTTTTTCAAAGGTCTGAATCAAGGAAGTTGACTCACTAGTCCAAACATTCCTGAAAATAAATGGTCATTACACCATGAATTGACCAAAAGCATAGGTGGGAAAATGTGTAATACTACACGTACTTACACACAAAATATGCCATCGACACCTGCGAAGTAAGACTAGAAACGAGAAAAGGCCTGCAACCATAGGCACCTACAAAATGTTTCTATACATAACTGAAATATCAACACCAATATTCAGTAAAATACACGTATGTTCCCTGGAACATAACGTACATCATCCACCTGGAAAAAGATGTGTAAACACACGAAATACAAATGCTCTCGTAGCATCGTAAAGATATGTCTCTACAAGACAAAATACATGAGACCGGTGAAGAGAAAAACATGGGATACAAACAAGAGTATAGTCAACGACATTACAACTTTCTGGTCAGTCCGAAACATCAAGATTAAATTCCCTACAAAACAGCTGTAACAAGCTTTCTTAGGCATCTTCGCTACAAATATTCAAAATGGTCTTATTAACACATTAAAATTCAGTCATCGAGCATATGAAATAATTGACAGAAAGTAATTCTCAAAAAACGTTATTGCTTCATACTGTCGGAAAAAAAGAAAATAAGTTTATTTTTCGGGATCTATATCAATATCTCTAAGACGGCTGAAACCTCATAAATAATGGGCCATGTCGATTTTTGAAGAAAATCATCCGTCATTTGCAGTATGGCTGAAACCTAAAGATTTATATTCCAAAACCTTTGGCCATGTTGATTTCTGAAGGAAATCCTCCATACTGTTTGTTATGGCTGAAACCTAAAGGTCTGTATTTCAAAACCTTTGGCCATGTTGATTTAAAAAATCCTCCATAACAAAAACAATTTTACTAAAAAATTCCAAATAGTTTTGGGACATACTGTGACTAATATATAATTTTCTGAAAATTAATAAAAAAAATTACAGCACCTTAGCATACAAGTACACAATTTAGTTACGATTCATAAACGCTAAAATATTTGCTGGGATATTACTAAACAATAAAACATGCTGAAAAAATCTTATCTAAGAATACACATACTTAGTTACGGGTTACTATTAAAATGAATACGAAAATCTAAGATTAACACTAAAAAGAAATTTAACATTGATTATAAATGTAAAGTTTCATATTCTACGCATGAGATTACATACTAAGTTTCATTTACAAATACAGAAATATATACGTAACTAACAACTAAAAATTTTCTTATCCTGGGCATCTCGATACATTTTTTTTTCTAAAAGAAAATCAAACATTAATTCTAAATAACATGTAATAACATATTTAAGAATTTCGAAAGTGGGAAGGGATCCTGAAAAGGGATTTAAAATTTAAAATACAATAAAAATATATATTATAACGCCAAAACATCTTCCCACTAGCTAGGAATACGGAACTGCGCCACTAGTTCAAGATTGCTTTTGGATAAATGCTATCTCCCTACGTATGTGATACGTTAATTATTTACTAAAAAATCTAAATTCAAACATCAGAAATGAAAACAAGAAAAAATTAATAACATTAAACTAATAGTAAGTCAGTGATAAGGTTTGCAACACTCATACACAGCTGACTGAGGTGTGAAGTGCTACACGGAGCAAAGACAGAAAAAAGAAAAGAATTAATCAGCTGTATATCACCCGTTATTCGTAACCATAAGCACAGGTGGTTCTACAGTCTGGCGACTGCCTTATCAAAACAAGAAAAATAAAGAAAAACGTATTATCTGCTCTTTGCCGAACAGTTAAAAGCTGGAAGCAAAAAGCAGTTTTAAAAGAAATGCGTAATTCTTCTTTTCGTGTCCAGGTGTTCTATCAAAAACTAAAAGCAAAAAGGAAGAAAATGAATATCGTACATGTTCTTTCTAACAGTTGAAAGAAAGATTAAAAGAAATGCGTTGCTTTTCTGAAAGAAAAATTTGTATCAACACACAAAGTCTTGGTTGCCCCTCTTTTTTTCTTTTCCTATGATTACTGTTTCTGCCTTGGTAACTGCAGTCTGTTCGTTTATTTCTACGATGGTTACCTCTCCGTACAAATCTATGCTTAATGTCACACAAATTGCGGTTCCTGTCTAGTATGTGATAACTCGAGTTACGTGGCCGTGATTTACGACTCCTTCTGTTTCTGTTACTACCTTTTCGAGTGCGGTCTTGGTTCTGATTCCCTTTAAATTTCGTATTGTTTACGATCTGAACTTGGTATCTTTGCTTATTACAATAACTGTAACTTCGTTTACGCTTTTTCTCTCTGTAGTTTGTGGTAGTTTGTTTTGTGCGCTTACGACCTCTGTCGTCTACAATCATATGTTCGTGGATTTCACTACTTCTGATACTACAAGTGGTGTTGCTAGATACTGAATGAATAAAATCATTATCGGATTTGTTACGAGGATGGTTTAGACTACCTGTCTCTGGTTGGAGTTCAGATTCCTGAGTTTCCTTTTCATTAAGAGTGTTAGTGTCTGGCTCAGGTTCCAATTCCAATGTTTTGTTTACACCAGGAATATCAGTCGCTAACTGAGGTTCAATTTCCGGTGTTTCGTATCCAATAGGAACATCTGACTGTAACTGGGGTTCACATTCCGGTGTTTTGTTTTCGGCATTTACTATTTCCTGCTCGTTTTCACAACATTCTTTCGGTACGGTGTCTAAACTCTGACCTGATTCATTATTAGGCTCGACAAAATTCTCTTTATTTTCATTCCTAACTTCTATCAACTGATTATGGTTCTTTCTCCCTTCTTCTACTAATTTGTTAATATCCTCATTAGTTAAACCCATTTTATGTAAGAGTAAATCTAGTTTCTCATTAAATAAAGCTAGTTCTTCTTGTGTGTATGGCATCTTGAACAAGAATAAACTTAAAACGTGCCGTAAAATATATTATCACTACAGAATATGATTAAAATCACCTGAAAGAGAAACTTTTATTATTTTTCAAATTCCTGGTACTGAGCTGAAAGAGAAATGGTATATTAAAATATTAATCTTATGAGTATTCGAGCACCAACGGTCTCGATTCGGGTCGGTAGTTCGGGCGTCATTTATCTGTAACCGGCAGGAGTTCGAGTCCCTGTTCGGGCGCCATTTATCTGTAACCGTCCTCAGTTCGTGGTCCATGTTCGGGCTGTCATTTATTTGTAACCAACCGAAGTTCAAGTCGCTGTTCGGGCGTCCATTTATTTATAACCAGCTGTAGTTCTGTTCGCTGTCCTCGGCTCGTGGTATTACCAATAAGTATACTCCTGATACTTTAACTTACCTGGACAGGATGACGAAGACCTCTCCAAGAAAGGTTACAAACTGTTTCCCAAAAAGCTCGTCGGTCTCAATAATGAGATGAGCATTAGGCGCCGAGAGGTTCGGGTGTCTCGTCTCGAAAACCTCACGGACGATCAGACGGTCATCCAGACCATAACGCACACAAACATCACTCATACAAACAACGAAAACACACTGGATTAATTGACACTATACTTATTTATTAGAACACTATTTTGAAAAAAAAATAACGAAGAGAAATGAATACAACACTGGACACTAATAAATTTTGCCGCTGAAATTACGTTTTGCCCTTTACGGGAAATATAGCCCTTTATATATATATATGATTATAATTCAGATATCACTATAAATTCTTCGCTCACACCATTAACACACTTGGGGGATTAGCACTGGGGAAAAGTTGTCTGGATCGTCCCACGATGAATCCAGTTGTTACGCTGAACAGTCCTGCAGCGTAAAGGTGAATCTTCGAAAAAAAGATCTGCCCAGTGGGATACTGATATTGGTGGTCGCGTATATAACTTTTTAAACGCACAAGGTCTGAGGACCTGGGATTTCACTGATTGGGGCTAGCCGTAAGAAATCGTCCTTCACCGGCTAAATAGCTTGTGCCCCTTAACACAACTTATGTTTGAGGTTCAACGCGAGATGCGTGGTTGCATCTTCCAGACCTGGAGTCAAACTCCTCGAGCGTCCAAGCTCAAGCTACGGGTTGCAATGGTCAACGGAATAGTGTTGGCAGTTCATTTCAAAAATTACTCAGTTACTCACCTGTATGCACATACAAACAGAATACGGAAAACAATTTATGTTAATTTTAGTCAACTGCCCATAATGCACTAGACACTGCGATAACTTTGGCGTGAGAAAGTACAGATAACGGGCTGGAATACAACGCAGTTGGTGCCACTTCGGCTACTGGGACATCTGGTCAGCCCGTATTTCTCTAATCTATTGTAATGTTTCCATAAACGATTAACGAAAGCACTTAATTCAGTTCCAAATAACTGCAGAATATATACTGTGCATATAATAAGTCAGGGAGAAACACTGAAATGGTTAGTCACTAACCGAAATGTTCTCAGCAAAAGCAACGTTTTAAATATATATATGAAAAAACGATGAAAGACTTCTTTGTCCAATTGTGTGGGAAAGAAGCAATTCCCACCAAAGAAAGAACTTATGTGCGTTGCAGAATAAAGTATAAATCGAAAATAATAATCACTGTCTTCACGAAATATACAGGGTGTCCACAAAAAATCCTTCTATAACCTGGTAGCGGTTATATATGACCTAATCCACTCTTTAGTTCTTTCTCTAATCTATCAATATTCTCTTTATTTCTTTGTTCTAATCCATCTAGGTTTTCTTTATTTTCCTTTTTTAAATCTTCAATATTCTCTTTAAAAAGTAGCGGTTATAGTATCCTAGCTTTGTTTCCTGCAAAACTGGATAATGTCCTTTTCTAGTCTTCTGGCCTGGCTCGAGGAGACTGTAGAATAACCCCGCACCTATAAGCATGTCCACTGACGACGAGCGATTAAAATTTGGATCGGCTAAGCAAATATCCTTTGGCAAGTTCCAATTACTGTAATCGATATCCTTAGAAGGTATGCAACCTGTAATGTTTGGCAATACTAAACAATCGACCACTGCATTAAAATCACATGTTCTTGAATAAATATGAACTTCAACACTGTACTGAGCTTCGGAGGTTACAGAATTGATACCTCTAATGGGAACACGATTTTTCGTTTTCTTGAGACCTAATCTATGAACTAAAGCTTCGCTTACAAAATTCGATTGAGACGCTGCATCTAATAACACTCTGCATTGTTGAAAACGACCTTTAGTGTCTGTTACGTTAACTAACGCTGTTGCTAATAAGACTTGCTGATCATAATTAATCTTAAATGAGCAATAAGAGTCCTGTGGTTGAACCCTTACCTGATTCTGTTCCTGAACTTTAGGTACGTTAGTATTATTGTTATTTGTTTTGCTTGAACTGTCTTTGTTAGTAGCCTCCTGAGTAGTATCTTCATGCAACAGTGTATTATGCTTAAAATTACATTTCTTACAAGTACTTGATTTGCATGCCTTTACTTGATGTTTATTACCTAAGCAATTAAAACATAGTTTATTTTGCTTCACGAGCTCCTTTCTTTGATTAATGTTGGCACTCAGAAATTCTGGGCAGCGAAAAACAGCATGCGTTTCTTTGCTACGACAAATATTACATGCATTTGGAAGCACAGTAACAAACGAATTCACTTGACTGTTATTCTTTCTTTTTGCTTTGGAATCTACACTTTTGTTGTCATAAGTACCTTCAGATTGAGTAGGACGAATGTTTTCTAACATTTGACAACGACCTTCTAAAAATGAAAATAATTCCGATAACGATGGAAAGGAGTCACTACTTTGCTCAGCTTCCCATTCCCTTTTGCTTGCCGAATCAAGTTTTTCTACTAAATGTTGTGTTAGGAGTACGTCATGCAAAGGTTTGTCCAAATTCAATGCTTCAAGGGCTTGAAAATTACTACGTGCAGTATTTACAAATTGTCTAATGTCTTTAGCGTTTTCTTTTATTACTGGCTTGATATTGAGCAACCCTCGTACATATGTCGAAGCTATCAACCGTTTGTTTTCGTAGCGTTCAACAAGAAGCTTCCATGCAATTTCGTAATTTATTTCTACCGTTGGCAGATTTGCTATTAATGTAAACGCTTCTCCCTTTAGTGATGTGCGCAAATATTGAAACTTACAAACTGTACTTAATGATTCGTTATTGTGAATAAGGGAAATGAAAATGTCCTTAAAGGGCGACCACTCCTCGTATTTACCGCAAAATGTGGGCAAGGAAATTTTAGGCAATTGTACTGAACTACTACTAGAATTTCCAGCTTTGTTATTTGCTGTCCCTGAATCCGTTTTTTGTTCAAAACTATCAATAAATTCTTGTAACTTAACCTTTGAATCATAATACAGTTCCTCGAATGTAATTCTGTGCGTTTCTTGTTCACCCGTCTCATCCAAGAGCTCTATTTCTGACTGTATCTCATCAAACTTAATAAAAACCCCTTCAAGTGCAACTAGCCTTGTTTTTGCTTCTTGTATGCTAGGTTTATTTTCATTCTGTAGTTTTTGAAGAAATGTCTGTATTCTTGTTGCCTGACCTTTGACCGAAGCACGTTTCTTAATTAATTGACCCAACTGCACTTCTGCCATTGTTTCAGTCCTTCTTTTTTAACTACACAAACCGCTGACAATATATTTTACTTTTCACTTCTGAGTGACCTACAAACGTGTAACCTTGAATTCAGCTGGGTTGAATGCACACACACCACTATACTGATATGAACAGCTCTGTGCTGCTTATGACAGCAGCACCCACACAAACACACACGAGAACAAACAATGCAAAGTCACGTTTCTCGTTCTGACATCCGGTGGACTGAGGACCAAAAAAATGATGATGTATGAAGGGGTGATATGTTTATGTATTTTATTTACAAATCACACATATCACATCCAAAGCTAATGAACTGTATGATTAAACCCATATTACTGATTCACCCAGATATCATGAAGGAACGAGAAATAAGACTTGACGAATATTTTAGATGTTACTTGCTTCAATTCTTATTTAAAGGTACATGTGTTAATATGATAAATATAACATGCTTTGTTCATATGTTAATATACTGATATAATACTTAAATATTAGTATAATGAATTACTTATCTTAACATCTTTCTGCAGTAATCGTTGCTTGCTGCTAGCTAAACCACATGTTGCTTGCTAACCATCATACTTTGTCTTCGATCACACATAAACTGAGTAACACTCTAAAGCACTGTTAAGAACATGTAAATCTTGTATATTAATGAACATGAGTTTCTCTAAAGCCTATGAATAAATATGCCTTTCTGAAACTATGAATGAATATGTTTGCCTAGTTGCATTTCACAACACGTTGTCGAATGCACAGACACAACTTGAATAGCACACTGAAAGCACTGTTGCCAGTCAATGCAAACACAACTCACTAAAACTCACCAGAAAAATCACTAAAAGAATCACAAAGAATTCACTAAAACCACTAAACTATATACAAAAAATGAAACTAATATGAATAAAAATAATGCACATATGCAAGCTTATCCAGAGATAAAACTTGACTAACGAGCCTCTGAAGACCTGCAATTTCCGGGTTATTATCCATCAAAATTTAGTTTTAAGGTTTATGCCAAAAAATTTCATTAATTGCTATTTGAAAGAAATATTAGGTAAAAAAAAAAACATGGAATAAACCTGTTGTCCGTTACTTTTAGGTTAAACATTAAGAGAATGCAACATGTACTGTGTACTTACAACTAGGAACGAGGAACACTGACCGGAACGTGTTCCGTCGACAGAGATTCGACTGTATTTTCATGAAAGACCTTCCCAGTACGCTAATAGCGCACTTATTGTAACCATAATAACAGGAAAATGTGATACAAGCTTCAAAACTCCCTTCCAAAAGAAGATCGGGAACAACTAGTCATCAAAATCAAAATGTATATTTTCCAAAAAAGTTATATAACAAAAAAATATGTTTTATTGAGTCATCTGCGTGGTGAAAAGGACGTTCTTCAATGCGAATCAATCTCTTATGCTGAAATATTAGGAATTATTTACAGATATAATTTTGTATGCCAACAAAGCACGAAGTTCAAGTATGTGTTCAACCAGGACTGTATTATTGTAATCATGCAGCCTCTGAGATATTATTTTACAGAATGATACCACAAAAACACTACGATCAGGATTTTAACTTTGTGAGGGTGTCATTATAGAAAATGATATTAAACACGAACATACATTGTGCTATTTTTCTTCCGGTAACAATTTCTGAGGAAACACGGAAATCAATCACAATATATTTCTTTGTCAATATATCTTGTTGTATTCGTTCTTTTATTGCAGGTGGCTAAGTACAAATGATCTTGAATCACGCTCTTATTGTGTGAATGGTCCTCCGAATATATATCCACGGAATATATCACAGTGAAGTATTCTGTCTGTATTCTGGGAAGTTTTGATAATCCCAGTCGTTGTTAACAAAGTCCTTCTGAAAAGTGGTTATTCAAGTCTAGAAATGGAACGGTGGGGAGCTGACTGCCACGGGTGCTGACTGCCACAGCCATTTATTGGTGCTGATTGCCACGACTGGCGCTGATTGCCAATATCAAGGTGTTGACTGCTACGAGCCTAAGAGAAAGTTGCTAGACGTAACATTACCGGACGCTAAGAAGCATGAAAGAAACCAGATGAACCTTAGGATCATGTTGTTCAGACCAACACCTAACAAAGGTAAACAGGTCTCTGTATGTACACTCATGTCCAAAATTATTGTCGCATGAATATAAATATGTTGTTCTAGTAATATAATTTGATAACGAATTCGCCTGGTATTTCTTATAATGTTAGTATGTGTATAATCCGCAAAGACAAGTATGTGGTAAATTTCATGTCAAAAGAGCAGTAAATAAGAACAATAAAACGGAAATAAATTTTTCTTGTCCATTAGTTACATTTTATTTTACTCATTATGATTTTCGTATTTATAATTCTTTCCCTATGAAATTTACCACAAATATACATTTCCTGATTATACACATATCAGTATTAAAAGTACTCTGCAAAATTATCAAATTATATTCTTGCAAGAAGACAGTTATAGATATGCGACAATAATTTTGTACATGAGTGTACTTCAGTTTTGTCAGGGAGCGGTGCGTACAAAATTGGTACGATTTATGTATTCTCACTTGAACTTCCTATGGCAGCATGAACTGTGTACAGCTGCGCAAATTTTTTCGAGCAGCTCTTGAAAGTTCCATCAATAAAGCACTGCTGGCTATCCCTCACAAGGGAAGTTCAGGAGAAAGCACTCGACTGCAGAGAAACTAAGCATGCCATTTGAAGCCCCAATTCATGCTGATTACAACAAGCTAATAAAATTCCTGTACGGTTGAGAACGGTTCGAGATATTCAACTTGGAAGTTTATATGAGAAAATAAGGGTATACGCATTTATACGCGTTAAGTACAAAATAATTAGTAACGAATATTGAGATACGAATTGAAAGCTATCGGAAGTAACAGGAAAAAACTGTGTTTCGCAATAACTAACGGGTTTGTTAGATACAATTACTCATTACATTGTTCACAATAATCATAGGTTAGAGATGAAAATTAATCACTGTTGTTCTTCTGTTTTATGAAGAAATGACGCAGGCAAAAGACTCCCTTGCACCATGAACATTTTATATGTGCAATTGCGTTGCATCCATCAAGGGAACAGTTCGCAGAACCAAAGCAAAAAGTAAATTCGACAAATGATTCAAAAATTATAGGCCTATAATTTGTTCGTAACCTCCCTTGTAGAACGCAAACTGAAACAATCCTATGTATAGCGGTGATCGGAAGTGATTCGTATGGACACAAACTTTATTTGATTGTTTCGTTGGTACATTATAACGTCCAGACGAAGAAGTTTCATACTATGTACAAATCTCCTGCCATAATCTTTGGTTGATCGGAATCAAAACACATCAAATGGTTGCACACATCGTGTGCAATTCTTTGGTATCTTCTCAACCATTAGGTCTTTGCCATTCGTCATGCAACTTGTAATGGATAATTTATCTGTGAATGGACCCCAATGATCAAGCAATAGCAAGTTCAAACCATCAGGCTTCGCCATGGGAGAGAATACTTAACGCATTGAAACGTGCATCCACTCATTTTCTCATATAAACTTCTAAGCTGAATATCTCGAACAGTTCTCAACGTACAGGAGTTTTATTACCTGTTGTAATCAGCATGAATTGGTCCTTCAAATGACATGCTTATTTCTCTGCAGGCGAATGCTTCTCCCAAACTTCTCCCAAATAATACAATAAAACAATTAATATAAACAATGAAATGTGCAAATCTATATATATAAAAGAGAACGCACAAAATCCTTTGTCCGCTCATCACGCTAATACGGCTGAACCGATTTCTTTCATTTTTGGGGGGTTGTTAGGATTTGGACCCTAGATGGTTTTTATCATATCACTTTAATTTTTAATTACCAGTGTCTTGAGATAATTGACCAATCAGGTGTCAATACGTACAAAAAATCCTTTGTCCGCTCATCACGCTAATACGGCTGAACCGATTTCTTTCATTTTTGGGGGGTTGTTAGGATTTGGACCCTAGATGGTTTTTATCATATCACTTTAATTTTCAATTACCAGTGTCTTGAGATAATTGACCATTCAGGTGTCCATACGTACAAATCCTTTGTTATTAGTTCATCATAGGTATAAAAATAAACGTATTTATATGCAACCCGCATGACCCTGTGACTCGGCGGGTTAACATAACTGACAGGCGCTATAAATCACTTGAAAGCGAAAAAGTAAAAATTATCTAAGTAACAAAGTTTATTGCGTTCCGGGGTGACCGCAGCGAAGCGGGGTGAACGCTGCTAGTTGTATATATAATAGAAAAGACAATCCCTTTATAAACATCCAAGAGTATGTCGTTCCACATAGTGAGCAACTTTGTAACTTATAGGATGCCACATAGATTTGCTGTGATGATTACTAAATTAATCCGTAATTATTCTCTACTAAATTAATTAATAATCATAAATTTAGTATGAGGGATTAACTCCTCTCTTTCCAAATACAGTTTCTCCCAGGATCGTGGCAGTCAGCACGCCGTCGTGGCAGTCAGCACCTTCATATTTGCAATCAGCCACAGTCGTGGCAATCAGCACCAATAATTGGCTGTGGCAGTCAGCACCCGTGGCAATCAGCACCTATCCAATGGAACCACTCAAGACACCAATAGTATTTGTGAACGTGCCGTAAAACCTCTTGCGACATTTGAACATTTTGGAATATTTGAACATTTTAAATGAGACAGACCCCTTCGTAAAGGAACATTGATCGGAACAAGATGTTTTCAAGCCTTTTGGCTACAGACCAAAGCAACATGTGATATTCCAAAAGGCATTTCTTTATCAGCGAAAACAATGAAAACTTTCGGTAACGGTTTGTCGGTATCTGTTGTGGAGAGGAAGTTTTATTATCTATGTCCCATGTTCCAGTTATTGGAATGCTCGCTATGGAGTTATTAGGAAGTCAGGGCAAAGTGAAGTTCGGGAAGTCAACCAAGGCCAGCTGACATGACTGTTCTTGATTGAACTTGGGCTTAAATATCATCGGGTATGTCACCAATCAGCTTAGTGATTCCGAAACCTACGAATTCCACACTAATGTCGGTCATTTGAATATTTTGCTTTTGACCCTTTCACACCCCATGCTGAATGGGACTAAACTTGGCACTAAACGGCATGAATAGTGTCACTATTTATCTGAGCAACACGAAGAAATTTGGATTCGACACTAATGCCGATGGTTTTCGACTGTTTTTAAATGTCACTTCTTTCACCGCCTAGGAGTGCTAAAGTTATCTTGCCGCTACAACCATGGATTCGACATTAATATCGGTTGTTTTTGATTATGTTTACATGTCATCCTCTCCTGACCCCCTAGATGTATCTTACTGTCAGTGTATTTGTTTCCAACTTGTAAGCCATATGTGTACCAAGTTTGGGAAATTTCTGCAGGATTCGACAGTTATGCCGGAGCATACACGCATACATACAGTAGAACCCTCTAATGCGTCACCTTTGGGACTGGGAATATGGTCGGAATGCAAAAATGGTCGGATTATCAAAAAATATAGAAAAATACGGATTAACAGTAAACTAAACAATCTCTGAACTCAAAAATGACTGTATTGTTCTCTACAGTAAAAACAAACGAACAATAAGCACTAAAAACTGCTCTACAATACAGAACACACGCACAACGAAAGAAACGATACAAGAGATGACGGAGCAATAAAGTGAATATACGGTAACAGCAAGTAAACAACCATGCCGCGAAAGCAGTAAACGACAGTGGGTCTCGTGATTCACCGATGAGTCGGGACAAGTTCGACTCGAGCACGGTTGGATCAACCAGAATGGAGGACCAGCCGAGGGCGGACGATAGCGGTTCTATTGTCTATACATTCATGTATTTTATATATGGTTTTGCGTTTTTTAACCACCCTTTAACCAATATTCAGTAGGCCTTTTGGACCTGAATCTTGTGTACGAAATCTCAGCTCGATCGACTGAGTACTTTTAGCTCCAGCGAAGTGCAACTATTACATTCACCATTTTCTGGAAAGACTTTCCTTGCAGTCGAATTAATTAATATTTACTAAATTTAATGAAGAACGATTATTTTTTCGTGGTTGGTTAACTCACATTCATGGTCTTGCAGTAAGCCCAAAAGTAGTTACGCTAATAAAGCACCGTCATTTACATTTACCGTGCTCAAAGAATGCTGTTCGTACGAGTAGATCCACCATCTTTCTCTTATCAAGGAAGAGAAGTTGTTCGTTCATACGTAACACAAGTTCTTACTACAACAAATTACTCCCTTAATTTATTGCATTCATGTAATATATCCTAACACCACCTCCCTCCTCAGGCATACCAACGCAGTAGGAACCAAAAAATGTGGTTTCAAGAGCGGAATTACATATTGGACATCCAAGGATAAGAGAAGCATAGAAAACATATTCCGCCTTATGCAGAGTCGTTTTGACAAATTATTAGCGTCATGCTAAACGCCCGACTTCTACAGGAAGCATATGTAAGTCGAACGCTTTAGTATGACACTAATCACACGTCAGAACGACTCTGCATATGGCCCATTGTTTTTGGCTAGTGCAAGGAAAGTAACAGTCCTTCTATTTCCTATGCTGTACAATGTGTGTACGAAGCCTATCGATTTTGGAGTTTGGAAGAAAATCAAGTAAGGACACATCAGAAAATTTCACCCATTTCTCCTCGTTTTTATCTATTTGTATTGTTTACGAGCTTATGTTTCACAGCGAAAGGTGATGTCAATATTTGAAGCAGCTAAAAGAGACTTTTTCCCTCTCTATTGGCGCTGTGTAAAATATATCCGAATTTTATGAGTCAACAAAACAAGAAGTATCAATAAACTAGAAAAGAAAACGTATCACTTCCGCGTAGTATGTATAGCAGTCTTGGTAATAGAAGAAAGGAAAACCATTAAATTGTCTCCACACAAAGATGAAACAGAATAAAATGAAATATTGCGAAGAGTTGAAATGAAGAATTATTTTTGCCCACTTTGGCTCCTTGAGTTTATCAACTTCTTTCATTTTATATCTTAAGTTCCTTCTGTCCTCGTCTCTTCACTCTCGATCTTCAAGGCTTATTGCACTTTATATATCAAGCTTCCAAGGGTATTTATTGAGTCAAACGGACAAAACTTTTAAAGCGTGTCTTAGAATATATTTTCAAATGCGAAGTTGAGAACTCAACGGGAAGAAATATTAAATGGCTTACTTTACTTTATAAGTTTTGTTAGGATCTACATCTGCTTTTGGAGTGCGCGGAGGACACGGTGAATAACTCGTGAATTACACCATGTGCAACTAACTATTCCTCGAATTTATAGGGCATTAAGCCCTAAGACTATGTTAATGCTGGGTGTATATGGACAAGAAGACAGTACAGCCCAATCGAGGTTCAGTACTGTGACCAATACAACGAACACTCGTACCATATTCTCACTAGAGCAAATACAAGGTAGAGGTCTCTTCAATGTTGTGGGATAAATACCCTGACCCCTTCTGTTACCGCTTCGCTGGCCTTCCTCTGGTTAATCTGGAGCTTACCTAACAGGAAACATTATCAAGCAATAGATGAAACAAATCTCGGAAAAAAGTCACAAATGTCCCACATTTAACAATTTAATCCAGCATTCCGTAATCATTTCGCATAATGTACTGCTAATCATTCAATTGTCCTTTCATCCTCTACATTATTCGTTTCTAACAGGACATTCTGTGGTTACAGTTTGTTGCTTCAATTCTCAGTAGTATCACACAGATAGAATAAAGAACAGACATCGAACCTGTCGTTGAAAACTCCAGTAATGATATGCACACAAGAACATCGATAGTGTAGTCGGTGGTTTGACAAAGATGCTATACTTCCGTCTCTGTTAACTTCCAGTCTGGATCAGATTATTTGTTTACCATCGGTGATCTGGTGCCCTGATGTGTTGCAATTTAGCACAAACCTCCTGAAGCTTAACTTCCACAATTACTTATGGCTATATGGCTCTTTCTTATTATCGTGACGTAGCAACAGCCGAGTGCTTTCAAGGACTTGAAGTAATGAACAGTCAAAGACAAGCGTGTTGTTTGATACGGTCTCCTGCTTTGGAGGGTAATGGTATGTGATTGAAGGATGATTCATACAACGACGCGACTATAACTGTGAAGGACGGTTCATACAACGACACGAATATAACTGTAGATTCATAGTACACTTGTTTCACTCCATTCCCCCATTCCGAGTCCTCTCTTATCTGGTGCCACTTGTTGTTTCCTTTCACCGATAGCAATACCGTCGATATTTGTCGTCCAGTTGTAAATACGCATTGTGTAAATGAGAGGTGACCAGAAGTGTATATTAATGTATATAAGAAATTTGCTATTTGTGATCAACGTACTGCTTTTTATATCACATTGAAATAATCATTATGTATTATTATAACGATTAACCACTATGATAACTTGGAATCTTCCTACACATTATACAGGATAAGAATAAACATAGCGTATACCACGTGAAAGAATTTGGTTTGGTTTTAGATAAATCAAATTCGTTAATAATGCTAAAGTCTACCAAACCTAGACTTAAATATAGCGTTTTACCTCAAATTAATACTTTAAGATGAATGAATATTTGAAAATGGAAAATATTTAAGTTTTAACATTTGTCGAGTAATGACATTTGAACGTTGTATTTCGCGGATAGATTACTATTTTGTATCCTGACCATTATACTAACCCATTATTCTCAACAACGTTGCAGTAAGTCTATCTAGTAAGAATGATATCCATAATTATTCTATAGGGGTACAGTGGCGAAATCGATCAACTATCGACCAAATATTTACCATTCACCAAATACTCGAATAAAAGTGGGAATACAATACCCCGGTACATCAATTATTTATTGATTTTAGAAAGACTTACGACTCGGTTAGGAGAGAAACTTTATACAACGTTCTTACAGAACTTGGAATACCGAGAAAGCTAATTAGATTAATTAAGATATGTTTAAATGAATCCCAAAGTAAAGTCCGGGTAGGAAAATTTTTGTCCACGACCTTTCACGTCGAAAATGATCTGAAACAAGGTGATGCGTTATCGACATTATTATTTAACTTCGTGCTGGAATACGCCATAAGGAAAATCAAAGATAGCAACCAGGGCCTAGAGTTGAACGGTATTCACCAGGTTATGGCATATGCTGATGATGTAAATTTAATAGGGGATGATAGGAGAACAATAGGAAGAAATGCAGAGATCTTATTAAACGCTTGCAGGGACATGGGTTTAGAAGCAATTGCAGAGCAAATTAAATACATGGAAGTGCGTCGGGTCCGTAATACGGCAAATTGTGGATGCGTTAAAATATTAAATAATACTTTTAATAAAGTGGATACTTTCAAATATTTAGGATCAATATTAACATACGAAAATCATATTCACGAAGAAATTAAATGTCGACTAAAAGCAGGGAATTCGTGTTACTATGAGGTTCAAAATCTCTTGTCGTCGTGAATCCTGTCGAGGAATTTGAAGCTTAAAATATACAAAACTATAATTATGCCTGTTCTGTATGGTTGCGAAACATGGTCGCTTACTCTGAGGGAAAAACATAGACTGAAAGTATTTGAGAACAAGATCCTGAGAAGAATATTCTGACCCAAGAGAAATGGGGATGGGGAATGGCGGAAACTTCATAACGAGGAACTACATAATTTATACGGTTTACCCAACATTGTTAGGGTCGTGAAGTCTAGGAGTCTTAGGTGGACAGGTCATCTAGCTAGAATGGAAGAAAGTAGAAACGCTTTCAAAGTCTTGACTGGAAGATTAATCGGAAAACGACCATTAGGAAGACCTAAGAGCAGATTGGAGGGCAATAGATCTCGCAGAGATAGGAATACAAAGTAGAAACTGGATCCAATTAGCTAAGGATAGAAGTCAGTGTAGAGCTTTTGTGTGCGCGGCATTGAACCTCCGGGTTCCATAGGCCATAGAGTTAGTTAGTTAGGGATACAATGGGGAAATGATTTTTGATTGTCTATATCTTGAGATGAATAAGATTGATCGCGTCTATTACCGAGCTTGATACTTAACTTTTTGATCCTGTACATTCTGGAAAAGATTAATGAAGATCAAGTAGTTCTTGAAACTCTGTGTCTCGCGGATGGGCGGACGGACACATGAACAAACATGGTAAATATAGAAACCAGGGTGCAAAATTTCGAAGTCAGACACATTCGCCAATCCAAAAGTGATGGTCGCTAGTATCTCACACGTACAAATTATGAAAGGTTTCTTCCCCTATCCCCAAACTGCCTTTGGTTTGACAAAGAAAGATATTACATCAAGGCATAAAATTTCGAAACCTAACAATTAGATTCAGGAGGCTGGGAAAGGAAGGGCGAATTACAACGCTGTGAAGACTACTTTCCATGTCCGTTGCGAACACTTCACATTCCGTGTTTTCTCTCACTCAGTAACAATTATTTTATTACGAAACAGAAACTGCACAGCCCTGGGAGTTCCTGCTGAACACTGGTCGCCAGCTCTGAATTTCTAGTCGCCACTGGCGACCTGGCGACCGAAAATTTTGCGCCCTGTATAAAGGATTTTTGGTAAACAAATATCCTTTAAAATAACCTGAGGAAGATATTAGAAAATAATGAGTGGAAAAACTAGGTTGTAATTCACTGATGGCGGGAGTAAAAGTAAGGAGAAACGCGTGGGGACGTCGTTCCCCGCTTCCATGAAATATCCATGGCGTCACCGTACTTTTTTTAAAAAAAAAAAACTTCAATGGGCAAAGATAGGCACGGGGGACGGCGTGACGTCATGCGTCCCCCTACCTTTTCAAATCCACTTTTACCCCTGACTGATGGTACTCACAGAATTATTACTTACATCAAAGCTAGTACCGGCGACTGTATGGATAGACGTGTCATACACATACACACACATGCCCAGGACAAGACTCACGTAAAACTGTTCAAAAACTTCTTAGTTTGCACCAAGTGACAGCAGAGAATTCGCAATGATAATATTTTCAACAATATTGCAGATTACTTTAGATAAAAGAGTTTACTTCTGTCATTAAGGCAAGGGCGCCGATCCTGGGGGGCCCGGGGCACCCTCAAAGCTCATGTGGCCCCCTATTGTATTTACGAATATACAATATTTGGCATAATTTGAATGCAATTTGTCTCAAAATCCTCATATATATACCTTCTGCATCTGAATGCCCCCCCCTCAAATTTACAGAGAAATCGGCGCCCTTGCATGAAGGGTCTCCGGTTTGATAGTAGAATTAGTGAGGTTGTAATGGTTAACTTGGTAAAATAGACAGCAATGTTCTTGAAAACTGTAATTCCTATTAAACAGTGCTCACATATGAACATACTAACTGCCTCTTTAATATATATATATATATATATATATATATATATATATATATATATATATAGGTACAAAATATTTCGCTGCTCTAGTCTGGTGTTGGGTTCCTTTAGCCTAATGTGCATAATCATGGGGCGTTACTATGAACAATACCCTGTGATTAAGTTTACTTAGAAGTTTCGTATATCCGTCCTTATTGAAATTTTACAATTTCTTTTATAACCTTTAATCCGTATTGATCATTCGTCTCCTGCGACCTGCAGATCAAGATTCCGATATGTTGAACTAACGACGATACCTTATTTTCTTAAAGATTTAAGTCGATTTTCATTTTAACCCCTTTCTGCATGATTTTTTTTCTTTTAGCGAAAAGAAATAATCAGTATTGGAAATCCTCATATGGGAACTTGAAAAATGAATTAAAACTTGAATTTTAGATGTTTCACTTAATTCCGACGAGAAATAAGTAAGTGCCATATATGACATACATACAACTTACAAAGAACATGCCAGATGACACCAAAATCTCTTATTCATACATGTCAATATCTCACAGAGCAGACAAAACAGTCATTTGATGCTTTTGATAAATCACAAAAAAGCTAAAGTGAAAAAAGGGTATGTGCCATATATCGCACGCCATGCGGTAAAAGGTTAACCGTTGAATATTTACTGTAAAATATGAGCGGTATCATTTCGGAAGAGCAGTACACAATTGCTCCTCCGCTTATTTGGAGAAATACATCGTGTTTAATAAAATTGTATGCTAATAATAATAATAATAAAAACATGAAATTCTTATGTCGGTGAACAAACTTACTCCCCCCCCTGTCAAATCCTGAAATGACGTTGCTGTAAACTATGGATAGATGCATGCAGAGCCGGATCCAGGATTGTCTGAGGGGGGGAGGGGGAATGCACCAATAACTACCAAAATAAGCAGTCACACTGGAACTCGTCAAAGTGACATGTGACAATATTCTTTACCCCTGACAACTCTGACGCATAGAACGGAGGAAAGTATTTTAAAAAGGGTCGCAAGTGTTATGCAGGAAAAAATGTTGCTCTTTCCTCCTGGCTTTTGTTTTCGTCTTTACTTGACAAATCTTACATTGTTTTGTTTGTTGAATCTTTTCCCTTAAACCTTTAGAAATTCGACTTAAACTATTATTTTTGCAAAGCTCTGCTTTCTTTTAAGCCCAAAATGAAACATGATGGCAGAAAGTTTGGGAATTTGTTGCTATTTTCACTGGTACCTTCTCATTTTATATAGTGTGTATTTACAACGAAGGGGGGTGCAGTGCACCGGTGCACCCCCCTAAATCCGGCAATGGGTGCATGATCAAAATCTTTTTTGAAACGTATCACCTATTTCAATAAGTTACTTAAACAATAAAAGAGATAATCATAGAAAATCAATTCAAAGTTCGTTCTGTAGGTGAAAACTGGAGAACTTGAGAAAATTTAATAACTGAAGCGCTTAGAGAATAAAGGTGCTACGGGGGACCGAGGTGGCTCAGTGGTAGAGCGTTCATATCTGGTGCTAGAGATCTCGGGTTCAAACCCTGCTCCCGCCAAGTGAACTTTGTGGTGGACAATCACCGTGTGCGTGGGTTTTCTCGGGGTTCTCCCGTTTCCTCCCACTTTCTTCATTCTACCTTTTATTCATCTCTCATCATCACCGTCTCCTTTAGCCTAACCGGCATAATCGTGGAACGTAAAACTCAAAAATTTCATTTCATTTTTTCAAAGATGTTACGTTACAATTTTTGAAACGTTGCATTCTGGCAGTTCATGCACGTGTTATATGTTAATCACGCTACGTAACATATCATTTAGTGAGTCCTCATCTGAGTGCAGATATTTAGAAACGATGAAGGCAGTGTGTTAACGGACAAAGTTGTGAAAGTCAATTTTACCGTCATACTCAATTTGTTAGATAACACCTTTATCTTCTAAGCGCTTCAATTTACTTTAAATTGTGACTTGAAGCACAATGAACTTCTGAGAAATAAACTATCAAAATTAGAAGCATATACAGTTAGTAACCTGAAAGTGAGTAGATTCACGAATTTCCGAAGCAGGGCATATCCATCAATAAAGTCAAAGAGAGCCTAGTATACACCCGGAAGATACTTAGCGACGAACAACTGAAGACATTAGTGTCTTCAAAGACACTTTTGTGCAACACAACCAGAAGAGAAGACCACAGGATAAAAATAGTCGTCCTTCAACTTAAAAAGAAGGCTTAATTCCAATTACTACAAAAATGGAAGTGGATTCTATCTTCTGATCAACCAACATCGAAAGCTTTAGGTAAATCTGACCTTAATACTATGTCACATCTATTAGCGATTCTGCGATCCCGTGTAATAAAACAGCCACAAATCTCTATATTTGCTTTGGGCTTTAATAGTTATTATTCATCAAAAGTAGTTATTTTCAATGTCCTTGTTCTACTAGCAAAGAAATCCATTAAAAATTATTTGCAGCCATGAATGGCCACTATTTTTTTAATGAATTAAACTTTTCTGTGATACACACAATACTATTCTGTGATATAAATACTGTACATTGATTTTTTGTTATGAAAGCTATTACAGTGACATCTCAATGTATCAAATGATCAATTTACGACTATAATAAAATATTGACAATAAGAAATAACTGTTAGTCATTATCGTATTAACATATTGACATACATTTGCACGTTTAATAATTTTATCCACACTTCATTCTCTTAATTACTATATCTTTTTAATTTAGTCGTTACATTACTTTTATAATACACTAGCTCTACATGTAACCATTAGTTTGTGCTGTATAGTTCTAATGTAAAAGTAAAAGTTAAAATGCTGATATCAAAATAGCAAAATAATCAAATGCATTCTAGTCAGATTCTTGAAATAATATACATATAACAAAGTAGTGGTCAACATATATTTCAGTTTTACACTTAAAATATTAGAAATAATTAAATATCAGCATAACATTTACCAAAAGTAAGTGACAAAGAGTAGATTATTCCTATTACTTCACTAACAATAAATAATAAAGGAGGTGGTTGTTGAATACTGCAAGAATGATATTCAGATACATATTGGAGAAGAACTGAGACATTTGGGCCTCTATGCAGAGTCGCTTTTAGCGTTGTATTAAGAGCTTGACTAGTAACACGTAAGTGAAGTTAACAACGATTTATATCAGTAAGAAGGCAAACTGAGTTAAGTGAATCCTATTCTCTCTCTTATATTGATTCCTCTTATTGTATTTGGACAACCCTGAGGAAGAGTCTTTTGGCGTTTTCTCAATATAAATTGCAGTTATTTTCACTTACGTGTTTCTAAATACGAACGTTAGTATCACGTCTTAGTAAAGCACTTAATCTATATTATAAAATTGAAACTGACTATGTTTGTGACTCTTAATCTCTTGAACCTTCCTACCGATCTCGATCAAATTTTCTACGTAATGCAAGTCTGGCCTGGGAGTGTTTTTAGCTATTTATTCTCTTGACAACTAAGTTCCCGCCATTTTTTAAATTGAAATATCTGTATGACATTAAATACTTTTGGCACGAAGTTGTACGTCATTCGAAAGAGAATATATTGTTCTAACTAAATATATGTTTCGTTGCTACTAAGATACATTTTCTTGTTATTTACAGATCATTAACATGGAATGTCAAGTTGAGAAGAATGAGGATTTTCGACACCTCCTTCTTTTTGCCTTTAATCAAGGTGCTAAGGACGCAGAAGCTGTTCGCAACATTTGCGCTGTGTATGGAGTGGGTGCTATAGCTGAAAGAACCGCCTGTGATTGGTATGCAAAGTTCAAAAAAGGAAATTTTGACCTCAAAGACGCGCCTCGTTCTGGTCGTTCAGTTGAGTTCGATGAAGAGCGATTGAACCACCTTTTGCATGAAAATTTGCGTCAAACAAGGAGGGAACTGGCAGAGACAATGGATTGCTCCCACACTAGTGTAGAGAAGCATCTCCACTCGATGGGCAAAGTTCAGAAGTGTGGAGCATGGGTGCCTTACACTTTAAGAATCACCAACAAAAATCAACGACCCACAATCTCCCCTGGTTTGCTCTCTCGTCACCGTGCAACCCATGGACACAAGGAACGATTTCTTCACCGAATCGTTACTGGCGATGAAAAATGGTGCCTCTACATGAATGTGAAGCAGCGTAAGAAATGGCTTAGCCCCGGCAAACAAGAGACTCCACGCGTGAAAGAGGACGTTCATCCGCGTAAAACGATGTTGTGCGTATGGCGGGACTGGGAAGGAATTCTCCATTTCGAATTGCTTGAAAGTAATCAAACGATCAACACGGCACTCTATGTGCAACAAACGGAATGACTCAACACGGCTATTCAAGAGAAAAGACGTAATCGGCAGCATGGTGTTCCTTTGCTGCACGACAACGCCCGCCCTCATATCGCTAATATGACCAAGGAAGCCATTCAAACTCATGGTTGGGAAGTGCTGCCATACCCACTCTACTCTCCCGATTTGGCACCAACGGATTTTTACCTCTTTCGATCTCTTTCAAATGCTATGCAGGGAGTTTCTTTTAATACTTCTGCAGAAATGAGAGCTTGGTTGGATGACTTTTTCGAGTCTCAAACAGATTATTTCTACCAACGAGGTGCTGAAAAACTTGTTGAACGTTGGGAAAACGTTGTAAACAACAAAGGAGAATACATTCTTGATTAACTACTTGTATATGTTTATTGAAAAATAACCTTCTAACTAACATTATTAAAAACGGCGGGAACTTAGTTGCCAACCCAATACTTTGACGGTACACCTTAGGGGAGGGGGACAGAAAAAATAAATAAAACTTAATAAATTCTTGAACCACCCGATTGATATTGATCAAAGTTTCCATGTAGATAAGGTTCGGGACTGGGATGGTTTTATCATTCCATTTTGATGGGGCAACATAGGGAAGAGGATGGAGGGGGAGATATACAAAAATCAATAAATATAAAAATAAAAGTGACTATGTTCGTGAATTAATTACTTTTGAACCACCCGATTGATCTTAATCAAATTTTCAACATATGTGAAGTTTAAACCTCTGAATTTTTTTTATCATTTCATTTTAACAGTAGACGTTAGGGGAGGGGGAGGAGAGTAGGGGAAATAGACGAAAATAAATAAAACTTAATAACTCTTGAACCACCCGACCGATCTCGATCATAACTTTCAACATAGATAAAATTCGGGCCTGGGATGTTTTATTCTTTCACTTTTGCAATGTAACGAAGGGGAGGGGGAAGGGGGAGATATGTATGTCAATAAAGTAAAATAAAAGTGACTGTGTTTGTCACTTCATCATGTTTAAATCACCCGACCGATCTTAACCAAATTTTCAATATACATGAGGTTCGGACCTGTGGTGGTTTTTATCATATCACTTCAACGGTAGAACTTAGAGGAGGGGAAGGGGAGAGGAGAAATCTATAAAAAATAAATGAAACTTAATTACTCTTAAGCCACCAGATCTATGAAAATGAAATAAGATCTTTAAGTATTACGTCCCACGGTTATGCCGGTTAGGCTAAAGGAGACGGTGATGATGAGAGATGAGTGAAATGGTGGAATGAAGAAAGTGGGAGGAAACGGAAGCGATAAAATACACGCGCACGGTGTTTGTCTACCACAAAGTCTACACGGCACGAGCTGGGATTGAACCAGGAACCCCAAGTACTGGAGGTGAACGCCATACCACTGAGCCACCGCGCCACGGCCAGCAGACCTATCTTGATCAAACTTTCAACATAGAGGGAGGTTTCTTTGCCTCCGCTTACAAAGTTTTACATTCTATTTCTTCATTTCAAAACTTCCTTCGTATTTCTTTTATCATGATATAAGTCAATGATCTTTGGCATAGTTTATATTAATAACGTGAGTTGTTCTTAAACCTTTGATTCACCAGTTTGTTTTTTCTCCACACCAAACTACAGATATGACAGATTTAATTCTCATATTCTGCATTTGTTTCAAAGCAGTCGCCATTACCTGATCAAAGACTTCTGTCCGGTATTATACAGAAAATGCCCCCTCAATAAAAGAGAACTTTTTAAAAAATGCTAAGACATGTTCTGCTTATTCATAACTAGCATCAATTACCTCATTCGCTAAGTTAAATTAAGAAAAAAATAGTAATATGTTTCGTTAGTCAGTCACCTTTTATTATTACTAAAGCAATACTTGATATTGGTCATTTTCGATGATTTTTTATATATCCCCTCTCCTCCCCATATTGCTGGTCACGGCATCGGAAGTGTCATTGTTCATCCCAGCGACCACGAAAAGTATGAATTCGACACTGATATTGGTGAGCCTGTGTTCTGTCAGGCTCTTTGTGTAACTTTGAGATGGGAGCTTCAACATTTAGGGGAACCAAATCTGTCGCGCGGAATCTTGCCTTCAGGTTCTCGCCTACGGTGGGAGCCAGGGAATCAATGAGCCGGGACAGTAGAGCAGGGTATTGTTCCTTGGGAATCAATCCGTTTTGTCGGTCTCCTTCTGCCATGATCTCAGTACGGCTCTCTACTACTTTAGTTTCCTATACACACTCACATCCAGAGGCTGGAGCAGATGCAACGACGCTCACCGAAAAGAAGAATCACTTATGTCAAAGCAGCCCCCAGTGTCAAATTAGCCGCGTTTTACGGCAATAATAGAAAGAAAGATATGATTTTCTACAATCAATTCAGCGTCTCTTGAATATATTTCACTTCCACTCAAATAATTCACTCGCAGTACACGTGACACTGCTACTTATTTACACTCTAAAACAATCTTTCATGAACTCATTGTCAATTAGCGATTAGTGCTTGAACACTTACCATGGAGGAAATCATCCTTCAATATTATGCAATATGGGGATATGAGTAACTTGTAGAGCTAGCCTGTGATGTGGATAACGAACGCGCTTTTGGTGTGGGACACCCGGCTCGATTTTCGAAGGCAGTTCGTATAGTTCAGATCCCATATTAAGCTATAGGTCCATGTCTCATGTGCCACAGCTACTAAAAAAGATTGTAAACTTAAATCAAGGCCAAACATTTTCGGTAGACATGGGAGCAAAGAAATAATGTTTTTGTAAACTACAGGTTCTCAATTGAACAATATACACTTGGTTTGTGTAAATTTAAACAGTACAGCAAAGTCTTTGACTTTCTTTGTAACCAGAGGAAGCGGCCATTCATAAGAACAGCAATATCAAATGACTGATTCAAAGATCTATCGATTGATTGAAGCAAGTTTCAATACACTGTAGAGTAGCGGATTTTATCAGTGCTTCACGTTTCCAGAAACTATATCATGATTTCAGGATAGAGTAGAGGATTGCTATTAATTTTTATGCACAATCGTGAAAATCTGCCATGAAAACCCACCGATTACTACAAATTCTTTAAGGGGTTTATAGTAGTTTACCTAGAATAAGCGTATCTGAGTGACGCTTGTGTAAAAGCCTTTTGTGCTTAAAGAACAATGGGAGGAGAGAAAATCCAAGTACAGGAAGAGATGAAATAATTGAAAGTTCCGTAAGGAATATTCCGACAACTATCATATCCACTGCGAAATCGCTGATGTTTTCGGCATCATTGAGGAGACCGTTAGACTATCACTAAGATTTGTGCAAAGGAGGAGGATGCCCGTTTTGTACCACACACTCTGAATGCTAAACATCAGAGATAGCGACGGTCAAGTTAAGTTGCAAGGACTTCGTTATGAGAGTAAATTTCTCACTAAATTTCCTCAAAAACTACGCGAGGTATAAAACCGAACAAACGACAGTCGTAGGCGTAAGTCTGTTTAGTAAAGCCAAGATCAACCTAAGTTGGCTCCAGTTTTTGTTGAATGCCTTTTTTAATACATAGGGTCTCATTCACCTCGAGGTGAAAAAGTCACCATCCAGAAGGCCACCATCAAAGATAATCCACCACCATCCAAATCATAAAGCTATTCCTCCAACGAATGACTCACATCAAGCTACATTTATTCAGTTTCAGCAATTAGAGTGTCCTCGAAGATGATTTTCCTTATACAACCATTATGATACCATTAACAAACTGTTTTCTTTTTAGTCAAAGTAAGGGTCATCTGTCATCAATTATTCATCAAACGTGCCAGATTTTGTGCTAGAGAACCTTTTGTTCCTGAATTTCAAATTCTACACCAAAGGATATGATTTAGGTCACAAAGACAGCCATGACGAGGGATCTAAGTGGCACCCAAGAAGGCGACTTGTCCAACAGCTTCCAGTCGCTGTACCAACGAGAAACTTGTGCATCGAGAGACTAGGTCGTTATGTAGAAACCTGAAGAGACATTTCCTTCCTTTTTTACATCACGAAATTAGTCCGGGTACATGATTATCTCACTATGAATAGTGTACAACATCGTGATCTTGTGTTTTTGCTTTGATGCTTATTCAAATTGTACAAATACTTCCGTCACGGTTGATTTGCACTTCTTTTCCATCTTCAATAATCTACAAAGCATTATTGTAAGATGAAAGTTAAAAATAATGGATAAATAACATCTGAAGATCAAATTAAACCTCTGAAGTTGAGACAAATGGATTTTGTGGTTAACAAGGCGACGCACAGTGGTACATTTTCCCAATTTCCAGGCCAAAACCTCTAATTGTATATAATTTCAATTTTTGGCTACTTAGTTGTTAAGTACATAAATAAAATCTTAAAATCGTTGTGGTGTCGTGGTTGACTAGTAGAAAAGTCTAGTGATCCCAATTTCGCCAGTTAAAGTGAAACTACACATACTGTGGATTAAATTTATAACACTCAGTAATAATGTCTTATGTATTTTATATATATATGCGATTTGTAAGTTTGTGGGCATAATTTCAGAGAAATCTATCAATACTGATGAACTGTCTCAATATGAAATGAAAACGTACGCACAAAAATATCAAATAAACATACATAACAAACACAATTATATACCAATAAAATTACTGTTTGAAATATTATGTTTGTTGCAAAATAAATAAAACCAAAAGAAAATAAAAGAATGTGTCAAAATTAAAGCAAATAAATTAAAATAATAAGGATACTGTGGTATTTTCAAACGAAAAAATGAGCTGTATTCCTATCGTTATTATTTCCGTAATCTTGCTTTGGACGATCTACAATAAGCCCTAATTTGTCCTTTAACTCCAAAGCAATTTTTTGAGGCGATTTTACCAAATTATTTTCCTGCTTTTAGTTGTCATCTAAACAGGATAAAAAGATGTAATAAACATGCTTGCATCAGATGTATCTTTATCTTCGCACTTTTGATGAATTCTTCATGACAGGAGCTCTCATCACATCCCCATTTGAAAATGAGTTCAATACTTGCGGATTCAGGGTATGGACAACAGCATCCTGGACTTCGATTACTCTCTTCACTGTGTGGTTTAAAATCTCTTGCAACGTTGTTTCTACAGCTTTATCAGAAATTCTAATCTTTGTCTTATCAGTGTAGCACTTCCTTTTTGTTTCTAGAACAGTTCTTTATTCGGGGAAAATATTACTATTGGCATCGTTTGCATGTGATCTCATGACATTATATTACGATTTTGTTAGCTTGGCTTCAATAATAAGTGGCAATGCCTTTTTCCCTGTTAGTGGAACTATGGAATTCGACGATGGTATATATGCCTTTTGTACTTCGAAACCCTGGTCAGAGTTGTAAAGATAATTTCCTTTACTATTTTGGCAGCCTCAGTTTCTCCTGCATCTCGTAGATTTATTTGCGTTGCATATGCAAATTCACTTTTAGTTATTGTCGCTTGCAATGTTTCTGTTTTCCTTCTTTTCTGAACGGTCGCTACTTTTCTCAAACCCAGTTACTGGACACAAACTCCTCTGATGCGTTTTAGCGACATTGACATGAAAACTGATGCTCTTTTGCAGTCACTGTAGGTTCTGGTCACGATATATTTCTGTATTTCTTCTTGCCTTTTGCCATCTACTTTTAGAGTCACATATTAAGTGAATCAACGACTTTTAAAATTTCTAAAGTGTTTCAGTTCTTACCGGTTAGCCTAACTATATATTCTTTCAAAAATTTACATCCCTCCCCCCAAATTTACGTGCTGTCTTTTCTTGAATAACATCAAATAATTATTTTCTTGCGAGAGTTATATGTCTGCTTCCTGATCCTGAAGGTAAATAAAAGAAAAAGAATTTTTTCTAGGCCTACTTATTTATTCCAAGTAGTGCTCTCAACGGGTCGGGTCGGTTCGGGTTGAAGACCGACCCGACCCGACCCGTGATCCGACCCGATGACCCGACCCGACCCGACTGACCCGAACCGTGATCCGATCTGATTGACCTGACCCGATAACCCGACCCGAGCTGACCCGGTTGACCCGACCTGACAACCCGGCCCGAATAACCCAACCCGACCCGAGCTGACCCGACAACCCGACCCGAGCTGACCCGATTGACCCAACCCGACCCGACAGACCCGACCCGAACTGACCCGATCCGAGTCGGGTCGGGTCGGGTCAACCCGTTTGAGAGCACTATAGTCACGACACTGGGTGAACGCCAAAATGCACTCACATTGGGAAAATGGTTTTAAAAGCATAATTTTAGAAAATAAAGCATAAAGCATAATTTAAAATATATAGCACAATTCTTGGAAAATTCTCTTTAACTGAAAGTTTAACGTACAGTGTTAATATTTTTTAAAGCCAATATTTACAATGCAAAATCATTGAGAACATAACAATGCAACAATGAAAAGCTTATTTTCATTTCTGTAAACTTTTCGGTGTAATCCTTTGATGTGGAGAAAAGAAAAAAAGTAAAAGAAGAAATTTTTCCGCCAACAATGAATATTATGCAAGAACTCCATACTATATTGTTACAGTGACGACGCCAGCTTTAAGTTCTTAGGGGGGCAAAGGAGGGGCAGATACATTTTCGGGGGGCGGCTATTTGCCATACCAAAAATGACATATTTATTACGTTTGACTTATTTTACATTACATTGTGTATTTCGTTGCTGTTTTTATGTTAGATCTATATGATTATAAATTAAACTTATTTCAAATAAAATTTGTAACTAACAAATAAGTAACGTCTGCACATGAAATATTTTTCAATGAAACTTTTGATGCCTAAACATAAATTGAATTACTTTCGCGTATGCTACAAGTAACACATTCGTCTATATGCTACGTATCTCTCTCTCTCTGTCTCTCTAAATATATATATATATATATATATATATATATATATATATATAGAGAGAGAGAGAGAGAGAGAGAGAGAGAGAGAGAGAAAGAGAGAGAGAGAGAGAGAGAATTTACGAGGAGCTGCTGAAAATGTCGTAGTCCAATCCAGAAGGAGTGTAGGTACTAGGTAGAAAAATGAAACCGTAGTTTAGAAAAACATATCTCTGTATGTACAAATATAAATTTTCATATTAATAATGAAATTCTTATTGTTTCTCAGGCCTCTGAAATGATTATGTGTGCCCAAACAGATAATTTCACGAACATCCAGATCCTTACTGTTATAACATTTTTGTTCCACCAAGGAAAGTCACCGAAGTAAATTAATTAGGAAATCAGTGAAACACCACGGGACTCTCCTCCGTTATATATAGTGGTGAAGAAGTAAGTGGCTTAGTATAAACGTAGCAATTTCTCAACAAATTATGCTTTACATCCAGGATGATTAAAAGCAATGACTCTTCCTGGAATCATGGATGCAATTTGTGACATTATTCTTGAAAATTTCAGCATTTCAGCCAGTAGTGGATATAGCCCGGGGCGGAGGGCCTAGGCCACCCCAGTTTTTGTGTGACAAAAATAATTTAAGCTATTTATATTTATTATAGTCTGAGGTCTGCACCCCGCTTTCTCAGTTTTTACCTTCTCAGCAAAACTTGTGTCAGAGATTCTGGGCATTTCTTTGAAACTCGTCGGTAGCATAATTCAGAATGGCTTGGGTATGCGCAAGTTCTCGGCATAATGGGTTCCCAAAATATATGTCAGGAAAATAAAAGGGTAACGGCATTAAGAGAAGTATTCTTCCAATTTGACCGTAATGCTAATCAATTTCGCTGACGAATAGTAACCATAGATGAAATATGGTTGTACCACTATGATCCTGAATCGGAACAACAGTCAATGGAGTAGTAGCACTCATTTCTCCATCGCCCCAAGAAGTTCAAGACACAGAAGTAGGTTGAGAAACTGTTTGGAACATTCTTCTGCTATAAGTATGGAGTGGTAGACTACCTCCTCAATGGTCAGATATTTAATCCAGAATCTCTACATTACTTACAAAACTGAAAGAAAAATTCAAAGTTCAACGCTGCGGAAAATGAAAAGAAAGGAATTCTGTTCCTTCAGGAGAATACACCTGTCCATCAAGCCCCTGCGAACATAACTGACATTGCATAATCTAGGATTTCAATGTCTAGATCATCATTCTTATTCCGCAGATTTAGCTCCGTCTATTACGTGTACTTATTTCCCAAACTTAAATAACACTCGAAAGACCCCATTTTAGATCTGATAGGGGTAGTGCTACGAACAGTGGTGCGAGGAAATCTAGATTTTTTTAACTTTTCTGCAAAAGCTGTAGCACTGTACAAGGTAGTATATTGACTCTCGGGGGAAGAGAAGAAGAAGTAAAACTTCACCAATCCACGTGCACTCCTTCTGGGTTGGGCTACGAATTTTTCAGCAGTTCCTAGTCAATATGGAGACGTCACGTCAGTACTTTGAAACAAAATAAGTAAAGGAGCACTAGTATAAACCAAACACTAACTAAAGATCAGCACTCTGACAATACATTTTATTGGGAATCAATTTCATTCCATAATTTTATTATTATCATTTGCAGGAAGGGAAAACACAACTCTTTTTATCTCCTTCAAAAAATTAAGCCCTAGTAGTTGCAAACTAAGCTGTTATAAGCACATCCTCTGAATATTGGAAGCCAAGAATAATGTTTCAGAAAAAAAGAAGTTTTAAATAAAACAAAATATGAAACTGAAAACTTCAAACCTGGACAAATACAAACAAGTTACGTAACTGGTTTTACCTTTCTTTTGTTTCCAATCGAAGTTGATCCAATGAGAAGAAAACAAGTCGACCAAATCTACTATTGTTCGCTAGGCACAATTATTAAAAATCATAAGAAAGAAGTATAACTAAAATTTACCTCAAAAGGGCCTAAATTAGAAAACAGAAATATGCGTGCATACCCAGACGCTCAAAGAAGAAAGCTTGAGGATTAATCTGCCACATAGTAAATTCATGGAAAGTAGACTACTATTTGTCAATGAGATTGGTTATGATACTGATATATAATACTACATGAAGAATATTTAAAGATTGTAGGAGTCTGTGGGGGCAGTCTAGGTGGCAGTCAGGGGGGCAGAAGTAGCTACTAGGGGGCGCTCGCCCCCTTGCCCCCCTCTGGCGTCATCACTGTATTATTATGTTTACTTTTTGAACTTAAGCACTTTCTGTACTTTTTGGTGGCATCTTTTACTTTCCCTTTCTGTATATATGTACCTGTAAGGCGCACACAAATGATAGAAAAAAATTATTCGAGCAAAGCACATCTCTTTACAATGAATTAAGTAGAAAGTTCATTAAATATGAGAGAAACTAGTTGCAAAAAATATCAATAAATAGATCAAGATATTTAGAATATTTAATGTATAATAAATATACATTATACACGATTAATGTAAAATAATCATTGAAATTAACAATAAAGCATAATTTTAAAAAAAGCATAATTAAACAAGAAATAAAGCATAATGTGGGTTGCTCTAACAATTAAGTTGTATGAAGACGAGAAGAAAACGAAAGCTGATTCCTTAAACGAATTTCGTTGATCTTCTTTGTGTCTACAAAAACGCATTCCTAGAAACCTACAAGCTAGGTATCATCTCTGTGATTATATCAGTTTCTAGTGCTACTTGTGAAAGGTCATTCTCTTTTTTGAAAAGATTAAAGACTTGTATACGCAAGTCAATGACTCATGATAGGTTGAAAAACTTAGTGTTACTTTATATTGAGAAGAAAATTGCTAAATCGTTAGATCTTTAACAAGTTGTGGATATGTTTGCTGCTGCCCACACGAATAGAAAGATCCTTTTCAAGTAGAGGCATGAACCTATAAGTTATTTTCTTTACCTGTAAAAGTGTATTTGCTTCCACTTAAGTCAACCACCTACACATATTTTAAACGCCATGGTTAAAGAACTATTTACTTAATTAGAAATCAATTGTATTAATGAATCCTAGTTGTTTGAGGTACTAAATTCTTATATTTTCAATGTTTTCCAAGGAGTAAAATCATGAACAACAAAGATGGAAACATTCACCTTGAATACACACACACACACACACACACACACACATATATATATATATATATATATATATAATATATATATATATATTGGAGATAGCCCCCTCAAAATCCTCTTGTGCCCTTCATTGGCCCCCCTGAAAAAAACTCTAGCTACGCTACTGGACACCATGCACCAGAGATGAATTCTCTACCACTGAGCCACCGCGGCTCTGCTTGGACTTGGTCGTTCATATCCAATCTCTCTTTTGGCGTTGCTTAAACAACTTCTAGTTTTGTTCTAAATCCAGACTCCATATTGGCGTAGATATTAATATTACAGTCGATTGGTAAAATCAATCTTCCACATTTAAAAATTAAAGTACACACAAGTATTAAAATAAGCATTTATCATAAAAACACTAGCTGCAAGTGTTCAAAATAGATTTATGGTTTCTATAGAATCAATTGAAAATTGCTATTTTTAATTAGGCAGCAAGTGAAAAACAGCAGCTTTCGACTCCAGCCGAGTTTAAACTCAACCTAAACTCAGTTGACCAAAGTGAACTGACCCGACTGACCCGACCCGACAACCCGACCCGAGTGACCCGACCCGATAACCCGACCCGAGCTGACCCGATTGATTCGACTCGACAACCCAACCCGAATAACCCGACCCGAGCTGACCCGATTGACCCGACCCGAGTTGACCCGATTGACCCGGCCCGAAAACCCGGCCCGAGCAGACCCGACTGACCCGACCTGACAACCCGACCCGAATAGCCTGACCCGACAACCGACCCGAGCTGACCCGACTGACCCGACCCGATAACCCGACCCGTTTGAGAGCACTAATTCCAAGAATCAGCAAACACTGAAGTAAACCTAACTGCGCAGTTTTTGATAATACGTACAATTACGAGCAAAATGGCAGCTAAAACCAGCAGTTTTCACTACAATCATAAATAACAACATCCATTCTATGAAACATGAGCCACAATGTTAGTTGATCGGGCAGGATCGGTAACTTTAAAGCTATGCGAGATTTAATAACAAGATGCATAATTGAATAACACACATATGTAGTTATATTATTTTCTTTATTTAAATTTTATTAGTAATTCTCAATAAATATTAGGGTATACTAAAATATTCTACAAACCTCCGGGATTTGAATCAATGTTGTGGTTTTCTTTTCTGAAACTAATTTTTACAATGTTATAACTTTAGGAAAATAGAATTTCATATTTACCGTTGAGAAGCTTATCTCAAGCTGTCTGAATTTTATGTTTAGATTATTATTCTGGCTCCGTATATTCCTCAAAAGAGATCAGATAAGAGTTGAAAGCCTCATCCTTCCTCTTCAATTTATAATAACAGTGAAAGCTAAATTAACTATTTTGATTTTAGTGTTTTGGCCAGGAATTTGGGGAAATATACCACTGTGCGACGCTACGATTCCTAGTGTCATTGCCATCTTGCTACTGTCATAATGAAAATATTAATTAGTGTATATTTTAGTATCTGCTTCATCTTAATAGGTCGGTGTGGTTATCATACTGCATACATTTTTAGTTTACAAGAAAAGTTCGTTTTTCTTGATTTTCAAGAATATCCTAACGCATATTATTTTTTCAGCTAAAGAGGATATTCCCATTAATAGACATATCCCATCTTGAACATTTTAACAGCTAATAATGTCGAAAAATTCGTAACTCTATACATTAAACTGAAAAAAAATTACACTTCTAGTCCGCTATGAGCACATATTTACTGTGAACAATGTCCTATTAGTGAGATAACTTTGAGTTCTCGCATAGCCTTCATTATTGACATTTTACTGATTCTTCAATAACCTTTAACCAGCATTGATCATTCGTCGTCTACTACCTATATATCAAGATGTTGATATGTTGAACTAACGAGTTTACCCTATTTCCTTAAAGATTTAAGTCGCTTTTCATTTTAACCTTTAGGCAGTGGTGCTATTCAGCCGGTTCGAACCGGATGTTAAAATATTTCGAGTTCGTACAACCGTTTGTTATAATCAGACAAACAAACACACACACGCACGCGTGCACATGACCTAGCCAAGAATAAAAGAAAGAAGCCAAACAAATTTCTGAAAACACCTGTGAAAACAAGCAACTTTCAATTGTTTCAATTCAATGAGCAGACAAAAATTTGAATATAAATTCCTGGATTTTTTCCGAGATACTAGGATCCGTAAGTGTGATGAACGTGAAACGTCTCTAATGCCCAGTGGCGTATTTACGATTTTGTTTCGGGAGGGGCTTTGCCTGGAAATGTGAAAATTCTGCAAGATATTTCATTTACTTTACTACACTAAGTAAGATTTCGGGGGGGGGCTTAAGCCCGGAAGCCACCCCCCTAAATACGCCACTGCTAATGCCTATTACGCGTGCTACCTACCTGTTTTTGAATTACTCCGGTATCTGCATTCTTCTTGTTTTGCGCTACAGCCCATTCTGGATTAGGGCATCCTTAACAACGCCTCGCCATTGAATCCTGTAGAACTTCATGTGAATTTCCACGCTTCGCATCCATCAGTCACCACCGGACTTATTCGAGTTTTATACATTCTCAGTTTTGTTTCCTTAGATAGAATCTTGGTTCTGAACAGCGTTTCGTATTTATAATAACGTTTGTTACCAGGCTGTATTCTGTGTCTTACAGTCTTCATTACATCATGATCACTCCTTATTGAGTATCCTAAATAGTTGAACTGTTTGACACTCTCGAAACACTAATGATTTATCTTTAACTCTTGTTCATTGGCGTATTTTCCTGAACTTGAAATTCTCATATATTTAATATTTTATTCATGTATTTGGAGTCCCTCGATTCGAGATGGTTGATGCAATTGCTGAAATGCTTCTTTTAACCCTCGCACCTCCTAGATATATTTTGTAACGCGCACTGCTAAGGAAAGGGGTTCATTTTGTGCCCACCTGTTAAGATTAGATATATATTGAAATCGAAACAAAGTAGAAACTCTCTCAAAAATCTACAGGGACTACAGAGACTAAAGTGACCAATAATACACAGGATAAGACAAAGAGCTTTGCATTATGCTGCCATCTAGGAATACTCAGTCACATCTCCTACCACCTTTGTGCACACCAACTTAAAATAGCAAATTTTATGGGATACAATAACGTTCAATTTGAACCACCGTAAGGTATACCCTTTAGTTAAACATGGTGAACAATAACATATTTTCTTACAAATTTAAAGAAACGACTAAAAGAATAATTACAAAAAAGTATACTGAGGTGGGCACAAAGACCCCCTCCCCCGGTGGTCGTTCGAGGGTTAACGTTTGTACGGTTCGGGCTATTATTATCAATATGTCATCAGCATATCCTAGTAGTTGTACTGATTTATGTAAAATATTACTCTGTCCTTCCTGTAAAATATTACTGTGTCCAACAACGTCCTGAAGTACTAAATTGAAAATTAATGCAGACAACGCATCTTCCTTGCTTTACTGTTGAAAATGAATGCAGACAACCCATCTCCTTGCCTTACTCCTGTTTTAATTCCAAATCTTGATGACTTGTTTCCTTGGATTAATACCATTGCTGTTGTTCTATTTACTGTGAGTTTTATTAGTCTTACTTCGATATCTTGATTAGTTCGGAGGTATGCACCTTCGAAGCAATGTATACAAAATAGAGTGGTCTTTTCATCGATATCTCGAACGATTACTTGTTAAGACCCCTACTATCATTCCTCAAAATAGGTCCTTTCCTGGTGGATGACTTTATAGATAGATAGATAGATAGATAGATAGATAGATAGATAGATAGATAGATAGATAGATAGATAGATAGATAGATAGATAGATAGATAGATACATAGATAGATAGATAGATAACCGGTTGTTAAAAAATTAGAATAGCACCACTGCCTTTAAGTATATACTCTTGAATTAGATGGACACCATTTGGGGTGGGCAGGACAATTGCCCTCTTCTTGATTTGGAGAAATACATGGTATTTAATAAATTGGTATGCCAATAAACAAAAATGTGAAATTCTTATATCTGTGGATAATCTAAAATGACTCTACTGTGTAATATGGATAGATGCATGATCAAACTTTTGTTTAAAACTTATCCTGTATTTCAGTATGTTGTGTAAACAAAAATAAACAAATAATCATACAAAATAAATCATGGGTGGCGATTAGGGGGTCAAGAGGGGGCAGTTGCCCCCCAACTTTTTTGAAGTGACCACTTAACTCTTTGAAATTATATCATCTATTTTTTGGTGATAGGCAAGAATCTTCATTATTCGATTTAAAAAAGTACCAAGAAAACTTTTTACTTCTGTTTTTTTGTCAAGCCTGGAGGCATTGTAGAACACGTTACATATGCTTTCACGCCTTTCTGCGTAGAGACGTAGAGTGTGATGACGTCATAAGTATAAAAAATATTTTTGTTATAACTTTTTTATTACTTTTTGCAGGGCTTACTTTTGCACCTAGAAGATTGAAATTTTGTACACACATTTAGTGCACTCCTTAATATTTTCCAGATGCTTTCCAGATTTCTGCGATAAAACAGGGGGTTCAAGTACCGTTTGAAAGGCTGTTCTGTTCTTAAAAGAATGATCTACGAACCATGATACTAGTATAAATAGGAATGTCTCAGGGAATTTTTTCTTGAGATCCTTTTTTTATACGGGAATCTGGAGTATTGTAGAGATATTATTTTTGGCGGGCTTACTTTTGCACCTAGAAGACTGAAATTTTGCACACACATTTAGTACACCCCTTAATATTTTTAGATTTGTTTCAGATTTCTGCGTTAAAACATGGGGGTACAGAGGGGCAAAAAAGTACAAAGAAGGAATATTTTTTAAACAAATAATCCATTTTTCATGATTTTTCCACCTCAGGTACAAGATGGAGACATGTGAGTGGTATCGTTTGAAAGTATGTTCTATTCTGAAGGGAATGATGTACGAACAATGATCCTAGGATAAATAGGGATGTCTCAGCAAAATTTTATATTACATCTGGGTCATTTGGGGCATTGTGGGAATGTTCTTAGCTCATTGGTAAACATTTTCCCGCACTTAGTTTTCAAGATAGAAGCCTGATTTTTTTAAATACACATTTAGTACATCCCTTCGTATTTTTCAGTTGATTTTGAGATCTGTGCGTTAACAGCCAGAGAGGATCAAAGTTTGAAAAAAATCAGAAAAAAAAAACAGATTTTACTCAAAATTTCCCGCCTTAGGGCCATGATAGAAACATGTAAATGGAACCGTTTGAAAAGTTGTTCTATTCTGAAGAGAATGAGGTACTAACCATGATTCTAGGATAAATAGGGATGATGCTGTAGTTGATTGACTGAAATTCAATAATTTACCTTTAAAAAGCCATAATTTAAATGGTTAAAGTATATAGTTTCATTTGGAAATGTAACGTTTTTGCATATATTATTGGTTCATAGAAAAAAATGGTACCATATAATATTTGTCGTTGCGTAGGTGGGTATTGGTTATTTGTCTTCCCATGGAGTTAAGACAGCTACAGGAATTGCGTTTTAATTGTAATTCCGAGGAATTAATATTACAATTGCGTCGTAGCATATGCTTGTAGTATTTACTGTCTTTCATTTTCTAAGTGTATATAACATACATTAATGGCAAGTGTGGAATTAAAAATGTAAGTTGTTTATTAATATCACAGTTTCAATATAACTTCTACAAAACAAGCCTCATTATTCATTAGAATGATTAATAACATCCTTTCTATTTATTTGTTTTGCAAATATGTTATTAAATAATCTGATCACACAATTTTCCAGGCAGAATTTTAAGATGTTCATGAGCAAGTAATCAAGGATTAGTACTTAATGTGCGTTGCTCTTGTCAATTTACTTAATCAAATATGAAACACAATATACGGTATTTTAACTGAAAAAGATAGTATCCTATTAGTTATGCAACCTTTCGTCAAACAAAGTGTTAGAAACAACCAGGAAAACTAACATTGATATACAAATATTCAGATCATATCTTGCCCCCCACACTATTAACCCCCAATCGCCGCCACTGAAGTTAATTGAAAATTCATTCTGTAGGTGAAAAGGGAGAACTTAGAAAATTTAATATTTCATTTTGAATTTGACTTCAAACACAATAAACTTGTAGGAAGTAAAGTAAAAAATTAGAAGCATATACAGTTAGTAACTAGAAAATGAACAGATTCATGAATCTCCGAAGCAGGACATATCCATCCATAAAGTCAAAGATGGCCTACTAAAGTGAATTTTTGCTCTAGTATAAAATAATGGAGAAAACCACCCGGATAATACTTAGCGACGAACAACTGTAGGCGGTATTGTCTTCAAACACACTTCTGGGAAAACCATCAGAGGAGAAGATCACTGGTCAAAGATAATCGTCATACAACTTTAAAGGAAGGTTTAATTTTCAAACACTACAAAAATGAAGGTATATTCTGTCTTCTAATTAGCCGACATCCAAAACTTTTGGTAAATCACACCTTAAAACTACTGTCACATCTGTTTGCGATTCCTGCGATCTCGTGCAATGAAACAGACTCAAATCTCTTTATTCGTTTTGTATTTTAATATTTATCATTCTTCAAAAGTAATTATTACTCGCAAAGTTTGAAAAAAAATTATTAGAAATTGTTTGCAGTCAATCTTGGCCACTGTCTTTGTAATCAATTCAACATCATATTTCTTGTAAAGTTGAATACAATATACGGTTAGCATAAATCATTCATTCGTTTTGAAAAGGCTATATTTTCAAACGTACACATATGAAAGATATGTTAAAAGAACCACAAACTTACCAAGTTTGTATTGTGTAGAGTTTTTTGGTAATTACTTAATGGCACATCCCAGTTCGCAACTACCTAAACGATGAAATTCCGCATCACTGGATTGGGCGTATTTTGTGGGAATGGCCCAGCTTTGTTCTCCTGGACTCCCAGATCTCCTATTTTAACGACCTGCGACTTCTTCCTGTGGGGGTACTTTAAGAACCTTGTTTACGTATCCCTACTACCGCAATCCATAGTCGAGATCAAAGAAGGCATCAGTGCTGCAGTACAAACAATTGACGGGACTCTGCTACAAAATGTATGGAATGAAATGAGCTCGAGTATAGTCTGGACGTGTGTCTTGTCACCAAAGGCGTACATGTTGAACGTTTGTAGCGGGTGTATAAACTTGGTGATTTTGTGGGTCTCTTCATATTTGTACCTGTAATACTATTGAAAATATAGCTTTTCAAAACGTATGAATCATTTATGCTGACCCTGTATGTTCTCAGACAAAAATACAATGATTTGTTATAGAAACGATACTACCGAATTATAGTGACAGCTCAATCTATCAAATGATAAATTGGACGGTGTTATGTATCAATTTACCAAGCACCGAAACATGGCTCTAAGATATTAAGGAAATAAAAACATGTTCCCATTACGATCCAGTACTTGGCGCTTGGTCAAATAGCTTTTCCTGAACATTTAAACAAATAGGGTTTCAAACCATTCTTTTTTATATTATTTACATTGTTTCCTACTCACTGATGTAAAAATCTCAAACATTACAAAATGGCGCTTGGTCAATTGCTGCATAACACCGTCCAATTTACGTCTATAATAATAAAAATGACTGTAAGAAATAACTCTCAGTCGTTATCGTATTAACATAATGGCATGGATTTGCATTTTAAACAACTTTACACTGTAATCTCGTAATTATATAAGTTTTCAATTTAATCGTCAGATTACATATTCATGTAAGCATTACTATATGCTGAGTAATTCTAATGTGAAAGTAAAACTTAAATGCTGATATCAAAACAGCAAAATAATCAACTACATTCTAGTCAGATTATTGAAATAAAATAGATACAACACTGTAATAAAGAACGTTTTTCAATGTTTGGTATATTCTATAAAATAAACTGTATTCACAATACTCACAATAGTTTATTAATGATATTTACAATCTGTGTTAGTGAGGATGTTATTTTAAATACAAGTATATGTGCATTACTGGAATTTCACTTAAAATTTTTCTTAAATTTTTCCAGCATAGAATTAAATAATCTCTGTATTTATGATTTTGTTAATATGTTAAGAACTTGTTTTCGAAAATCATTTCCATGGCATGCATGGTTTCAACCAACTTAAGTTTATAATGTTATCAAGCAAATTTAAGACCAGTATACTTATGAAGTTGTTTTCAAATGTTTCTGGACTGACACTAAAGTATTGTATCATTGGTTATAAGTCGTTCGTCGCTTATAGTGCCATCTGTGAAAGAAATACTGAATCAGTTTCAACTGTTTCGCTGCATCAATTCGTTCGAGGCAATCATTTGAATCGGTCAGAATGCGTTGAGATCGTCTACTGCATAACAATGCTCCAGTGCACATAACTTTTCATGTTAAAGTTGTAGTGAATGAATGCGGCTTTAAGAAAATTCGCCGCTGATTTTATGCCACAGACTAAGTACTGTAGCTTTAGCAACACGATAAATCAAAAACGTAGTACGGTGGTTCAGATTCTACCTCAAACTGTGGTTGCAACACCTCAAAATGTTGTTGCAAGTCTCATAAGTTCATGGTTCTGAAAGAAGAAAACCGCTAAGCTTCAATCAAACAACCATTTCAAATCAAACATACACCACCAAAATAGAAAAATTAAGTAATAACGGCGAAGATGACAAAGCCAGTGCGTTTACCATTATCGTGTAATGGTTGTTCTCCTTATGACGGCTACAAGTACTTATTACAACACGGGTGCGGAAACAATCTTTGAGACATGAAAGGAACTGGTAACTCGGATCTCAATTTACTCAAACAGTAGATGTTTCACAACACTACCACTCCACAAAAATTTTAGTACAAACACATATTTCCCTAATTCTCGGCAACTCTTCTCTTTGAGTGTCGGATGCATTGTCTTTTGTAGGCTATTTCTGCTAAAATACAAACAAGACCCATTCCATGTCCAATACAAAGTATTAAGAAAATGGGCCGAATGTGTTTAAACTCTATTACTACAGTGGTTTTGATACTCTTCCTTGACTCCCAGTTTGAAAGTTCTTCTTCAAACAATACATCTCTATACAACTTGTCTCTTATACCTGATTCAAAGATTCCAGTGATTATTCTATTCAACTGATGTAGATATGGAGAACCTCTAATAAGAGGAAATGCTCGAAAATTAACAACAACAGGTTCCTCAATCAGATGAAATAAGTTTTCCGGATCATCGTACCATTGAATCATTCTAAACTCTAGAATTTGTTTCATTGCAAGTGTAGCCCACTCTCGATTATATGCTACAAGTTCCATCGAAATCTTTAGCCTGACTCCATCATCAAACCTTGCTAACAGTTTCTTCATATGAGGGGTTGGTTCCTCTAAGAAAACTTTAAATGTGGGAAATCCTCTTATTTTCAGTCCAGAGTTAGCCAGGTCTTCAATTGAATTAAGATCACCATAATATTGTGGAATTGTGAGGAAATTTACTAACATGCCTTGGTATGTAGTATTGATAACTAAACAGAAATATACGTATAAAATAAATATGAATCTGAGGCTTGACAAATAAGGAATATCTACTGAAATTTGTAACAAAATGGCAATACTATCAAGAAATTGTTTTCCAATCGAATGTCCTGTACTTAGATATGTTTTCATTACAATTCTCCGAACAACATATTCACAAATCACTGTAGCACATATTAACAGCCAAGTCTTCAATTCAAAAGCTAGAATCATACTCATCCACTGTGGGATTCTCTGTGATTTCGGCACAAGGAAACAAAGTGGAACGAAGCTTGTAAAAACACTGAAATCTATGATATTGTATCTTTCTGGAAATGGGAAAAATGGGTTGAGAGAAATATCAATAGCATTATGTACCAAGTCTGCAACAGATCCATCAAGTCTTGGGTTGCTTACGTTGCCATACAACATTACACGTCTAAAGTGAAAGGAAGCATTAATAAATTCAATGAATTCTTTAAACATTATTCCTTCTGGTCCAATAAATGTATCCTTTCCATAAACACGGTTAAATGGAAAATTATGTGCCCGAGCTGTTCTAAGTGGGTAGCCGTTTACGTTTCTTGCTTTTTGAGGGAAAAGTTTTTCTGGAACACAATATGAATGTTCATTATAAGTTATGTTATACAAACTTATTGGCGAGATTTCGGAAGAATTAAAAGGGTTATATGTAGATATTACAGTGTTAGTGAGGAAAGTGGAATTAATATCTGAGAGACTGAGAGAAGATTGCAGAACAACTATGTTCAACACTTTAGCTTCCCAGCAATGTTTAAACACCTCTACAAGCTCTTCCTGCTTCCATGTTCCGTGTGATAATTTTATAATGAAAATGTGAGCACTAGGATTCCACTCGGGAGATGATTTTGCTGCTCTCACTATTTCAACCAATGAACTCTCTTCTTTTATTAACCACAGATAATTAAGAATTTTACCTGGGAATGACGTATGGTAGAACAATTTCTTATTACTTACATTGTAGTGGTCAACAGAGACTGGAATACTGTAAGACTCTAGGTGTAAAAGGAGTTTGTTAATGTGAAGTGATGTACCTTCATCTGCAATCACTGACAAACGTATGGAGCTTGTTAACTTGTCAGCAAAATAATTCTTTATACAATAGATTATCTGAAAATTAATATCTTCGTTATCCTTTAAGAATGTTTGCCGAGTAGATGTAATCATAGCATGTACTTGACTGCATCCAAGAGAAAGCAATGTAATGATACTTAACATGCATCTGTTATTAGTACCTCTCATACCTGAAGTTGATTTTCTCCTGAAATTAGAAAATTAACACAAATGTGTTTATTATTCATTCAAAATGAGCTTTATAACTTAACAATTCTAAAGGTAATTATACAAAAGATTGTGTGGTGTATATCTTATTTATAATTGCTCGTATACTCTGAAAACATTGGTTACTTACAACGTACGTACTGTCGTACAATTACCTAAGTATATAAGTATATGGAATTTCATGTTATTGTAGTTTATTCAAATATAATATTCATAACTATAAACTTTATTCTAATCTAGTCTTTACGGAGGTCACTTCGGATATAGAGAAGTAAGATAACCTATTTAAATCAGTTTCCAATAACTTAATATATTTTCACCTTGAGTATGATACAACTGTGTGAAAATTCGGGGAAAGCATGTTGATGACCATAAGTTAAAGGCCTGAAAATGAGGGAATTCGACCTCAGAAGTAGAGGGAGTTAGAATGAAGAATCTTTGTTTCTAACTTAGAAGAGGAAGGAATTAGGAAGAAGATCCTCAGTTTTGTACTCAGAAGTGGAAGGGGTTAAGTACAACGACCTCTGTGTCGGTCTGAGATGTGGAAGAAGTTAAGAAGAATCTTTTTCTGTTTCGGACTTAGAAGTGAAAGAAGTTACGAAAAATTTTTCTGTTTCGGTCTGAGAGGTGGAAGAAGTTAAGAAGAATTTATTCTGTTTCGGTCTGAGAGGTGGAAGAAGGTAAAAAAGATGTCTTCTCCTTCGTATTGAGAAGTGGAAGAAGCTACAACGAATTTCTTCTGTTTCGGTCTGAGAGGTGAAAGAAGTTAGGGAGAATTTCTTCTGTTTCAGAATGAGAGGTGGAAGAAGGTAAGAAGAATTTATTCTGTTTAGACTGAGAGGTGGAAGAAGGTAAGAAGAATTTATTCTGTTTCAAACTGAGAGGTGGAAGAAGATAAAAAGAATTTCTTCTGTTTCGGACTGAGAGGTGGAAAAACTTAAGAAGAATGTCTTCTGTTTCGGTCTGAGAGGTGGAAGAAGTTAACAAAAATTTCTTCAGTATCGGACTGAGAAGTGGAAGAAGTTAAGAAGAATATCTTCTGTTTCAGACTGAGATGTGGAAGAAGGTAAGAAGGATTTGTTTTGTTTCGGTCTGAGAGGCGGAAGAAGCTAAGAAGAATTTCTTCTGTTTCAGAATGAGAGGTGGAAGAAGTTAGGGAGAATTTCCTCTGTTTCGGTCTGAGATGTGGAAGAAGGTAAGAAGAATTTCTTCTGTTTTGTTCTGAGAGGTGGAAGAAGGTAAGAAGAATTTCTTCTGTTTCAGACTGAGAAGTGAAAGAAGGTAAGAAAAATTTATTTTCGGTCTGAAAGGTGAAGAAAGAAGGTAAGAATTTCTTCTGTTTCGATCGGAGAGGTGGAAGAACTTAAGAAGAATTTCTTCTGTTCCAGACTGAGAAGTGGAAGAAGATAAGAAGAATTTCTTCTGTTTCGGTCTGAGATGTGGAAGAAGATAAGAATAATTTCTTCTGTTTCAGAATGAGAGGTGGAAGAAGGTAAGAAGAATTTGTTTTGTTTCGATCTGAGAGGTGGAAGAAGTTAAGAAGAATTTCTTCTGTTTCGGACTGAGATGTGGAAGAAGTTATGAAGAATTTCTTCTGTTTCAGAATGAGAGGTGGAAGATGGTAAGAAGAATTTCTTCTGTTTCGTTCTGAGAAGTGGAAGAAGTTAAGAAGAATCTCCTCTGTTTCAAGCTGAGATGTGGAAGAAGATAAAAAGAATGTCTTCTGTTTCGGACTGAGAGGTGGAAAAACTTAAGAAGAATTTCTTCTGTTTCGGTCTGAGATGTGGAAGAAGATAAGAAGAATTTCTTCTGTTTCAGAATGAGAGGTGGAAGAACGTAAGAAGAATTTGTTTTGTTTCGATCTGAGAGGTCAAAGAAGTTAAGAAGAATTTCTTCTGTTTCGGTGTGAGAGGTGGAAGAAGGTAAGAAGAATTTCTTCTGTTTCGTTCTGAGGAGTGGAAGAAGGTAAGAAGGATTTCTTTTGTTTCGGTCCGAGATGTGGAAGAAGCTAAGAAGAATTTCCTCTGTTTCAAACTGAGAGGTGGAAGAAGATAAGAAAAATTTCTTCTCTTTCGATCTGGGAGGTGGAAGAACTTAAGAAGAATTTGTTTTGTTTGGATCTGAGAGGTGAAAGAAGTTAAGAAGAATGTCTTCTGTTTCGGTCTGAGAGGTGGAAGAAGTTAAGAAGAATTTCTTCTGTTTCAGAATGAGAGGTGGAAGAAGGTAAGAAGGATTTGTTTTGTTTCGGTCTGAGAGGGGGAAGAAGCTAAGAAGAATTTCTTCTGTTTCAGAATGAGAGGTGGAAGAAGTTAGGGAGAACTTCCTCTGTTTCGGTCTGAGATGTGGAAGAAGGTAAGAAGAATTTCTTCTGTTTTGTTCTGAGAGGTGGAAGAAGTTAAGAAGAATTTCTTCTGTTTCAGACTGAGAAGTGAAAGAAGGTAAGAAAAATTTATTTTCGCTCTGAAAGGTGAAGGAAGAAGGTAAGAAGAATTTCTTCTGTTTCGGTCGGAGAGGTGGAAGAACTTAAGAAGAATTTCTTCTGTTCCAGACTGAGAGGTGGAAGAGGATAAGAAGAATTTGTTTTGTTTCGATCTGAGAGGTGGAAGAAGTTAAGAAGAATTTCTTCTGTTTCAGAATGAGAGGTGGAAGAAGGTAAGAAGAATTTGTTTTGTTTCGATCTGAGAGGTGGAAGAAGTTAAGAAGAATTTCTTCTGTTTCGGACTGAGATGTGGAAGAAGCTATGAAGAATTTCTTCTGTTTCAGAATGATAGGTGGAAGAAGGTAAGAAGAATTTCTTCTGTTTCGTTCTGAGAAGTAGAAGAAGTTAAGAAGAATCTCCTCTGTTTCAAACTGAGAGGTGGAAGAAGATAAAAAGAATGTCTTCTGTTTCGGACTGAGAGGTGGAAAAACTTAAGAAGAATTTCTTCTGTTTCGGTCTGAGATGTGGAAGAAGATAAGAAGAATTTCTTCTGTTTCAGAATGAGAGGTGGAAGAACTTAAGAAGAATTTCTTCTGTTCCAGACTGAGAGGTGGAAGAAGATAAGAAGAATTTGTTTTGTTTCGATCTGAGAGGTGGAAGAAGTTAAGAAGAATTTCTTCTGTTTCAGAATGAGAGGTGGAAGAAGGTAAGAAGAATTTGTTTTGTTTCGATCTGAGAGGTCAAAGAAGTTAAGAAGAATTTCTTCTGTTTTGGTGTGAGATGTGGAAGAAGTTAAGAAGAATTTCTTCTGTTTCAGAATGAGAGGTGGAAGAAGGTAAGAAGAATTTCTTCTGTTTCGTTCTGAGAAGTGGAAGAAGGCAAGAAGGATTTCTTTTGTTTCGGTCTGAGATGTGGAAGAAGTTAAGAAGAATTTCCTCTGTTTCAAACTGAGAGGTGGAAGAAGATAAAAAGAATTTCTTCTGTTTCGGACTGAGAGGTGGAAAAACTTAAGAAGAATTTCTTTTTTTTCGGTCTGAGAGGTGGAAGAAGTTAACAAAAAGTTCTTCTGTATCGGACTGAGAAGTGGAAAAACTTAAGAAGAATTTCTTCTGTTTCAGACTGAGAGGTGGAAGAAGGTAAGAAGGATTTCTTTTGTTTCGGTCTGAGAGGTGGAAGAAGTTAACAAGAATTTCTTCTCTTTCAGACTGAGAGGTGGAAGAAGGTAAAAGGAATTTCTCCTGTTTCAGCTTAAGAGGTGGAAGAAGGTAATAAGAATTCTTCTGTTTCAGACTCAGAGGTGGAAGAAGATAAGAAAAATGTCTTCTCTTTCGGTCTGATAGGTGGAAGAACTTAAGAAGAATTTCTTCTGTTTCCGTCTGTGAGGTGGAAAATGTTAAGAAAAATGTCTTATTTTTCGTACTGAGAAGTGGAAGAAGTTAGGAAGAAAATTCCAATTTTCGATCCAGAGGTTTTAGGATTTAAGAAGATAACTTTTGTTTGGGATCCAGAAGTGGAAAGAGTTAAGATTTAATAAACTCTGTTTCGGATCAGAAGTGAAAGGAGTTAAGTATAGTAACTTCTGTTTCAAGTCCTGAATTGGAAGGAGTTAGAGAGAGGAAACTGATTCGGACACAGGAGTGAATAGAGTTAGGAAGAAGAATCTTTGGTTTGACTTAGAAGAGAAAGTGGTTAGGAAAATTATCCCCATTTTCGCACAGAGAAATGGAAGAAAGGAAAAAGAGTAACTTCTATTTCTGTCCCAGAAGTGGCGGGAGTTAGGAAGAGGTTCTTTCGATCCCAGAAGTGGAAGAATGTTTGAAGAATCTCGAAGTGAAAGGACTTATGTCTGTAAATCAAGGGTGTAATAAACCCTTCTAAATGGATGTCCTGCATCAAACACTGATTTTCTGGAAATAGATGGATTCTTGATGTATCACATTGGGATTTTCTCTTGACAATATATTTTTGAATTTGGCTAAAACCTTGGTAAAACCAAGCATTCTACGGGGATATAATTTAAAGTACTCACCAACATCCTCTATAAAAATGGTTGCGGAAGTTCCACAGGATTCTGAAATGTGTAATTTAGGAAAATGAAATGAAATCTTTGAGTTTTACGTCCCACGATTATGCCGGTTAGGCTAAAGGAGACGGTGATGATGAGTAATGAACGAAATGGTGGAATGAAGAAAGTGGGAGGAAACGGGAGAACCCCGAAGAAACCCATGCACACGGTGTTTGTCCACCACAAAGTTCACTTCGCGGGGGCTGGGACCCCAAGAACCAGAGGTGAACGCTCTACCAGTGAGCCATGCGGCCTAACGTACAATTTAGGATAGGACAGAAAATTGTTCCTAAGTGAAGTCTTGACTCGACTACAGTAGGTCCCATAGTTTTAGAACTATGGATTTTTAAAGTTATTTTTTTTCCAAACTACTGCTCCAAATTATAACTCCAAAAGAAAGAATTTGTGCACCCAGGTTGGTCTATACTTTTTGTCTTATCTTGGTGTCAAGAATCACCTCTCAAACGTTGTCAATGTTGTTTTGAAACACCTGTGTATGCCACGTACGATTTAAATTGACCCTATTATTGTTACACAGTACTTGTCTTTCCCATGCCTTCTAGTAGTTTTCAAATTGCCTATACGCTAGCGACATCTCATGGTATCAAGTACCAATAACTCAGCCTGACCGAATACTGAGTAGCATGACTGGTAGATTGTGGTGTTTTGATTTTTATAAGAATTATATGATAAAAGACCTATATGATTTAAATTGTTTCATTTTCGTTTTATCAATAAGATAAATACGATTTGCTCTACACTTAAAAGATGTATATTGTGTTATTACGAAATAAGGGCCGCACGTACATTTCAGATGCCCCCTTCCATTAGCTGCATAAACTGTCCCTACGTTTTGCTTGGGAACGTTGGCAACTCTACATTGGAGTAATACACAATGTTACTTACAACGTTGCTTTAATAAAAGATAAATAGCATTCATCTTGAGACATTATTTCCCAAAAGATATTGTTATTATTTGCAGAATGTTCGTTTGATAACCGACGCAAGGTTGATGTATTAATCTTCTGTCGATAACATTGATTTCATTTTTTAAAAAATGTTATGGATATCTTTCGATTATTGTATGTTTCTGGTTACAAATTTCGGACCTCCCTCCTGGCTAAGCGGTCAACGTACGCGCCCGTGGCGTGGAAGATCTGGCTTCGATTCCAGGTCGGAGCTCCATGTTGTGCAAACCTCATGTTAGCTTGTAAGTACACATCTCATACGTATATCCTCACTGATGAACGGGACGCTAAACTAAAAATCAACTCAAAAAATCAAATTGTTACAAATTTGCGTTTTTTAGGGTCAAACCAGCATTTTACAAAGAACATTATGCAGTATTCCTATTAATGTTAAGACAAAATTGTTGCACAAAAATCTACCAGATTTTCATGACATTGATACAGCAACACCTTTATAACGGAATAACTGAAGTATAATAATATAACTTTTGAATTTGTATTCTTAATCAAAAATCGTAGAAAAAGAATTACAATGTTTTCAATGTTCGAGTAAATATTGATTTTAAATTCCATTTACTTGTAATAGATTGACTCATTATTTATGGTATTATTAACCTTTTGATTGTAAGTCTTGCCGTTGAGTACTATTTTTTTTTAATGTTGTTCTATTAGACACTAGTATATTTAGGTTTCCATTATGTTTCACATATCAAGCGCTACTGATCAGATTACAAATCTATAAAACATACCTCGTATGACATAGTCCTTAGGCTACAAATGGAGTATTGGAAAATAACATTCGTTTTATCATTTCTTGGATAAAAAAGAAACCGTACTAACTTTTTTTGTTATTTTATTTTATTTCGTAAATGTGTTGTAATTAACAGCAACAAAACATATTTATTGCTCTTTATTGTGCAAATAAAATTGTGTTAATGTATGTATTACGTTCGAGAGCATAGTAACTTGGTTTTTCATTTTTTTAGCATGTAAAGATCTAACAACGTACCAATTCTATCTGTAATTGTATACCAATCTGTTACCTTAGCGTTACTAGAAGTGGGTCATCAGTATTTGTCAAGCAGTTAATAATAACCAGATCGTGAAATATAAATAGATCTTTTAACAGTTTCATGATTGGAAAGTAAATAACGCATTGGTGACTTCTGAGAATAGCAGTTCTCAACAACATAACATTTAATAGAACACAAAACTATTTTTTCGTGATTTTCTTTTATCTCAGATCAAGGCTATTAAATACATAATGTTAGTTCTATTTTACTAGAAGTCAGCTGTCTCAGAAAAATGAAGATAATTGTAGAAAATACACTGGTATACTTCCCACATTAATTTATTTGAATCTTATATTTCATCCTCTATAATCTTCAGCTTGGAAATAGAAATCAAACAACTAAATAACAAAGAAAGACCATTGTCTCGAATCCTATATAATACAATCGGCATAAACATGGGACGTAAAACTCAAAGATTTCATTTTTTCATCCCATATAATAGAGTTTGACGTAAGTGGTCTCTTATAAAGGCCTACGGAATTATTTGTCTTCTAGGATGTTATATATTACGAGAGTATTTCTCACGAACTTCACTTACTTCTCTATCTACTTTACCACCAAATATTTTGTAGATTGTGTTCTCTACAAAACCATCAGTTTGTGCACTGAACATGACATCCATAATTCCAACTTCCAACATACCCATCTACTACAGATGTTAATTTCCAGTTTGCCACATACTTTTCTGAACCATAGAGGAAAAGAACGGCAACCATTTTTCTTTTCATGTGTCTTATTACCTCAATATACCTATGTAGAGTTTCTTCGGATAGAGATTGCCTTTATTAAAAGCATTCAGGCACAGAATACAAACACTTGTATTCATTCAGGAAACGTTTCCGAAAATAATGCCTTTATTCTTTTTATGTAAACTACTAGAGATACAGAGAACTCAATTACACAATGGATTGAGGGAAGTTTCAGTTACTTACACATTTTTGCCTATGATGAACCAGAGCCTGTATGCCACGCCCGTAAAAACCCGAATCAGCACGGGCAAGGCACTTTTCTACAATTGTGATTACAGCATCCAACTGAGAGAAATGTTGCTTATGGAGGGCCAAGGAGATAGAAATATGTTAGCGCCAGGTTCGGGCTGTATAGCGAATATGGTACTACAGTCCAACCAAATTTCGCAGTTAGCTCCATGGCCTCATAACTGATATAGATCTAGTGTTATCTTACTGCAGACGAAAGTCTTTTTTCTTCTCTGGCCTGACTCTTCCAATTCGGGCTTTCAGTTTAGCCATTGTTTCCTTGTAGCGTTCTGAATTGACAATTTTTCCAGACTTCAAAATAACCACAAGAATCACATCCTGTCTAACCCAAAAGACAGAAAACATGAGTTTTCGTGCAGACGGCTGTGACTTGAAATTCTCTTTGATGGGAAATTCGGATCTCGGAATTCCATTGACTGTCTTTTGGATTCCGGCTCGTAGTAGTAAAACCACATCTGAACCTCAGTGACAAATTGTTACTTTCAGCTTCGTATTGATCCAATAGGTCTTGTCACATGTCGATGCGCTGAGTAATGTGATAGTCTGTATCCTCAGGACCCATTTTGCACAAACTTTGCTATAATCCATCTTATCCAACATTCTTTTTTTCAAGACATCACAGCCGACATTCAGCTGTGTACTCACATTCTTGGTCATAATCTGCAGATTAGCACAGATGAGTTGATAAAGGAGCTGTTCATTGTGATGGGTTGAGCAAGGATGCCTGGGCGTAGCTTCGTGTCTATATTTGTTTCATTACCCATCACCTAAATGTACTCACATTCAATGTATCGTTTCCATAAAACTTCAACAAGCGTTGGTCATTAAGTGCAATGTTTCCACAACTCAGAGACAAAAAACACACCCCTGTTTTTACGCAGTTCTCTGTTAGGTGTAATTTTCTATGAATATGGTACTGCTGCTGTTTATCAGAAAATAACGAAAATAACATAGTGTTAGCAGAGAATCCGTTTTAATTAAAACACAGACACCATCTAACTCGGACTTTATACCCAAACAAGAAACGAATTACTACGAGTCACTTTCAGAATGACTCTAGTAATACGAAAGTAAATTATACTTCTTTAACATATTTTCATTTTCTGATTCTTGCATATTAGGTGTAAATATTTTGCATGCATTAATTTATTATTTCCTTCAGTCAAATGTGAAGTTTTATACTTGTCCTCACATATTGCACTTACTCTTCTTCTTTTAGAGATCTTTCCTCACAGATCAAGTGGATACGTGCGTGGATGTGGAGGGAAGGAACAATTTTGTGGCACCTCCTTGACATCATTGTTGTAATTCATTTCTGATTCATAAAGAACAGCGTGAGAAGTCATTCTTTCTTAAACAGTTCCAAATTGCTGTATTTTTGGGATGATTAGAACACCAACATCATCAAACTTCCGGAAAGGAGAACGAAAGCAACGTCACAGTAAATATAAGAAACGATATAAGCAGTTCCACGTAAACAAGATTTACAAAAGCTTCACATATGTCATTAAGAGGAACATCTCGCAAATGTGCATCCTGTAGCACTGCCCAGGAGCTTTATCTAACCTGAACATCGTACAATGCCTGCAATATTGGACTCTGTATAACAAACACCAGCATAAAGACTCTTTTATCAGAACCACCATAAGAAAATTCAATGCAAGATATTGGCTGGGGTTGCAAGATGAACCACAGATTTGGCAACCCTGTAAATGTTGCTCCAATGTATACATTATTGTGATATTACTGCTATTCATTAGTATCATCAAATATTTAGCAATATATTTACTTTAATATAGTAAAAATGTAATGGCAGTTATTGTATACTGTTTTCACAGTGAAACTTCTACATTTGGCAACACCATAATTATGCTCCCCAATTTTATTGTAATATTCTTTCTTCTAGTATCATAATAAACGTAGGTTTCCTTTCTCTTCGTAAATTCATTCTTTGGGCCGCAAAGGGATCATCAATGTACTATTCTAGTAACATTAGAAAAACAAATAAGTATGGGTAACTAGGGAAAGATTGAACACTTTTTGTAAATCAAAGAATTACGGTGGAATGGTGACAGAGAAAAACGCAATATGTTCTCTATGTGAAAGCCTGTTATCTTTAATAACATACCCAGTTTAATTGTGGCAAATCAAGCAGAGGTTACACAGGAATAACATAGTTTTGACGAAGGAAAAATTTTGTACTCTTGCGCCATATGGTGGGGAAAGAGTAAACAATGGTTGGGGCAACGATGTACAGTAGAATCAAAACAGAAACGTACGTATAAACACCTAAAAATACATTGAATCATAGCTATATATGTACTGGCTACATGGAACTAAGGAAGTTATAAAATACCAAACAGATTAGTGTCAAATGGAACTGCCAACAAATATTACAGTACCGTAGATCACACATGTTATAATTGCAAAATATGAAAATAGGAGAAATCGGTTCAACATTCATCACGAAGTACAAAAAAGTCACTTGCGGTGCACACAGTGGTCACACACGTACACACACTTCCTTTGATTAAGATTGGAACATTATTCGTGAAACCACTCGCATATGATACAGAAAATCCTCATTTCACCGTTTGGTGTATCTGAAAACAATTTCCAACTGAATTGCGTGGGCGTACCCATGAGTGTGAATGACTTTGATGCGAATTTCTACCTTCTTTTGTGTTCCCGTGCGACATGACATATGTTCAACAACTCGGGCTGCGAAATCCTAAACGATAATGCAAACGTCTTGTTAGTAGTCTATAGCCGCCAACTTCTGTCTTACCTCTGCAAATGTTTTTTACTCAATGTTACGTCTTAGCTCCTACATTTTCTTTACCCAACTTTAAAACAAGCAGCAAGTGTGAACGTTCACACTTGCCCCGTACACTCTTGCCCCGCTTCAGGTATCTTCCCATAATTGCATGCCATCTCCCGCCAGAGCACTTTTTTCTTTTGCGTACCACTGATAAGAAATACGAACTTATACAGCTTTTCCAGGAAATATTTCCAATCCTGCACCTACAGCTGAAACTACGTTATAAACTGTGACACTTACTACGAATCTTTTACTTCTTTCCTTTTGTAGCAAACTTTCTACTCTGCTGTTCTTCACACTGCACACAAACGGCTCCCCTCCTCTTCCGTTCCTACATGTGTCATGCCGAACTAATTTTCAACATTCGTTTGTTTACCGACGTTGCCACTTCTTCGTCAATAGCATTTTCACTCTTGCCCCAGCATTCACTCTTGCCCTGGTTACCCATAGTATCTAACTTCTATTCGAAATCAGCAATCGTATAACAATGTAAATTTCTGTGATTGTCGAGTAGAAATTGATACCGCTAATTGGTCCGACTAAAGTGAATTGACTAATTACTATTTAATATTTTATTCAAAAGTTTAGGTTCTATGTCTTTAATGTAGGTTATTTTTTATTTCACATTTTCACACTCTATTAGCTATATTATAAATACTTACAACATAGGATATCTCTTAGCTGAATGCTTATGTGTTCTCCAATAAGGGACAATCATACGACTAAAATTTCTATTATTACAATGGAAGTTCACGCCACATAATCATTATATCGTTTCGTGCCTAAAAAAGAAACACATTTATGTTTATCTTTAGGTTATATAGGACATTGTTATTAATTATGCAACTCATTTGCCTTCACGGAACATTTTTTTCGTTCTTTGTGTAAGAAAAAACACGCTTTTTTATCCTTAAACCACATCACGTACGACTCTATACTAATATATCACACATTCTGTTTACTGTTTTTTATATATTAGGTAACATACAACTGTTTTATCTGATTTTCCTCTTACTGTGTTAGTTTTTTTAGATGAAAAGAATCAATATGTGTGTTATTCAATAGATACTAACATTGTGTTATCCAACATAAGTAGATATTATTATCGGTGAATGTATAACTCTTCATTATCATTCTGGTATCTGACAAAGTATATTGGCTTCTATGAAAATATAAATTGACAACAACAGACCTTTAGTCTGTTGGAAGTTATATTTGTAAGAATTGCTTCATAATTAACTGATCTCAAAACTGATTAACAGATCGTTTCAACCAACTGGGAGTTCATTGTCCTTAAAACAAAAGTTCATCTTCGATACAGGAAACCTGGATTTACTCCCGATGTGATATCAAACTTTCCCTAATGTATTTCAGGACATTACTGCGAAATTAAAATACTGCTTATTTTACAGTAATTACGTGATATCTTCAAATAGATAAAAGATAATGGAAATGTATAACAAGAGCGCGCGAGACAATGTTATCTTGCATGAGGTACCATTATCACAAGTCATTTAGTAGCCTTCCGTTCGTAGCCATTTAGAAACGCGAAAATAAATGGAAGTCGAAAGCAGATAAGTGAGTCGTGATAGCGGTATCTCATGTAAAATAATATTGTCTAGCAAGATCTTGTTCCACTTTTCGACTATCTTTTATCTATTTAAAGATATCACATAACACTGCTCTGCATTTTGGAAAAAAAAAAGTTCCAATGATTTTGGTTTGAGTGGCATTTTCTTATAATTTTTGGGCGCTGATTACGAATGTAAAATCGATTTTTGCTTATCACGTCACGTTTTCCTGGAAATGGAGAGGTATGTTAATATCAATACATAGACTATAAATTACATTATAATTCATGTACATAGTGATTTCAAAATGGCAAAAGTAACTAAATACACACAATTGCAAACAAATACCATAGTTGACTCAAATAAAATCAATTAATTATACAAAACCCTACTACTTATAAAATAATTTCCTTCTTTTTGCCATTTTCCACTCATTACGACGCATATATTCTACTTTTTCAACAACTAACGATAGTCGGCCATCAAATTAATGTTTCAACTACCTTGATACCTCTTTTCAATATCCATTGAGTCCTGGTGAAAGCGTTCACCGTCTTCTTCACTATGGACAGCAAGATTTTGTGGTAAATTTTGTAAATGTGCATGTAAAAAGTGTAGTTTGACACTTATATTACACCCAAGATTTCTAAGATGTTGCAGGACTCTTCTACAATATGTTTGTAGTCAGGACGTCTTGTATTACCCAGAAAGTTCTTCACAACATTCCTAAAGCTTTGCAATGCATTCCCCTCCATTTGAGTCATGGTATTCTCAAAAATTAGGTCGTTGAGAAGTCTCTTTTTATTTGTGGGCCAGTAAATATACCAGCTGAGTTTTTCGATGCTAATAGTACTAAATACTATGCATCTGTACTTAAAACACTTATTGTTCTTATTTAGAGCACGAACTAATTGAGTCATGAAGCCTAACTTTATATGCAGGGGAGGGAGTAAAATTTTTCAACGCTCCATAAGTGGTTCATGTTCAATATTCTTCAAGCCAGGTGGCAGAGAGTTTCGAGATGGCCATTCGTTCCTAACCAATTCTAGATGGCAAGTCGTTCCTAACCAAATGTTCACCCTTTGCACGATTGACCCATTAGCAGAGATAACAAGGATGTTTTGTGTAGCATTATTGAAGTCACATCAGGAGGCTTATAACTTTAAATTTCATAGTTCCTGGTATGTCACTGCAGCAAACCATTGATCCATGTCACCAAAAAAAGAAACGATCTCAGTTCTCTTTGCCTATGCCAAGAGAAAGTAGTCCCGGGTGAAAGTTAAGACATCGTAGGACTCGCCCATAGTAACATTTATGTCAGTCTTCTAGCAATTACTAGTCTATATGCATGTTTTCTAGTAGTTTTCCCGTGGACATATGTAGTTTTTCCACTAAACCTTGATTTTTGAATATGTCGAATTAACAAAAAAAACTGAGATGATAGAAAAAAACTGATTACATATTTGAAATCAGTGCAAAATTTCAGTTCAAAAAATGGCATTCGTTTGAAAACATCAGGATGCATGCAGAGCGGTGTAATTAATGTAAAATTAGCGGTATTTTAATATCGGTGTGATTAAGTCACAACACCAAGAAGAAGGATAGATAGTAGCCTCAAATATAACAGACAGGTAGCACAAAGTAAAAATGTTAACTGATAATACTTATCGTTCTGTACAATGTTCAACAATACCGCGAAAACTGGTAGCTAGAAAGTCCAGCTATGAGTAGCGTGCTGGATTACTATTGGTATTTAAACGGTTCCGACGAGGCATGGAGGAAATAAAGAAGAAACTCCTAGATTACGCATAAGGCGTGATATTATGGACTAGAAGAATTTAATACTCGATATATCAAGTTAACGGGGCAGCCTCTAAATTTATATAAATACTTTTGACCTATATTAGAAATACAAAATAATGGCAGTAAACTCCAAGTTATTGGAAATAGCTGTACAGAATCACTCTCGTTGGTGAGCATGGATTATTTATGGTTGTATAATGTTATATCGCTCAATCCTCGATGTGCCGTATACCTAAGGAGGCTAAAAGTTACATTGATGAACAATTTTTCAATGTATCTGCCCCTGAAATCAAACTTGCGATTACATGCAGTAAGTTTTTGTCAATGTCATGAAAATGTTATTTCGATATTAAATTTATGAGCTCACATTAAAAATTTTCGACGGATGCTTGAGCCTCGGAGCCAAGTCCATAACCATGAAATCGGCTCCTATAGTGTAGGGAATTACGGATGTTCAATACTACATTTCTCTATAGTTTTGGAAGAAGAACACCACTAATATGTTTTGAAATGAAATAAAATATCTAGTTTAACGTCCCACGTTTATGCACCGCGGCTAAGGGAGATAGTGATGATGAGAAATAATGAAATTGTGGAATGAAGAAAGTAGGAGGTTATGGGAAAAGCCCAAGAAAACCCACGCACATGGTGTTTGTCCACCAAAAGCTCACATGGGGCAAGCTGGGATCGAACCAGGAACCAAGTGCACCAAAAATGAACGCTCTACCATTGAGCCACCACTCCTGAAGCAACTGAAGCATCCCTCTTTTGCTATGTTTATCCCTGGACGAGAAGACAAACTTTACCAGCTCGAAGATCAAAGGTTTAAATTGACTCCAGATAACACACAACTGTAGAATAGTGTTTGATTTTCTGAAAAGTAATCCTCATTGTTTGAAAACACACGAATGCATTGTAACCCAACACCAATGACACATTTCTCTGTATGCAACAAGATTTGATTAGAATGACACCTGTATGTCTTGAAAACGAGTATTATCATAACTACAGAAAACGCAAATAACCGATTCACAAAACGACATACTCTAGTTATATGCTATAGGGGCATATCTAGTCTAGCGATGTTTTTACTGAAGGCAAGTGATAGATGTAATGATTTTTCCGCTTTTTACATTTTATAAAAAATCAAATAATACCTGTACTTGTGCAAGACCCTTGCGCAAGTGTCTTGGTCTTGGTCTTGGTCTTGCAGGTATGGTCTTGGTCTTGGTCTTGCACCCTTGGTCTTGGTCTTGGTCTTGGTCTTGCATCGGTATTTCTGGTCTTGGTCTTGGTCTTGCATGTAAGACTCTTACACAAACTGCAAGACCAAGACTCTTGAGCTCATCACTACACAAGGTTGTGCGATGCAATGTGACCTAATTGATACAGCGTACAGGACTACTCTAACATATTGCCAGTTTGTGTTGTACAGATTAAAGATCGTGTGAATAACTAAAACTCAGTGTTGTAAACTGATATATGTATCAACTAGTGACAATACTTAAACTCTTAAAATATATACATAACTGTATGAGGATAACCGAGTAGTCTTTGATTTGCTTACTGGTATTGATGTTTTAGCTGCTTATTTAAATCAAGTATTGGGACAAGATCCTAATTAAGAATCATATCAATGATTGTGTCAGCAAATGTTTACAAATTATTAAAACTTGGGTTACTCAAGAAATTAGTCCAAATCTAATTCAAATAACGTTGATTTACCTGGTTAATTCTTAATAAAATAATGTTGTTCCATATATAACTTTAATGTGATATTAATTAGTCTTTCTTGTTTCTCTTTCTTTTAATTATCGTTACGATTTATTGTAATCTTTATTCTATTGCCTGACATACGAATTATGCTATCTGATTTCATAACAACTGAGTCCAAACAGAATTGTTATATTGTATCTAAACTTTAATGGCTTTGAAGTTAACACCAACCATAATTATTAAGAAAAAAAATTAATTATGGACCTACATTAAATAACAGAAGTTTCAAATTTTGAATATGCCTTATTTTTTCGTTACTTAAATGAAATATAATTAAATTATTATGAAATAAAATATAGTAAATGAAATACTGAAATAAATATGTAAACGTCTAATGTTATTGAATTTGTAATTTTATTATATAGGGGCAGTTCAAAAAGTAATGGGACTATGATATATGTATGCCATGTAACTAGTGTATGGTCCAAGATTCTTTCTCAAATTATTATTTAAGAATTCCCACACGGCCGCCCAAAGTTAAAAGGAAATATCTACATTATGCTTGTTTTGAGGAAAACAGCAAAAACGTTCATGTTTGATCATTAACATTCTGTTAAAAGACTTTGTTTTCTTTTTCTATTACCTTTTTCATAGGCATAATAGGGCAACAATGACATAACCAGGACATGCACAAGCTTAAAATAATACATGTAGTGCAAAAACATGAAAATGGCGCAAAATGCAGTTGCTTCCCTTTCACCTTTGGGCAGCCGCATGGTTCAGGAGCCATATACAACGATAACGCTGTATGTTATCTTATATAGTAATCAGAGCAGCAGTTCTCAAGCACTAACCACAAAATGAAAAAAGAGGAAGAAAAAGAAAAAATGTAATTAATATTTGTAGATTGATCAATATATTTTCTTGTTCGTTGCTATGGTGATAGTAGCTGTTAGTAGTAGGCCCCAGCGTTCGCCCGAATGACTCATCCTCAGTCTCTTTTATGACCGGGGTGAAAGGTCAGACCTTGGCCCGGGGTTAATGACCTAGGGGTACATAGGACCACCCCCTCTAAATTTTGGTAGGGGTACCATGGCCCACCCCCTAAATTTTGGCAGGGGTACATAGGACCACCCCTTAAATTTTGGAAATTGCCAAATCTAAAAATTTGGTATGGTAGCCTAGGACAATAGTATGTACCTCTATCAGTATTGGTGGGTGTCTATGTCGTTCCCTTTCATGGGTAAAAAATTGCCAAAAAGTCAAATTTCGGGGTTTTTGGTCGATTTTATCCCCTTTGATGACGTGTTATTATCCTATATAGTTATATGGTCATGTATAGGGGTCCATTACCTTTCATAAGATATGGGTATATTTGTGCACTCCTTTAAAAATTTGGGAGGGGTACTTTGGCCCACCCCTTAAATTTTGGAAATTGCCCAATTTAAACATTTGGTATTATAGTACCGGACCCGAACATGTATTATGATAAATTTGGGTGGTTCACCTCGTTCCCTTTTAGGGGTACAAAATTGTCAAAATATAAACGTAAGCAATACGTTGTACCACGTGTTTGGTCTTTTGGCCCAATTTATCCTCCTGGATGAAGTTCTATTACCTTATATGGTTATATGGTTATGTATAGGGGTCTATTCCCTATCATAAGACATAGGTACATTTGTGCACTCCTTTAAAAATTTCGGAGGGGTACTTTGGCCCACCCCTTAAATTTTAGAAATTGCTCATTTTATATATTTGGTATTATAGTACTGGACCCTAACATGTATTATGATAAATTTGGGTGGTCCACCTCGTTCCCTTTTAGGGGTACGAAATTGCCAAATTTTAGTACAACCACGTGTTTGTTTTGGCTCAATTTATCCCCTTGGATGAGGTCCTATTACCTTATATGATTATATGGTTATGTATATTGGTCCATTCCCTATTATAAGACATGGGTATATTGATGCACCCTTTAAAAATTTGGGAGGGGTACCTTGGCCCACCTCTTTATTTTGGAAATTGCCCAATTTAAACATTTGGTATAATAGTATAAGACCCTAATATATATATATATATTACTATAAATTTGGGTGGTCCATCTCGTTCCCTTTCATGGGTACGAAATTGCCGAATTTTAGTACAACCACGTGTTTCGTTTTTGACCTAATTTATTCACTTGGATGAGGTCCTATTACCTAATATGATTATATGGTCATGTATAGGGGTCCATTTTCTATCATAAGACATAGGTACATTGATGCACCCCGGGATGGGTACCATAGCCAATCCCTTAAATTTTGGAAATTTTTCAATTTAAGCATTCGCTATCATAGTACATGACCTCAATATGTATCATGATAAATTTGGGTGGTCCACCTTGTTCCCTTTCATGAGTAAAAAAAATGCCAAAATATAAACATAAGCAATATGTTGTATCACGTGTTTGGTTTTTGGCCCAATTTATCCCGTTTGAAGCGGTCTTATACCGTATATGGTCATATGGTCATGTATATAGGTTCATTTCCTATCATAAGACATGAGTACATTGATGCACCCTTTAAAAAATTTGGGAGGGGTATCTTGACTTATCCACTCAGTTTTAGAAATTGTTTAATATAAGCATTTGGTATCTTCGTATAGGTCTTCAATATGTACCACTATAAATTTGGATGGCCCACATCGTTCCCTTTCATGGGTAAAGAACTACCAAAAATCAAATTTCGGAGGATATTGACCCTTTGATAAGTATTTAGCACGTTATATGGTTTATTACCTTTATATGTTTATGTTCTCTTTTAAATTTGGGAATTATAAAATAACATAATTTGGTAAACGTTTTCTAGGACCCATTGTAGATGTTGGTGTTCCTCTTATGGCCAAATATTCAAAATTTAAAGGTTATTGACCGGCTTTATTATTGAATAACTACAAGATTTATTACTTTTTCATAAGTCACAGGTGTATTTGTGTACCAATCTTAAATTTTGGGAGGGGTACATTTCTTATTCTCATATCAATAATTGGTAATTGTTCTTAAAATTGGATAGTATCTCATTCATTGGGTAAATCATTATGATCACGTGATCAGTTATTGACCTATGATGGGATTAGGAGTCCAGGACATTGGTACATTTAAACTTTGTAGGATAATTTGAGAATTGTCAAATGAAATTGCGTCATTGGTATTGATTATTACAGCCAAATATAAACGTAAGCAATACGATGTACCACGTGATTGACCTTGATGAGGTAGTGTACAGGGATACATAGCTAACCTTATTGAATCTTATGACTCATAGTCTTAAGGGAATACATGCTACAACACTGGCAAAGTTATTGTTGATGCAATTTGATTGGTTGATCACTATCTTTCGTGCAATCTGATTGGCTGATCACTATCTTTCGTGCAATCTGATTGGTTGCTGATTTTCAAATCTTTGCTGCAATCAGTTTTAAGTTTTGTTAAACATTTAAAAAGTTTTTGAAATGCTTTTTTTGTTTGAAACTTTGGTTTGACATTTGTTTTCGTTTGATATTTTTAGTTTGAAAATTTTTGTTTCGAATTTTGTTTTTTCAAAATTTGGTTTGAAATTTTTTCGTTTGAAAATTTTTGTTTTGAATTTTGTTTAAAAATTTTTTTTCAAAATTTTTGTTTGAAAATTTTGTTTGAAATTTTTTGTTTTGAAATGTTTGATTTCAAAATTTTGTTTGAAACTTTTTTCGTTTGAAGATTTTTAATTTTTTGTTGCAAAATTTTGTTTGAAAATTTTTTGTTTAAAATTTTTTTGTTCGAAATTTTGTTTTGAAATTTTTCGTTTCCAATTTTTTTTGTTTAAAATTTTTAAGTTTGTGCACTCATTAGTGAAGAACCGGAACTGCTTAGAAGAAAATTTGGTTTGAAATTTTACCGTTTCAAAAATTTTGTTTCAAAATTTGGTTTGACATTTTTTAAAGTTTGTGCTCTCATTAGTAAAGAACCGGAACTGTTTAGAACTAAAACCTCTGGCAACATTGTGGTGCAATAGTACACGTCAGAACATGATAATGCAACGTCATCAGTTTTGCATCATATATAAGTATCGTTCGAGTTAGTATTCATGATAACATCATCATGGCTACTTGTCTGCAGTTTCTAAACACACGTGATGTGATGAAATCATTTACCAAGATTACTGATTTACAACAGAATGTACCTTATAGAATCTTAGCTAGCCAAATGATCCCTACAAAGTTTGGATTAAGAATCGTAGTGAAGCTTGAAAATGATAAGAATATAATTTTACCAGCAAGATATTTACCCATGGAAGCATCAAAACAAGAAGAACTGCTGCGTTTCTTAAATACTGGATCTGTATTTTTATGTTACAAAGGATTCTTGGGTCGAAGTCATCAATTTGAATTTAGTACACAGCCAGATTCGTCAGCAATTGTGATGAAATCATGAATTCAAACGTCAGCACATTCCTTTGACGTCAGATATAGTTGTATGAATTTGGTTGGTCAGCATGACGTCAGCAACTGTGATGAAACCATAAATTCAAACGTCAGCACATTCCTTTCCAATGACGTCAGCCGTAGTTCTATAAATCAACCAATACACTGTCATCCCACGAAATCATTTGAGCAAGTGCTTTTCAGGAGGAAAGATGTGTACTTCTAACGATAAAGAGTTCATCTTCGCAAGCTATTATCCAATAAATATATTTCAAACAAAACATGTGATGATTGGTAACAGTGCTAGAACATTTGAACCAGTAATTCGATTGGGCAAAGCAGAACAATTTGGTGTACAACTGACCTTTGAAGAATGGCAAATATTATGTTCACGAATCGACCAAATGAACGATTATTTTCATGATGAGCTAAATGTGACCATAGTCAAATCATTAGGCTCAAATCATGAAGTGGTGCTGCGTACAGTTCTCGAAGAGAAGATGGTGCTCTTACGTAAAAAGAGTACATTCCATGTCCCTCGCAACATGGTGTATCTAACACAAACGGAATGGAACAAATTCATCAGCGTATTTCAGTGTGTTAAACATGCAGTGGAAGTGTGCAACAAAACAAGTATATTCCTGAAAAAGTACTATTTTGAAAAATGTGTTATGCATATTGTACAACATGTATCTAGATATTGTGATGGTTGTCAACATCGTTCGTGGGTGCATACCTGTATTGATAAACAGTTTATTTGTGATCAAATGGACATTGAGTTTCCACCAATTGATATCGCAATAGACCTTAAAAGACTTCAATTGGAATTAAAATTATACGCTAAAGACAAACTAGTGCAAGAAGTTCAAAATACATTGTATCGACAATATCCAGAACCACTATCTGGTATGGATGTATGTGGAGTGTAATAAAATGATCCATTTCAATGAATTGTGTTTTTTCATTTCAAGTACAACCCCATATTCTGATGTGTACTATTGCACCACAATGTTGCCAAACGTTTTAGTTCTAAACAGTTCCGGTTCTTTACTAATGAGTGCACAAACTTTTAAAAATGTCAAACCAAACTTTGAAACAAAATTTTTGAAACGAAAGAATTTGGAAACGAAAAATTCAAACAAAATTTTAAAACGAAAAAAATTTTCAAACAAAATTTTGAAAAAAAAATTGAAACAAAAAAATTTTAAACAAAAAACATTTGGAAACGAAAAATTTCAAAACAAAAATTTTGAACAAAAAATTTTAAACAAAATATTTTCAAATAAAATTTTTGCAACAAAAAAATTAAAAATTTTCAAACAAAAAATTTTGAAACATAAATTTCAAAAAAAATTCTGAAACAAAAAAATTCAAACACGAATTTGAAACAAGAGTTTTCAAACAAAAACTTTCAAACAAAAAATTTTCAAACTAAAAAAAATTTACGTTTCACGGTTAACCGTCAAACTTTATCCGGTTTTTAACTATTCGATTAACGAATAAACGATTTTGATCATATTTATCAGTGAGTGCAAAATGTTGAACGAAACCAATATTTTTAAATGTTAAACAAAACTTCAAACTGATTGCAGCAAAGATTTGAAAATCAGCAACCAATCAGATTGCACGAAAGATAGTGATCAGCCAATCAGATTGCACGAAAGATAGTGATCAACCAATCAAATTGCATCAACAATAACTTTGCCAGTGTTGTAGCATGTATTCCCTTAAGACTATGAGTCATAAGATTCAATAAGGTTAGCTATGTATCCCTGTACACTACCTCATCAAGGTCAATCACGTGGTACATCGTATTGCTTACGTTTATATTTGGCTGTAATAATCAATACCAATGACGCAATTTCATTTGACAATTCTCAAATTATCCTACAAAGTTTAAATGTACCAATGTCCTGGACTCCTAATCCCATCATAGGTCAATAACTGATCACGTGATCATAATGATTTACCCAATGAATGAGATACTATCAATTTTAAGAACAATTACCAATTATTGATATGAGAATAAGAAATGTACCCCTCCCAAAATTTAAGATTGGTACACAAATACACCTGTGACTTATGAAAAAGTAATAAATCTTGTAGTTATTCAATAATAAAGCCGGTCAATAACCTTTAAATTTTGAATATTTGGCCATAAGAGGAACACCAACATCTACAATGGGTCCTAGAAAACGTTTACCAAATTATGTTATTTTATAATTCCCAAATTTAAAAGAGAACATAAACATATAAAGGTAATAAACCATATAACGTGCTAAATACTTATCAAAGGGTCAATATCCTCCGAAATTTGATTTTTGGTAGTTCTTTACCCATGAAAGGGAACGATGTGGGCCATCCAAATTTATAGTGGTACATATTGAAGACCTATACGAAGATACCAAATGCTTATATTAAACAATTTCTAAAACTGAGTGGATAAGTCAAGATACCCCTCCCAAATTTTTTAAAGGGTGCATCAATGTACTCATGTCTTATGATAGGAAATGAACCTATATACATGACCATATGACCATATACGGTATAAGACCGCTTCAAACGGGATAAATTGGGCCAAAAACCAAACACGTGATACAACATATTGCTTATGTTTATATTTTGGCATTTTTTTTTACTCATGAAAGGGAACAAGGTGGACCACCCAAATTTATCATGATACATATTGAGGTCATGTACTATGATAGCGAATGCTTAAATTGAAAAATTTCCAAAATTTAAGGGATTGGCTATGGTACCCATCCCGGGGTGCATCAATGTACCTATGTCTTATGATAGAAAATGGACCCCTATACATGACCATATAATCATATTAGGTAACAGGACCTCATCCAAGTGAATAAATTAGGTCAAAAACGAAACACGTGGTTGTACTAAAATTTGGCAATTTCGTACCCATGAAAGGGAACGAGATGGACCACCCAAATTTATAGTAATATATATATATATATTAGGGTCTTATACTATTATACCAAATGTTTAAATTGGGCAATTTCCAAAATAAAGAGGTGGGCCAAGGTACCCCTCCCAAATTTTTAAAGGGTGCATCAATATACCCATGTCTTATAATAGGGAATGGACCAATATACATAACCATATAATCATATAAGGTAATAGGACCTCATCCAAGGGGATAAATTGAGCCAAAACAAACACGTGGTTGTACTAAAATTTGGCAATTTCGTACCCCTAAAAGGGAACGAATTGAACCACCCAAATTTATCATAATACATGTTAGGGTCCAGTACTATAATACCAAATATATAAAATGAGCAATTTCTAAAATTTAAGGGGTGGGCCAAGGTACCCCTCACAAATTTTAAAAGGAGTGCACAAATGTACCTATGTCTTATGATAGGGAATAAACCCCTATACATAACCATATAACCATATAAGGTAATAGGACCTCATCCAAGGGGATAACTTAAGTCAAAACCAAACACGTGGTACAACGTATTGCTTACGTTTATATTTTGACAATTTCGTACCCCTAAAAGGGAACGAGGTGGACCACCCAAATTTATCATAATACATGTTAGGGTCCAGTACTATAATACCAAATATATAAAATGAGCAATTTCTAAAATTTAAGGGGTGGGCCAAAGTACCCCTCCGAAATTTTTAAAGGAGTGCACAAATGTACCTATGTCTTATGATAGGGAATAGACCCCCTATACATAACCATATAACCATATAAGGTAATAGAACCTCATCCAAGAGGATAAATTGGGCCAAAAGACCAAACACGTGGTACAACGTATTGCTTACGTTTATATTTTGACAATTTTGTACCCCTAAAAGGGAACGAGGTGGACCACCCAAATTTATCATAATACATGTTCGGGTCCGGTACTATAATACCAAATGTTTAAATTGAGCAATTTCCAAAATTTAAGGGGTGGGCCAAAGTACCCCTCCTAAATTTTTAAAGGAGTGCACAAATATACCCATATCTTATGAAAGGTAATGGACCCCTATACATGACCATATAACTATATAGGATAATAACACGTCATCAAAGGGGATAAAATCGACCAAAAACCAAACACCTGGTACTACGTATTGCTTACGTTTATATTTTGGCAATTTTGTACCCCCTAGAAGGGAACGAGGTGGACCACCCAAATTTATCATAATACATATCAGGGTCATGTACTATAATACCCAATGTTTAAATTGGTCGATTTCCAAAATTTAAGGGATGTGCAAAGGTACCCCTCCCAAATTTTTCAAGGGGTGCATTAATATACCCATGTCTTATGAAAAGTAATGGACCCCTGTATACGCCCATATAACTATATAGGATAATAATACCTCATCAAAGGGGATAAATTAGGTCAAAAACCCCGAAATTTGACTTTTTGGCAATTTTTTACCCATGAAAGGGAACGACATAGATACCCAATACTGATAGAGGTACATACTATAGTCCTAGGCTACCATACCAAATTTTTAGATTTGGCAATTTCCAAAATTTAAGGGGGATGGTCCTATGTACCCCTGCCAAAATTTAGGGGGTGAGCCAAGGTACCCCTGCCAAAATTTAGATGGGGTGGTCCTATGTACCCCTCGGTCATTGACCCCGGGCCAAGGTCATTGACCTTTCACCCCGGTCATAAAAGAGAGTGAGGATGAGTCATTCGGGCGAACGCGGGGGCCTACTACTCTGTTGTCAAGAAAAAATGTTTATGAGATATAATTGTGTGAGTTGCCGTTATCGAGGGACATAAAATTTTGAATTGTGCGATAAAATAAGGTATTTTCGACAAATATAGTGTTCTCAGGAATTGAGACTGTTGTGTTTCTTTAAGTTGATTTTAATATAAGTAACATATAAAATATATGCAAATATTTATCCGAACTGAGGCAAATATATGTGGTTACGTTATGATTGTGTTAAACGAAGTAATATTCTCAAAAAAAAAAAAAAGAAACAATACATTAGTTTATTGACGACATGCCTTGATGAAACTAAAAGTAAGTAGAAATTGAGAAAAGAAACTCTGTGTACTTAGAGAACACATAGCAATTACTGATTTTATTATGCAGCAGACTTCTCCTTTTAGTCCGGGGTTTAGCGGTCAAGAATATCCGGTGCTTAGGCACCTGCATGGTGACTTTTTCTTTTCCATTTAAGTTATTGTATATCTACAACAGTGCAGTAATTCGGTATCCATTTGTATTCTTTGAAACCTAAAATTAAATTTAAATTCTGATTGTATTTGAGTTAAAATGATTACACTATTGTTTCTGGTAAACAATATTTGTTGTCGCACCAGAATTCATTGGAAACATATAATTTTCTACTCATTCGTTGGCTGCCCAGTTAACTTGATATATCGAGTATTAAAGTCTTCTAGTCCATAATATCACGCCTTGTGGTTTGCGTATTCTAGGATTTTCTTCTTTATTTCCTCTATGCCTCGTCGGAACCGTTTAAAAACCAATAGTAATCCAGCACGCTACTCATAGCTGGACTTTCTAGCTACCAGTTTTCGTGAAATTGTTGAACATCGTAGAGAACGGTAAGTATTATCAGTTGGCATTTTTACTTTGTGCTACCTGTCTGTTATATTTGAGGCTACTATCTATCCTTCTTCTTGGTGTTGTGACTTAAGAGGCTCCATCACACCGAAATTAAAATACCGCTAATTTTACATTAATTATACCGCTCTGCACGCATCCTGATGTCTTCAAATGAATTACATTTTCCGAATTGAATGTTTGCACTGATTTAAAATATGTAATCAGTTTTGTTTTCTATCATGTCAGTTTTTTTTTTTTTTTTTTTTTTTTTTTTGTTAATTCAACATATTCAAAAATCAAGGTTTTGTGGAAAAACTACATATGTCCATGGGAAAAACTACTAGAAAACATGCATATAGTCTAGTAATTGCTAGAAGACTGACACAAATGTTACTATGGGCGAGTCCTACGATATCTTAACTTTCACCCGGGACTACTTTCTCTTGGCATAGGCAAAGAGAACATGAGATCGTTTCTTTTTTATTGCTGAACATGGATCAATGGTTTGCTGCAGTGACATACCACGAACTATCAAATTTAAAGTTATAAGCCTCCTGATGGGACTTCAATCATGCTACTCCAAACATCCTTGTTATCTCTGCTAATGGGTCAATCGTGCAAAGGGTGAACATTTGGTTAGGAACGAATGGCCATCTCGAAAGTCTCTGCCACCTGGCGTGAAGAATATTGAACATTAACCACTTATGGAGCGTTGAAAAATTTTACTCCCTCCCCTGCATATAAAGTTATGCATCATGACACAATTAGTTCTTGCTCTAAATAAGAACAATAAGTGTTTTAAGTACATATGCAAATTATTTAGTACTCTGAGCATCGAAAAACTCAGCTGGTATATTTACTGGCCCACAAATAAAAAGAGACTTCTCAACGACCTAATTTTTGAGAATACCATGACCCAAATGGAGGGGAATGCATTGCAAAGTTTCAAGAATGTTATGAAGAACTTTCTGGGTAATACAAGATGTCTTGACTACAAACATATTATAGAAGAGTTGCTGCAACATCTTAGAAATCTTAGGTGTAATATAAGTGTCAAACTACACTTTTTACATGCACATTTAAAAAATTACCACAAACTCTTGCTGTCGATAGTCAAGAAGACGCTGAACGCTTTCACACGGACTCAATGGATATTGAAAAGAGGTATCAAGGTATTTGGAACATTAATATGATGGCCGACTATCGTTAGTTGTTGAAAAAGGAGAAAACAGGCGTCGTAATGAGTGGAAAAATGGCAAAAAGAAGGAAATTGTTTCATAAGTAGTAGGGTTTTGTATAATTAATTGATTTTATTTGAGTCAACTATGGTATTTGTTTGCAATTGTGTATATTTAGTTAATTTTGTCATTTTGAAATCACTATGTACATGAATTATAATGTAATTTATAGTCTACGTATTGATATTAACATACCTCTCCATTTCCAGGAAAACGTGACGTGATAAGCAAAAATCGATGTTACATTCGTAATCAGCGCCCCAAAATTATAAGAAAACGCCACTCAAACCAAAATCATCGGAACTTTTTTTTTATTATTGAAAATGCAGAGCCGTGTTATGTGATATCTTTAAATAGATAAAAGATGATCGAAAAATGGAACAAGATCTTGCTAGACAATATTATTTTACATGAGATACCGCTATCACGACTCACTTATCTGCTTTCGACTTCCATTTACTTTCGCGTTTCTAAATGGCTAGGAACGGAAGGCTACTAGGTGACGGTACCTCATGCGACTAGGAAGGCTAACGGTACCTCATGCGAAATAACATTGTCTAGCGCGCTCTTGTTCCACATTTCCATTATCTTTTATCTATTTGAAGATATCAGGTCATCATCATCATCATCATAGGTATTCTGCCTTTATTGGCAGGTCATTTGCCGCAGCTGAGAAGCTTCCATGCTCCACGATCCTCCGCTAACCTTTTCGTCTTCGCGTATGATCTTTCTGTTTTAATATCATCCATTAATTGTAGTCTCTTTCATCCCCTCCCTCTCTTTCCCGCCACCATACCCTCTAGGACGTCCCTCATGATACAATCTCTTCTTAGGCAACGTCCCAACCAGTTTCTCTTCCTCTTCCTAATAATATCTAAAAGTGTTCTTTTCTCACCCACCATTTCTAACACTCTCTCATTCGTTTTCCGCTCGACCCAACTAACTCTTTCCATTCTTCTCCACACCCACATTTCGAAGGCTTCCAGTCGATTTTCGTCACCCTTACATAATGTCCACGTTTCCGCCCCATACAGCACAACACTCCACACGAAGTATTTTATGAGTCTTTTTCTCAACTCTTTGTTCAAGGTCCCACAAAACAGACTTTTCTTTCTTTTAAAGGCTTTTTTCGCCATTCCTATCCTTGCTTTTATTTCACGTTCGCATTTCATGTTATTACTAAGAACACTACCCAGGTATCGAAAACTATTCACTTATTCTATTTTCTCCTCTCCTACTTTTACATTTGACACAGACCCCTTCGTTCCAATCACCATGGCTTTTGTCTTTCTAACATTTATTTTCATCCCATATTCTTCAAAGCCCCTTCTCTTTTTTTCTAACATTTTATTGATTTTTTTTCAGATTCTGCAACAAGGGCCATATCGTCTGCAAATCTTATGCATCTAATCATTCTACCTCCTACCGAAATGCCATCATCATCATGTAGGCTCTTTTTCACTATCTCTTCTAGATAGACATTAAATAGTGTTAGATATCAGGTAATTACTGTAAAATAATGCAGTAAATATTATGAATGTCCTGAAATACATTAGGGAAAGTTTGATATCACATCGGCAGTAAATCCAGGTTTCCTGTATCGAAGGTGAACTTTTGTTTTAAGGACAATGAACTCTCAGTTGGTTGAAATGATCTGTTAATCAGTTTTGAGATCAGTTAATTATGAAGCAATTCTTAGAAATATAACTTTCAACAGACTAAAGATCTGTTGTTGACAATTGATATTTTCATAAGAGCCAATATATTTTGTCAGATACCAGAATGATAATGAAATGAAAATGAAATGAAATCTTTAAGTTTTACGTCCCACGGTTATGCTGGTTAGTCTAAAGGAGTCGGTGAAGATGAGAAATGAATGAAATGGTGGAATGAAGAAAGTAGGAGGAAACGGGCGAACCACAAGAAAACCTAGGAACACGATGTTTGTCCACCACAAAGTCCACACGGCGCGAGCTGGAATCGAACCAGAATGATAATGAAGAGGTATACATCCACCGATAATAATATCTACGTATATTGCATAACACAATGTTTGTATCTATTGAATAACACATATTGATTCTTTTCATGTAGACGTATAAGAAAATTAACACAGCAGAAGGAAAATGAGATAAAAAAAAAAGTCGTATGTTACTTAATATTTACAAAAGAGTAAACGAAATGTGTGATATGTTAGTATAGAGTCGTACATGAGATGTGATTTAAGGATAATAAGAGTGCTTTTTTCTTACATAAAAAACAAAAAAAGAAATGTTCCGTGAAGGCAAATGAGTTGCATAATTAATAACAATAATTTCCTAATAACCTAAAAGATAAATAAAAATTTGTTTCTTTGTTTAGGCACGAAACGATAAAATTAATGTGTGGCGTGAACTTCCACTGCAATAATAGAAATTTTAATCGTATTACACAATCATGAAACATTCTCCCTGATTGAAGAACACATAAGCATTCAGCTAAGAGATGTCGTATGTTGTAAGTATTTATAATATGGCTAATAAAGTGAAAATGTTAAATAAAAATAATCAAAATTACACAGAGGACCAAAACTTTTGAATCAAATATTAAATAATAATAGTAATTAGTCAATGCATTTTAATCGGGTCCATTAGCGGTATCAATTTCTACTCGACAATCATAGAAATTTATATTGTTTTACGATTGCTGATTTCGAATAGAAGTTAGATACCACTTTCATTTGTTTTTCTAATGTTACTAGAACAGCACATTGATTATCCCTTTGCGGCCCAAAGAATGAATTTACGAAGAGAAAGGAAACCTACGTTTATTATGATACTAGAAGAAATAATATTACAATAAAATATTGGAGGATAATTACAGTGTTGCTAAATGTAGTAGTTTCACTGTGAAAACAATGGACAATAACTGCCATTACATTTTTACTATACTAAAACAAACATATTGCTAAATATTTGATGATACTAATAGAATAGTATCACAATAATGTAAATACTGGAACAACATTTACAAGGTTGCCAAATGCTGTGGTTCACCTTGCAACCCCAGGCAATATCTTGCATTGCATTTTCTTATGGTGATTCTGATAAAAGAGTCCTTATGCTGGTGTTTGTTATACAGAGTCCAATATTGCATGCATTGCACGTTGTTCATGTTTGATGCAGCTCCTGTGCAGTGCTACAGAATGCACATTTGCGAGATGTTCCTCTTACTGGCATATGTAAAGCTTTTGTAAATCTTGTTTACGTGGAACTGCTTATATCGTTTCTTATATTTACTTTGACGTTGCTTTCGTTCTCCTTTCCGGAAGTTTGATTATTATGGTGTTCTAATCATCCCAGAAATACAGAAAGTCGGAACTGCTTCAGAAAGAATTACTTCTCACACTGTTCTTTATGAATCAGAAATGCGTTACAACAATGACGTCAAGGAGGTGCCACAAAATTGTTCCTTCCCTCCAAACGCACGCACGTATACACTAGATCTGCGAGGAAAGATCTCTAAAAGAAGAAAGGTAAGCGTAATATGTGAGAACAAGTAGAAAACTTCATATTTGACTAAAAGAAATAATAACAAGTTAATACATGCAAAATATTTACACCTAATATGCAAGAATCAGAAAATGAAAATATGTTAAAGAAATATAATTTACTTTCGTATTACGAGGGTCATTCTGAAAGTGACTCGTAGTAATTCGTTTCTTATTTGCGAATAAAGTCCGATTTAGATGGTGTCTGTATTTTAATAAAAACGGGTTCTCTGCTAACACTATGTTAATTTCGTTATTTTCCGATAAACAGAAGCAGTACCATAGTCATCGAAAATGACACCTAACAGAGAACTGCGTAAACATAGAGGCGTGATTTTTGTCTCTGAGTTGTGGAAACATTGCACTTAGTGTCCAACGCTTGTTGAAGTTTTATGGAAACGATACATTGAATGTGAGTACATTTAGGTGATGGGTAATGAAACAAATATGGACACCAAGTTACGATTAGGCATCCTTGCTCTACCCATCACAATGAACAGCTCATTTATCAACTCATATGTGCTAATCGGCAGATTATGACCAACAAACTGAGTGCACAGCTGAATGTCGGTTGTGATGTCTTGAAAAAGGAATGTTGGATAAGATGGATTATCGCAAAGTTTGTGCAAAATGGGTCCTGAGGATAAAGGCTATCACATTACTCAGCGCATCGACATGTGACAAGACCTATTGGATCAATACGAAGCTGAAAGTAACAATTTGTCACTGAGGTTCAGATGTGGTTTTACTACTATGAGCAGAATTCCAAAAGACAGTCAATGGAATGCCGAGATCCCCATCAAAGAGAATTTCAAGTCACAGCCGTCTACAGGAAAACTCATGTTTTCCGTCTTTTGGGTTAGACAGGATTTGATTCTTGTGGTTATTTTGAAGTCTGGAAAAATTGTCAATTCAGAACGCTACAAGAAGACAATGGCTAACAAGCAACGTACAGAACAAGGCAAGATGAGATCCGACTCAAACTTCGCCCAGAGGACACATAATAAAAAAGAAGAAAAATGCCAAACTTTAACTGCCCATATCCAGAAACACCGGAGATATGCTCCGTAACATAACGCACCACGCGACAATATGATATAAGGTAAACGTCGCAAGATACCCATTTATGTCGAAAACGAAAAGGATGGGCAGCACGAAAATGATATTAAGATATTTGATATGCTATAACACTGACGTGGCAGCCATCTTGAATACCGCTATCTTGTATATAGCGTAAGGTACTGAAATGAGAAGCGGGATGTGTGATATATCAATGTAAGGTAAAATGCAAAAGGAAAACCAATGAGGTAACCGCGAAAAACATATGTGTAATGGTGTAGACGGGACGAAGTGTGGAAGACTCGGGTAAAACAAACGTGTTATTGAAGGACAGAATAATAGAGCAAGACCCCAAGAATCCCAATATCCTCGAAAGGCATAATCTGTCAAGGCGGATGCACTTTCATGCACAGACACTTGCAGTTACTTGTCACGTATCATTGTCGTGGGGGTCTTGCCCTATTATTCTGTCCTTCGAGTACACATTTGTTTTTCCTGAGTCTTCCACACTTCGTCCCGTCCACATAATTACACATATGATTTTCGCAGTTATTTCATTGGTTTTCATTTTGCATTTTACCTTACATTGATATATCACACATCCCGCTTCTCATTTCAATACCTTACGCTATATTCAAGATCGCAGTATTCAAGATGGTTGCCAAGTCAGTGTTATAGCATATCAAATATCTTGATTTCATTTTGCTGCTGCCCATCCTTTCCGTTTTCGACATAAATAGGTATCTTGCGACGTTTACCTTATATCATGTTGTCGCGTGGTGCGTTATGTTACAGAGCATATCTCCGGTGTTTCTGGATATGGGCAGCTAAAGTTTGACATTTTTTCTTGTTTTTTATTATGTGTCCTCCGTGCGAAGTTTGAGTCGCATCTGATCCTGCCTCGTTCTGTACGTTGCTTGTAAGCTGAAAGTCAGAATTGGAAGAGTCAGGCCAGAGAAGAAGAAAGACTTTCGTCTGCAGTACGATAGCACTAGACCTATATCAGATTTGAGGCCATGGAGCTAATTGCGAAATTTGGTTGGAATGTAGTGCCATATTCGCTGTATAGTCCGAACCTGGTGCTAACCTATTTTTATCTCCTTGGCCCTCCATAAGCAACATTTTACACAGTTGGATGCTGTAATCGCAATTGTAGAAAAATAGCTTGCTCCTGCTGATTCCGATTTTTACGGGCGGGGCATACAGGCTCTGGTTCATCGTAGGCAAAAATGTGTAAGTAGCTGAAACTTACCTCATTCTATTGTGTAATTGAGTTCTCCTCTAGTAGTTTACATAAAAAGAATAAAGGCGTCATTTTCGGAAAAAGTGTTTGTAGTCTGTGCCTGAATGCTTGTAATAAACGCAATCTTTATCGGAAATACTCTACGTAGGTATATTGAGGTAATAAAACACCTGGAAAAAATGATTGTCGTTCTTTTCCTCTGTGGTATGGTATGTATGTGGCAAACTGGAAATTAACATACGTAGTAGATGGACATGTTGAAAGTTGGAATTATGGATGTTATCATCAGTCCACAAACTGATGGTTTTGTAGAGAACACAATCTACAAAATATTTGGTGGTAAAGTTGATAGAGAAGTGAGTGAAGTTCGTGAGAAATACTCTCGTAATATATAGCATACTAGAAGACAAATAATTCCGAAGGACTTTATAAGAGAACATGAAAAAGGTTTGGTGACTTAGGTCAAACTCTATTATAAAGGATTCGGCACAATGGTCTTCCTTCGTTATTTAGTAGTTTGCTTTGGAGTTTTCTGTCTATATCCAAGCTGAAGATTATATAGGATGAAATATAAGAACCAAATAAATTAATGTGGGAAGTATACCAGCGTTTTTCTACAATTATGTTTTTTCTTCCTCAGACAATTGACTTCAAGTAAAATAGAACTAACATTATGTATTTAATACCTTTGATCTGAGATAAAAGAAAATCACGAAAAAAATAGTCTTGTGTTTTATTACATGTTGTGTTGTTGAGAACTGATATTCTCAGAAGTCACCAATACGTTATTTACTTTCCAATCATGAAACTGTTAAAAGATCTATCTATATTTCACGATCTGTTTATTATTAACTGCTTGACAAATACTGATGACCCACTTCTAACGCTAAGGTAACAGATTGGTATAAAACTACAGATAGATTTGATGTACGTTGTTAGATGTTTACATGATAAACAATGAAAAACCAAGGTATTATGCCCTCGAACGTAATACATACATTAACACAATTTTATTTGCACAATAAAGAACAGTAAATATGTTTTGTTGCTGTTAAGGACAACACACTTACGAAATAAAATAAAATAACAAAAAGGTCAATGCGGATTTCTTTTTTATCCAAGAAATGATAAAACGAACATTATTTTTCAATACTCCATTTGTAACTGTTATGTGTGTTGCACAAACATAATTAATTCTGCTCCTTCACTCGAAAAATACATTAAAAATAAGTTAAAATAAGGAGTACATCGTACGAGGTATGTTTTATAGATTTGTAATCTGATCAGTAGCGCTTGATATGTGAAACATAATGTAATCCTAAATATACTAGTGTCTAATAGAACACCATTAAAACAAATAGTACTCAACGGCAAGACTTGCAATCAAAAGGTTAGTAATCCTACCAATAATGAGTCAATCTATTACAAGTAAATGGAATTTAAAATCAATATTTACTCGAACATTGAAAACATTGTAATTCTTTTTCTACGATTTTTGATTAAGAGTACAAATTTAAAAGTTATATTATTATACTTCATGCTTTACCTTCTAAAAGTGTTGCTGTATCAATGTCATGAAAATCTGGTAGATTTTTGTGCAACGTTTTTGTCTTAACATTAATAGGAATATTGCATAATGTTCTTTGTAAAATGATGGTTTGACCTTAAAAAACGAAAATTTGTAACAATTTGATATTTTGAGTTGATTTTTAGTTTAGCGTCCCGTTAATCAGTGAGGATATACGTATGAGATGTGTACTTACAAGCTAACATGAGGTTTGCACAACATGGAGCTCCGACCGGGAATCGAAGCCAGATCTTCCACGCCACGGGCGCGTACGTTGAACGCTTAGCCAAGAGGGAGCTCTCAAATTTGCAACCAGAAACACACAATAATCGAAAGTTATCCATAACATATTTTAATTTTTAATCATTTCAAGATTATCGACAGAAGATTAATACATCAAACTTGCGTAGCTTATCAAACAAACATTCTGCAAATAATAACAATATCTTTTGGAAAATAATATCTCAAAATGAATGCTATTTATCTTTTTTAAAGCAACGTTGTAAGCAGAGATGCAGAAAAGCCGGCTTTTTTGAATCGATGGTTTTTTGCACATAAAAAACCGTCTTTTTGGGGGAAAAACGAGAATTTTGGAAATTTTGGCTTTTTTCATTTTCATGATTTTTCTATTTGAATAGCTTTCTTATAGTATACCCTAAAGTTAAATAAGATTTCATGATCTAAATACTATATTTCGCTCTGGAATTCACCATCATAATGGAGGGAGCACATGTTGTATGAATTAAAGTAAACATACAGTACGTAGTACACTGAGAAAAATCCATTATCCGGACAGCGGTATATTGTACAAATACAAGGATTCGTTATGTTTACTAAGGAAATCTGTACGGAGCGTACTTTATCCATATGCTACACAGGTATTGCCTTTTACCCGCTTAGATATTACATCATGTCGCTGCAGGGTGTCTGACATCTAACAATCTTCTGTATTTTACATACGTATACGTATGTTAAATACTTCAGCTATATGTTATATACGTCCATCTGTGTGTGAGGTCCTGACCTCCTATAGACACCTCTTTCTTGCACCATAGATGACGTCATGAAACAACGGTCGTTTGCTTGCGAGTTGGTTTATAAACGAGGTTGTTTACAAACGGAAAAGAAGAGTGGAAGGAAACAAAAGCCTGGGTAAGTGCAATAGTAAACTATCACTTTAGTTAAATATTCCATTAATTATATATTCCTTTAGTATAACTTGCTTTAATATAGTACTAAACAAGTAATGTGATTTATGACTACAATTCTTACTATTGTAACTCGTTAATGGTTGAGGAGAAAGGAATGGGTTAATCTGAATTTTGAGAAATCTTTGAATATTAATGTTTTGTAACTTTTTACATTTCAATGTACTCAAAATGAATGTTATGTGTTTATTCATTCCTTTTTATATGTGACGGTTTATTACTTGATGGAGATTTACTACAGGACTGCTTAACATAATTGCTAAGAAACCGTTTTCAGCGCGAACATTTTCTTGTGTAGTGAATGAAGATTTAGGATTTAGATTTCTGGGCTTTCGGCATCAATGACCTTGTTAGCCCGTCACATGTGAGTTATGACGTCCCTCGGTGAGCACACTATCCGGGGAAAGGGAAGGAAGCAAACGGCCTGGGACCTATATGTTGGGTACCACCCGGCATTTGCCTGGTGTGAAATGAGGAAAACCCAAGAAAGCCTCATTCATGATGGCTGGACTTAAGAGCTTTTGATACTTTTTCGACCGAGTGCCCCTACCGGAATCGAACCTGGGTCCGCTCGTACCGAAGGCGAGAGCGTTAGCAACTACGCTACGCGGAGCCACTTATGTCTAGAAAATTTATTTTTACTAGGATATTTGCAACAAAATTTATTTCATTTCTTTGTTTATTTTTCTTTTTCTTTTTGTTTTTTAACAATAAAACAAAACATATTTTACAGCCTCACTGAAATTTAAAAACAGCAGTCAGTTCTTTTTGTTTTGTTTTGTTTTGCTTGTTATGTTCTCTAGTTAACTAATGTTTGAGTTACTGAGAATTAAAACATTATTATTATTGTTTCATAATTTTGGAACCAAAAATTAGATGTTTTTCTTTTTTTCCTTGTGTTGACGTCATTGTGGCAAGTTAGGGTGTTTGTATCGCACCTTGGCATTAATTTGGTTACTAGCACTTAGTTTCAAGGTCATAAGTTGCAGACCGCTTGAACCAGCTACTACACAGCTTGAAGAGTTAGGAGTGTCAGGCGTTTGACTTGCAGCTTTCGTTACAGCGTCTAAATTGCAGTATTGGATTGCGTCCAGCTTCTATCGCTGGTAAAAAAGTTATATCGCTTTCGTAATATGGTAAGAAATACAATGTAACAGTTAGGTATAGTATATATGACTAGTTTAATCAGTCGGAAATTACTCTGTTTCCTTGTCTTATTCTTTCGATTATGTTTAAGTACTGTTACTTCATAGTATTGTTTCACTATTTCTAGAAGGAATTAAGTATTAACGAAGTAAAGAATAAGCAGAAGCCCACTTTGATTGACGTTTACTATTTCTCATACTTCATTGAGAATGTTTTGGTCCCCAATTGCGCAAACTTCTAGTATATGTATGTATGTATTTGGAGTATGTTTAGTACAAGGGGTCCAGAAGCACGTAAAAAACACAAAATTTACAGGAGAAATGAGTGATGCAAGTACTTAGACGTAACATAACGTAACCAAATCTAACCTAACCTAATATAAATTAACGTAAGCTAACCTGAACTAACCTAAACTAACCTAATATTAGTAGAAATAAGCGAAATTCTATCATTTTTTGGAAAATTATGTAGGACTCCTACACTAATATAACATAAACTAAACTAACCTAACGTAACCTAAACTAGCCTAACCTAACTTAAACTAACCGACCCTACCCTAAACTAACCGAATGTGAACAGAAATTACCAAAATAGTAACATTTATTTAGAGAAAAGGGTAATAGCATACATGAGACCGCCCTTGTTTCCGGTGCTCCAGGATACTTCTTACTCTTGCATTACGTAGGGAAATGATGTTATTTCATGTGCAAGTGGTAACAGAACACATAGGAAACCCAGATCATCTTGTATTCACACTCCAATATAAAGTGTGAATACACCCTGATCTGCGTTTCTTCTGTGTTCTATTACCACTTCCACATGAAATACCATTTCCCTACGTAATGCAAGAGTAAGAAGTATCCTGCAGCACAAGACATGCGATTGCGTTAAATCCCCCCCCCCACACACAGTCACATATAAAGTACAAGGGCACTACACATGCACATAGAAAGTACAAGGGCAAATGTGAGGAATAAAAGTAAAAAGGAGCGCAAAACATGCGATATGCGTTAAATCCCCCTTCCCCCCACACACGCTCATAGATAAAGTACAAGGGCACTACACATGCAGATATAGAGTACAAGGGCATAATGTGTTAAAGTAAAAAGAGAATAAAGAACAGAAAGCATTAAAAAAATCGAGTTTAACTCTACAAAAGAACGTTCCATTGAAAAGCGAGGAGGAAAAACTGCACCTCGTTTTCCTCCTCGAATTTCCAATGAAACGTGTTTTCCAACAGCGAAACATGTTCCTTTCCCTAAAATAGAACCGCATCCCTACCAATCCATAAGGCAACTTACCGATGCGGAGCAGCACGTGCTCCTGCATCACACCAACAGCACAGCACTTTTTTATTTTATACTTATTTCGACGATCCTACACTTATACAAGAAGCAGTTCACGTGAAACGAAATAACGATTACAATCCTACTTCCATCTTGTTAATGACTTCTTTTTCATACCATGCTGCCACCTACCGCTGCTTATGTCAGTGTGTGCAAACCCATCACTAAAAATGGCATCTGTCCTTAGAGTTCCAAGATGTAATACGATCAGCGAGGAATTTTCCTCAATTTATACACGTAATTCTAAGCATCATAATTCGCATTGAAATGACCAGAAACTAAAAGTAAACATAAAAAAGCAAACTTCGCGTTACGTTCTTTTCACGAAAACCTGTACGTAATGACTCCCAAACTTCCTTTCTGACTGCAAACACCGCTAAGCAATCATGCATGACTTGGTACTACTAGATACACCTCAGACATTTGCACATCAGCAGTCGTGAAGGTAAACACGACTGAGGAAGAACAACAAAGTGTAAGACAACTACGTTATTTTTTATTTCCGTATCAGTCGGTAAGTAAATGAAAGTGGGTTTGTTACCCCCTATTTAAGTTCGTAGATACTCAATGAATAATCCCTAAAAGTATGAGCGTCCAGCTCCTTCTGGAACTGATGCGGTCTTGCGTATACTATATCCGAGAAAAGATCTGGACCCCTTCTGCTAAACATAGGCCATGTATTTATTTATGTATATATGTGTGTGATTGATTGATTGATTTTTTGAGTTTTACGTCCCGTTCAGCAGCGAGGCTATATGAGACGTGGACCTACTGATTAACGTGGAATCCGAACCAAATGAGCTCCCGCCAGGAATCGAACCCGGGTCTCCCGCGCCAAAGGCGCGCATGCTAACCGCTTAGCCACGAAGGAGCTCTATATATATATATATATATATATATATATATATATATATATATGTGTGTGTGTGTGTGTGTGTGTGTGTGTGTGTTTGTTTCTTTTTTTGTTGTTGTTGTTGCTTACACTGCTTTAGAGATGAGCTCCTTCATGGCTAAGTGGTTAGCGTACGCGCCTTTGGTTTGGGAGACCCGCGTTCGATTCCCGGCGGGAGTGGTTCGGAGTCCATGTTAATCAGTAAGTCCACGTCTCATACAGCCTCGTTGCAGAAAAGGATATTAAAATCAACTCAGCACTGCTTTACAGATGGAGTTGTTTGATTCAGGGTTCGAATGAAGCTTTTTACGGGAAGCAGGCACGTAGCCGAGGGGTGGGTCCAGACCCCCCCCCCTTTGGATCCAGAAATGAAAAATATTAAGGAAAGATGAAACAGATGAATCAGCCTCAAAAATATAAAGCTACAAGAAGCGTTTGGTTACTCTTTCTTACGAGGAGCTTTGTGTGGAGGAAACGGGGGGGGGGATCGAGTTGAAATTGGATATTATTGTAACGGAACATTCCGAATTCCATCTAGCTCCATGTTAACCCTATGCAGCGGCGCAAATCTGTCTTCAACATTGAGAGGGACGCGTAAGACAGTTCTCATAATTTTTTTAAAGATGTTCAAAATATTTATGAAGTTGAAAAACAATGCTGCGGAGGATCAGGGGAGCAGAGTTATCTTCAAAATTGTGAGGCGGGCAGATTGAAGGCTTATTCTGGGGTGGGGACATCATTTCATCTTATTTTCCTTTGTGGCAATCGGACACAAATCATCACATTTCTCCCCCCAAAACGCAAATCAAATCGGATTATTGAGGGGAAAGTCCCCCCCCACACTTCTAAGATTGGAGGGGACAGGTCCTCATCCCCCCGGGATTTGCGCCGGTAACCCTATGGACTAAAATGACGATCGATAAACCGGTTCTTTCAGATAGCCTGTCAGTTAGAACTTAAGCAATGCCCAGAATTACCAATAATATGAACCATTTTGAATTTCGCGGCAACACTAATCCATTTTATAGGATGTCTTTACTCCCGAAAGAGATCTCGTTGCTATCCTTGACGGCATTAACCTAAGATAAGAGAAATAGAAAGAAGACGAGAAGAACCGAGTTCGAATGACCTCGGAAGACTATGTCTTTGTTAATACTTTTTTCTATTCTTTTACGCAAGATTTCTTCATAATTCTTTAATTAAAATACTTACTAACATATCCTCATTTTATTGTCCTAACAAATCAATATGGATATGTTGTCAGTAAAATAGTTTAGATTGATCGATCCCCTGGTGTTGTAACCACAGTATTTCAAGTCACGCACCCCCTTCCATTACGAAATCCTGGCTAAACGAACGAATATATGCTACCAGTAAAATAGTTTAGAATGATCGAACCCAAACGAAGCAGGTAATTAACATTAGTACTAGGTATGTGTAGGCTAAATGAGGTGATTTGCTTCGTGACCCTTCGAACAATGTACGAAGCGGATGCAAGCAGTTAGTACATGGAGTTAGCTTACCTAAATTTAGATTTCGCTTTCCGAAATCTTAATGGATGTATTAAGTGATTTCGTTACTTACACTTTCAGTCTCTAAATACAAGGATTCAAAACACATTTTCGATTCCAAACTATGACTCTGCTAGACAAAGAAAGCATAGGCCAGTGTATGTTTTACTTAATTTTCATATACGTGCTTGTAGGTTTTCTCGGGGACTTGGTTTCCTCCCACTTTCTCATTCCACCAAATATTCCATAACCATTAACTTGCTTTAATCACCGTCTCCCTTAGCCTAACAGAATAATCGTGGGACATTAAACTCAAAGACTTTATTTTTATTTTCAAGTAATTACTTTTCTCTCCCTTATTTATTTTTAATTTAATTTTTCTTTCAATTTCCCTCTTTTAGGAACTTCAACATAATTTGCAATTCTTTCTCATTATAATAACACTATTAAAAGTCCCATATGCAGCTTACCACGTTGTAACCCAGCGGAAACGGATGAACAACGAATATTGTCGAAAATATGTATTGCTTACAGCGGCGTAGCGAGCATTACAAGATTGGGAGGGGGATGAAACTTGAAATTGCCAAGTCTTGGTTTCTTTTTTTAAAAAATGTCAAGTCTTGATAAAAAAAAATGCCAAGTGTTTCGAAAACCTTACAAACACTGTGGAAAACTATTACAGGAACCTTATTTTCATATTCGTTCCATTTCATGCCCTGTCTGAGACACGAATAACATCAGCCCTTGTTCCGCTCTCGAGTCCAATTTAACATCTAACCTCAGGATCATTATCATCACCCACGATGCACAACTGTTAATTTGATAACTCATGGCTATGTCAGGTAACCTCCGCCAGCTAATCTTCACGAGAACCTTTAAAGTTACAATCAGTTGTAGAAATGCATTTAAAAACGTAGAATAAGGTAGGATATATTTACTGTTTGTGATGTAGGAGTGCCTAATTTACATATTAAACATTCAATTGAGGGGTTCAGTGAGGACCAGGCTAACCTACATCCAGGTCAAGATTGAGATTTTGACGGAACAGCATACCAATGTCATTAATTGACCTTTGCCTCAACCACTTGTCGGTGTAGCTTGTCCTGAGTTAGGGGCGGATCCAGGGAGGGTCTATCGCCCCCAAGAAGAGGAAACTTTATGTATTTTATTATAAAATAAAATCCACCCAGAGTTGAATCTCTTAAAAGTAGCGATAGCTTGTAAGTAGTGGCATTACAACCCACCGCCCCCCAGTAGTCCATCCTGGATCCACCCCTGTTGTATACTAAGCCAAACTATGAATATCAGACGTATCCTTTGTAACGTGCTGTTTTCATTTGTTTAATTTTCTTTCAGAAAGTTAAAATTGTCAGTTAGCCTAGTCTCTCGCTAAACTGTCAATTGTGACAAAACACACCAATAACTGTTGATGCCAACTAAAACATACATATCCAAAGCCTACAAAATATATCACATTATTTAAGTTTTTTTTTAATTGCTTGCAATGTTTTTCTTCGTGCCAAGCATTCGAAAGTCATCTTGAATTCTGACCTTCTCATTTCACTACAATTCTTTGAAGTGTAAAACTGCACAGCTTTTTTTTTTTTTTTTTTGTTTTTTCCTCTCTCTCGCTCTCTTTAGTCCTTCAGTCTCCCCCACTTTGATTTCATGATTTCGCACTCTGATGAAAAGTATTAAACACCAAAACGGAAAAGTACTAATATATAACCTCTCTTTTAGTAGCCCCTCCAACCACGCGCCCGGGGCACGTGCCTTGCTTGCTCGCCCATAGCTCTGTGAGCTATATAAGTAACATACAATGCGCGCGCATATGTAAACTTGGTGCCAGCTTTGATTCTCGCTGAGAGAGTATACATATAATGTTGGTTCGAATTCCATCAAAACCGTAGGCTCATTTTTGTGTAACCTTGGTAGTGAAGAAGACAGTAGACTTCAACAAATATTCCTGTCGGGCCTCGATGGCTCAGTGGTAGAGCGTTCACCTCTGGTGTTTGGGGTCTTTGATTTGATCCCAGCTCGCGCCAAGTAAACTTTGTGGTGGACAAACACCGTGTGAGTGGGTTTTCTCGGGGTTCTCCAGTTTCCTCCCACTTTCTTCATTCCACCATTTCATTCATTATATCATCATCAGCGTCTTCTTTAGCCTAGCCGGTATATCCGTCGCACGTAAAACTCAGATTTCAACAAATATTCCCTTTCCAGCAAGACATTAGGTTAAATTGGAAACAACGATCTAGATCACATACTTCCAACTTCATTATTGATACAACTGTTATATACAGGATGCATCAGAAGTCCCTTGTCATCCTTTCTGAAAACTACAGGGATGTAGTTTCATTGAGTGCGAGATAAGAGATACACATTAGGCCCAGAAGGATACTTTCGGATTACATCACGCGGACGGTCGCCATCTTAGATTCGAAATTGTAATACGGATGATAAGTGGGTAGTGTGATACATGGCCATGCACTAAAATGTTCTGAGGATGTCAAATGTGCAATCAGATATCATTTAACTTATTCTGGTGAAATGTTATTGGCAGTGAACCAAGTAGTCCAAGAGCCCAGACACATTTATTTAACCCAACGAGGCCAAAAGGTTTGAAAGTCGATTCTAATGTGAAAAAGTCTCAGGAATTCGAAAATGTAACTCTTACAACTGTAAACCAGTCATGATACGCGCTACAGGGTGTTTCAGAAGTAATAATGTTATAATTGTAAGATTTCACCTCATATAATTTTAAAAATAATAACTTCATTATCGTTCAATATAGAAACTTCTTTCGTGCTTTATTTCCGAGAATATACTCCAGATCTCAATCTCAATAGTGAAAACTTTTTTATATGGCCGCCATTTTAAAATATGGCGCCTGAAAACGGAAAAAGGTCATTTCTGAACTACAATTCTTGTGTTTCAGGACTAATAACTACGAAACAACTACGTTTTCGAAAACAACTTGAAGTAAATGTAATTAAGCATTTTAAGAGCTTGCAAATGACCCCTATATCATTGCTATATCTTTAAAAATAATTGAGCTAATTAATTTTATGTAGTGTTATGTGTATTTGTTTTTAACTTAAATGTGAAAAGTTTTAGGAGATTTATAGCAAGAGTCCATACACATTTCTTTAACCTAAGGAGGCCAAAAGGTTTGAAAATCGAATATAATGTGAAAACGTCTTACGAATTCAAAAATGTTACTCTTACAACTGTATACCAGCCATAATTCGCGCTACAGGGTGTTTAAAAAGTTATTCTATTTTTAAAAAATGACGCTCTAAGAACATTTATTTAGCGCAAACTGTTACTTGAAACTGTAGAAGTAATTCCTAATAGAGTCATGTTTCAAAATGCTAATAATATTATTTTTACACAATATTTAACTTTTTGTGTTATACAGGGTGGTTCGAAACTGGCCATTTTAATAGAAATTCTGATAAATATCGAAATTAACTGTAGGATCATACAAGAGTATACATATTGAAACTGTTGACACATGTGTTATAGCAATTGACAGACTTGTATTTTTTTTTTTCTTAATTTTCATCACTTTCACTTTTAATATCTTCCTCACTGGAAGATCCACTCTGAACTTCTTCGTCTGTATCATAGTCACAATCATCATGTTCTGCTGAAAACTGGTGTAGTATGTTTCGAGGAATTTGTTCGCCCTCAAACCACACAAATTCATAATTTCCTTCAATTATACATCAACCATTGTCTTCAGGCCTAAAGAAAATGAAATGAAATCTTTGAGTTTTACGTCCCACGGTTATGCCGGTTAGGCTGAAGGAGACGGTGAAGATGAGTAATGAGTGAAATGGTGGAATGAAGAAAGTGGGAGGAAACGGGAGAACCCCGAGAAAACCCACACACACGGTGTTTGTCCACCACAAAGTTCACTTGGCGGGGGCTGGAATCGAACCCGGGACCCCAAGCACCAGAGGTGAACGCTCTACCACTGAGCCACCGCGGCCCCCCAGGCCTAAAGAGAACAGGGTTCTGGATGTTGGCATTTTCCCATAAACTTGCAACATAATTTGCTCTTTTTATTTTTTGCATTAAGACTGGTAGTGATGGTGAAATAGAACTCTGATCAACTCCTTTTATGTTACCAAGAGGATTTTCACCTTTGTCAGGACCATACTTTCTTAGAAATAAATCGAATCGTGCTTTATTAACAGAAGTACACTTAGGTAATGAATACATGGAGCATACAAAATATTCTAAATTTCTGATAACGTCATCACTGATGTCCTGCGAATTTCCTAGAGTGGCGAAAGTTTGCTTAAAACAATTTGAAGCTTCCAGTGTGCGCATGGGCAAAATTTTACCTTTTCTCATAAAAAAATGCAGTATAGTTGCATTCTGTAAAAGCATGGAATGATGGAAGAGCATTACAAAGATCAGGTCCAAGTATGTTGGCAATGGCACTGATATCTATATACCTTCTTGTGTTGTTACTGCTGTTTCCCGCTTCTTACCAAATGTAACCTTCAAGATGTTTTTGATGAAACAACAGCAGGATACAAACATCTGCGTCTGACGAGCGCACAATTATATTGGGTTTCTGTAGTTCTTTGCATACATACACTGTATGCCAAATAAGCTTTGTATCAGCCTCTTCATGTTGGCACAACATGTTGGCTTAATGATGTTAGTTACTACTCCATTGTTGGAAGAAAACTCGCAACATGTGTCTTGTATTGCTAAATAGAGAATATGGTTTTCAAGGATTGTAGCATACTGATTTTTCCCCCACTCCATACATAGAAATGTAAACAGTGATTCATCAAAATGATCCCAAAGCTCGCTGAAAATCTTTTGGTCGTGTTTGCTGTCCACCATTAACAGAAAATAATGAAGAGCATGAGCCTCTATTTATTCTTTCTACATCCTTAAGGGAAGGACTTTGATATGTGTCACAAATGAAGTGTACACAAGGTGCTAATTGACACAGACGAATCAACAATACCTTGACAATCTCAGAACACGTTAATTGTAAATTAGTCTGAGAATGAATAAAAAAACATTGCATCTACAAGACACACATCATTCCGTTGTAAAACCATCGAACCAGTTTTGTCCTGTTTCCATACATCCAAGAAGGTCTCTCGAGACATCAGAAGATAAAGAAGTATCTTGTAATCCATCGTGCATAGTTTGGACGGTTAACTGCAAAGAATACATAGCACATCTTGCTCAAACAACAAGTGAACAAGTCCACATCACAAGTTAGATATGCTCTACTGAAATTGAAGTATAGCTGAACTAGATCAATATACATAAACCAGAACTGTGCTGTTTCACCATGTTCACTAGATCTTGTTTTAGCAGAGTATTTCTCGTATTTGTCAAGGAAACTACTCATTGTCTCAGACTCAAAAATATTGGTAATGGATTCCTCACTTAGATCTGAGGATAGCTGGATCAGTTGGTGTCTAACTCAGCTGGCAGCAGCCTCATTGCTTTGTACAAACTGTTTGAAGTTCAGTTTCCACATCGTAAGCATTATGATGGCATGCAAACGTTTACAACGGTTAAAGTGCTTTCCGTTTATGAAACCTTTCAGGGAACCTTAGGCAAGAATATCAACGGAAGTCATCAAAGCCGGTAATCCAGATTCATCAATTATATATCCAAGGCATGCAAAGAAAGTCATTGAAATATGGAATGCACCGAAGCATATGAATATGTTGTTGTACAAAGTTTTTTCTTGAACATGAATTTGCATTGCTGGTTTAGCAATAGCGAGGTCGTATGTGACAATAGCATATTCTTGACCACATTCATTGGCAACTTTCTGGGCTATCTTCAAAGTTTCTGCAACCACATCTAATCTGGTTGGAGGTTCCATTATATTTTCCATATATCCAATTGCCTGTCTAGGAAGATTGTCTCTAGAGTAACTGGAATTCCAACCTATCCACATAGGTGTTGTTGAAACACAATCAAATATCATCATCCAAAGAGCGTCCTTCTTATACCGAAGTTGAAACGTAATTGAATCAATCATGCTTTTTGTTGTATAATTGAATGCAGTTATTTTAGGCTTCTTCCTGTAAGACTCGAGATCTTTTTTTCTGCTGTATATGTTCTCCTGAGTCGGGTTATCTTTTGTCGGTGCTCTCTACTAGTATGTTCCGATTCTTCAGGTTTGACTGAAATATTTTGATAGCAAATTCCTGTTGTATCATGTAATGTTCCTTTTCCAAAGAGTGTCTCAGAATTCTCATCAAAATTATCCCATGCTAAACAGGTGGATAGATTGTTTTGTGCTTGAAGGCCATCTGGCAGTAGAGAATATTTCTCAGATATGGCGAACCCCATTTCAGTTTCCAAGGACTCGACGATGTGATGGCTAACACAATGACCAAATCTGTTTAACATATCAATGATCTTTCTACTTCCAGTCATACTTTTAAGACCCAATCCTAGACGCAGATGCTTAGATGGCTTAATATGACCTCTTATAGTTGCAAATAGGGCATCTGCAGAAGATAATTGTACAAATCTCTCTACATGTTCATACTCCTCAGTTCCAGTCGCCCTTCCAATATACAATGTTCTGAAGAATTGGAGTAGAATTTCTGGAGGTTTAGCTGTACTTTCTGCTATAGATCTGCAGTTACTGGTGATGTTAGATCGCATCCTGATTACCTTAATTTATGGATTTCAGTACGAAGTATTCTTGCTGCTTCCATTACTTTCCACTTTGACGAATCTGCATCACCAAGAGCTTGCTTTATGGCTTCTTCTTTCTCTAAAGCGATTGGATATAAGATGTTTCCATATTTGTTTGATAGTTTTGTTGATGATAATATATCTTTGAATCGGTTCAGTAATTTACATTCAAGCTTTTGAGTTGTATAGCTTTCGATGTCAGATGCATCTTCTGCAGCAACCAATAACATATAACGAGTATGAAGGGATGTGAGAAATTCTGCTCGTTTTCCATATATATGTTCACTTTGTACGTATTCAGACAACTGAAGAAAGGCTTTTTCATGAACTCGTCTTGAAAATGTTTCTTTGGTTGGTACACTTGGAGATAAATCTTGTGTAAAAATAATATTATTAGCATTTTGAAACATGACTCTATTAGGAATTACTTTTACAGTTTCAAGTAACAGTTTGCGCTAAATAAATGTTCTTAGAGCGTCATTTTTTAAAAATAGAATAACTTTTTAAACACCCTGTAGCGCGAATTATGGCTGGTATACAGTTGTAAGAGTAACATTTTTGAATTCGTAAGACGTTTTCACATTATATTCGATTTTCAAACCTTTTGGCCTCCTTAGGTTAAAGAAATGTGTATGGACTCTTGCTATAAATCTCCTAAAACTTTTCACATTTAAGTTAAAAACAAATACACATAACACTACATAAAATTAATTAGCTCAATTATTTTTAAAGATATAGCAATGATATAGGGGTCATTTGCAAGCTCTTAAAATGCTTAATTACATTTACTTCAAGTTGTTTTCGAAAACGTAGTTGTTTCGTAGTTATTAGTCCTGAAACACAAGAATTGTAGTTCAGAAATGACCTTTTTCCGTTTTCAGGCGCCATATTTTAAAATGGCGGCCATATAAAAAAGTTTTCACTATTGAGATTGAGATCTGGAGTATATTCTCGGAAATAAAGCACGAAAGAAGTTTCTATATTGAACGATAATGAAGTTATTATTTTTTAAATTATATGAGGTGAAATCTTACAATTATAACACTATTACTTCTTAAACACCCTGTAGCGCGTATCATGACTGGTTTACAGTTGTAAGAGTTACATTTTCGAATTCCTGAGACTTTTTCACATTAGAATCGACTTTCAAACCTTTTGGCCTCGTTGGGTTAAATAAATGTGTCTGGGCTCTTGCTCTAAAGTGAGACTATATGTAGCATGTCATACCCTTCTGTTTTTTTTTTTTTTTTTTTTTGTTTTTTTTGTTTTTTTCAGTGATAGAGACATACCGTTTCTGGTTTTTTAGTGATCAAGATATACCTTCAGGGAAGAATAAATGCTAAATACCTTTAATAAATCCATTTTTATATATTGACAAAGATTTTATTTCTCATGTAGAAGTAACTTCTAAGTTGACAATACTGACATTTTTTTTACCTTTTTCTACCTTTTGTTTGTAAAATGAGTTGTTTTCAAAGAAGTTCATTAGTTTATATTTTGATGTGCCATATTGAATTGTTTCTTTCGTATGTTGGTATGTGTCGTCTTGTCTGAAGTCTTATAAGCGTCGTGGTTTGAGCGTGGGCGGATTTAGGGGATTGCAGTGGGGGCGAATCTTACGGGAGTTTGAAATACCCCTCATTCGAGTGTGTGGTCCAGGAGTTTTCCCGCTGGAAATTGTTAATATTAAAAGTCGGTTTTTGAGCACTTTCGTGTATAATTCTCTGATACAAGGTAAGGGGCTATTTTTTTTTTCAGAAAGTTGTTCACGATGGATGGATCAGTCTCTCCATTTTTTTCTCCGTAACTAAAGAGGCTTTCCAGTGGTTTTCAGACATTATGTAAATAGAAATGCAATCTTGTAGGCTTCACACTTCACTGCATTTGAACATTTAGATAGCCGATATGTCGAGTCAAAATCGTAATAAAACGCACCGCCTCTGATTGTTCCCACTTCGAACACATTTCCCTGTTATAGTCAGGGGTAAAAGCGAGGGGGAACGCGGGAGACACAGTTCCTCACCTCGAAAAACATGTACGGCGTCTCCCAGACCCTAAAATGGTACAATGGGCAAAGATAGGCAGGAGGAACGGCGTGGAGTGATGCCGCTACCTACCGTCCCCCCACCTTTTCAGGTCCACTTTTACCCCTGGTTATAGTATATGTTCCACATGTTCCTACTGAGCAATAAACATTTGCAGAAGCTTCTTCCAATTAATGTGGACACAAAGTAGGATATAGGGTCAAATTCGTGCACAGACGATGGCGATACTTTGTTCTAGATGATAAAAATTATGAATATTTACTGCACAAACCATAGGCTTAACATGTCAACAAAGCTAGAAATTGAACAGCGTTAGGTCCGGTGATCGGGCAGCCATTCAACTGCCTCTCGTCGATCAACTCATGTTTTAGGGAATTGTTCAAGTAGTGACGCACCACGAATCCATAATGAAGAAAGCGCCATGGTGTTGAGAAAACTTCGAGAATGTACCATCCTCGGGCATCGCAGCTCGCAATATCTATCGCTGTACGAGCGTGAGGTATTATTCCGCAGTTAATTTTATGGAATGAAAAAGTGACTGATTAGACGTATTCCTCATTTATCTGCCAACACCATAATTAATTTTCTTTGCGCTGGTCATGTTGGAGGGGTCTTGCACGCGGGGTTGTCAGGTGACCAATTGTGCATGTTCTGCCTATTAACCTTCCCATTTACGTAGAGGTCAGCTTCATCTGAAAAGAGTATTTGCATAAAAATGTTAGAGTTTAACCATAACTACTCGATAACTCGGTCACAAAACTGCACTTGGCGACCAAGATCGTTCTCGTGGAGATGTTGCTTAATTTGCACCTTGTACGGATGCACTTATACACGCGCAGACCCTATGACTCAACCCACATTGCATTAATAAATGACGTGTGCTCCTTTGGGGCCACATCGAGAAGGAAGTCAGCACTGCCGTAGGCGTTGCTCCATCTGTAGCTGTCTACGATCGTCCGCTACGACGTATGTCCACGAGTGTGCCCGTCTCCTCAAATTTAGTTAATTACTGTGACACTGCAACATGTAACACAGTCACATTGTGGATGATTCTGTTTGCAATCGGTAACCACTGCACAGGCACTCCTCCCGCCCCACAGTTTGAATATTTCGATACATTCCTCACGTTCTAACGATATGGTTCTACATCTAGAAGAAAGAGGTAAATACAACGTTCAATTGGCAATAACTTTTCACCAAATTAAGCTCCATGGAATCTGATTGCATATTTGACATACTGAGAAAATTCTAGCCCGTGGCCATATATATATATATATCACATTACCCACCAATTTATAACAAACAAATTTAATCCAAAATGGCGGCCATCTGTGTGAGTATTCCCAAACGGCCTAATGTATCATCCATCTCACATTCAATTAAACTACACCCGTGTAGAATTTAGAAAGGAACTTCGTATGATGTATACAGGGTGTTTCGAAAGTCCCCTGACACAGAGTAACTCTGTTATCAGAGTTACAACAAAATGTAAGAGGAAAAACCATTTCTAAATATGTTGTTTTCAATCTAAAGTGAACACTTTTTAAATCGGAGGAGCCGTTTGGGCTGTACTCTTTATGCGCCCAATGTGGAATGAAAATGCAATGTTACCATTTACCTGGACCCACAACATATGTGAATGAAGTTACTGTTTGAAATGGGCCATCGACATGTTAACGTAAAAGACAGTAACTTCATTCACTTATGTTGTGGGTCCAGGTAAATGGCAACGTTGCATTTTCATTTAACATTGGGCGCATAAAGAGTGTACAGCCAAACGACTCATCCGATTTCGAAAATTCCTTCAACTTACATTGGAAACATCATATTTGGAGACGGTTTCCCAATTACATTTTGTTGTAACTCTGATAATAACCGAGTTACTTTATGTCAGGGAACTTTTGAGACACCCTATATATCTTATGGAATATATGTTTGATGCCCCTATAACTGTAGTATAATTTTGTTTAAATTTACAAGTTATTACAAGTAGATTCTGACTTACATGCGTAAGAGTTTGTATGTAACTAACTAATGAATTGTATTTCATGAAATTTACATTGAAATATTTAACACAAAATCTTTTATATTCATGCTTAGTGACTTGGCTTTGGACTGCAACTGATTATTGTACCCCATTATTGCTTGAGAAGAAAACTGATATCCGAATCTTCATTTGGAGAAACCAAAGTTCTATTGGAATGCTGAGGATTGCAATTATTAATTTCTAGACTTCAAGGTGCGTAAATTATATCTAGGTATATTCTGTGTTTATTGTTATAATTACTATTACTATTATTGGGTTTAGAATCAATCAAGTACTTCGTGATATTTTAGAGGGATCAAGATGGCTGCCAGATAGATAAATATTTGAGCGTCAGGCCCTTATTTCTTTTCAATTTTATATTTAATCAATGTCTATTTTTCCCCCTCATTATTCCACCAAATCGTATTCCAAGATCATCAATTTTCAATACTCATTTGGGACTGTCAGCATACACAGCATAACCGTAGGACGTAAAACAAAGATTTATTTTTATTTTTCGTTTTCATGTCTTTTCTTCATAGCTGTGAAAAATAACGCCTTCAACATCATAAATTTGTATGCTACTTGCCTGCATTCGAGCACAGTAATAAACTATTTGGACATTACGAAGCAAAGCAGGTCTACTTTGCAGTTAGCATAGTTTTGAAAGGATGTGACATAATGATATTGGTGTTGCGATGTTCAGCACCGTAGATAATTAAACAGTGCTAGTAAATAAATTTGTAACAATTGTATTGGTGTTTAGCTTGCATGACCTCTAGACGGGCCATTTTTTACAACATATTGTTACTTGTACTCTATATGAGGGGCCGCGGTGGCTCAGTGGTAGAGCGTTCACCTCTGGTGCTTGGGGTCCCGGGTTCGATCCCAGTCCCCGCCAAGCGAACTTTGTGGTGGACAAACACCGTGTGTTCTCGGGGTTGTCCCGTTTCCTCCCACTTTCTTCATTCCACCATTTCATTCATTACTCATCATCATCGTCTCCTTTAGCATACCCGGCAAAATCGTGGAACGTAAAACTCAAAGATTTCATTTCATATAAACTTTGGTGCAAAGTAACCCCATAGATGAAGATATTTTGCACCACATACAAAAAAGCATGTTCAACATACTAACATAATGTTTGTCTGCAATGTTTTCTCTCCTGTATTTATACATTTCACTTTTTACACAAAACTGCATGCAGTCTACAAATATTGATGTTGGAATTATGGTACCGGTATCAGTACTTAGTATGAATTATCGATATTTGTAAAGAAAATTATGTATTTTCTGCTACCGAAATAGGAGCCACATTCTGATAGTTTAGCATGACCCACAAAAATGGCAACTGAAAAACACAAAAAATCTCCGTGAACAGATTTGCCTTGGCTGCTCTTTATATCCAAGAATATCTTCTCAACCGTAATCAGTGGAAGATTTACGGGATTTGGGGCTTTCAGGCTGAAGCCCACCCAAATTGCAGGATTTCTTTTGAAAAAATCTAATTTAGTCATTCCTATGCGTATGCCCGTCAAGCCCTTCAAAAAGTCTAGTGATTTCTAAATAAACGAAGTATTTCTGTGCGAAGTCCCTCTCAAACTATTCTTCTGAATCCGCCGCTGTTCGTAATTTATTTTCCAACAAGAAATCCATTTCGACATCTATCTAAAGAGGAAATTTTCCTAAAGTTAGACGGGAGGAGGTGCCAGTAGTATGAATTTCCCATTTAAGGGGTTACGTTGACCCGGTGCAAAGTAACCACGATTTGAGGCTCAAAACAGCCTTCTCCCAGTGTTATTTTTCTATGACTTTACAATGTTTCACCCTTCAGTTTCAACTATTGCTTGGAAGTCCCATCATACACAGTAGAATTCTACGAAACCGACTTAACTTTGACGGAAATTCTTGTAGGTGATATCTTCCAAATTTTGTCTGCATTTACAGTGAGTGCTTTCCATACCTCTACAACAACAAACCCTTCAGGTGATTAGAAATGATGTTAACCGCCAACATTATAGCCAAAATCCAGTTAGATGTTCTATCTTACGGTGGCAGTTGAAACTTTCTCTTTACAGTTCATGGGTTTACCGACGGAAGACTGTGTAACTTTTTTCGTATTTTGTGCGAAGTTAACCCTGAAGTGCAAAGTAACCCCGTCTTAAGGTACTTACAGATTACCTAGGTAGTTAGCAATTTTCACATTCTTTTTTAAGGTGGTAACAGTTGGAGCCAAGGGATGTGCGATATTTCGATCGAACGATTAATATTTTCAAATATCAAACTATCGATATCGAAATTTTTGACCGATATATCGATGTTTTTGATCTTTATCAATTTCTATATTTTCGATTTTTGATATTGCTTATATTTTTTTATTGCTGTATTTTTTGATATTTCGAACAAGTTTAAATAGTATTTCAATATCGATTATCTATTTCAAAATTTGGATATCACAAAGCCCTATCGAAACCCCTCCGAAATGAAGTTTTTGTCTATGGCCTGATTAGGGTTGCACACGGCACGAGACTAGACAGAATTTTTGTTACGAAATTCGAGACGAGACATAGCTCTTCCAATAGAAACAGATACAGATTTCGAGAGGAGACAACTTTCGCGACATCTTTGCGAGAGGTGACAGTCTCAAATCATTTCTCGTGCGCACCCCTAGCCCATATCATGCGTTATCAAAAAGCATGTTAATGAGAAATAACAACATGTAAATACAATATAGGTAGTTAAAAACAGTTTTGTTTTCATTCTTCAGTAATGCATTATTACTAACCTCAGTATTTTATAGTCCATTCTTAATCTTAAGGTGATGTATAATTAAGTTTTGAATTCGGTTAACTTATTTTGTTTCTAAAATTGTTTTAAAAATGTATGTACAAACATGTTTATTTTCATTCTTGAGTGCTTAAAGTCACTATAGTTATTAAACATAGTATTTAATATTGTACTCTTAACGTTAAAATAATATACAGTTAACTTTTGAATTCAGTTAACATTTTTCTTACTGAAATTGCTTTAAAAAAGTATGTAAAAACGTTTTTATTTTCTTTCTTGAGTGCCAAAAGTGATGCACAGTTATTAACATTAGTACTTTATACTCTATTCTTAATTTTAAACTGATAAACAGTGCGTTTCTGAATAAATTATGTCAAGTTATTTGAGTGGCGAACACTGGTAGAAAATTCTGACTACTACTGGAACATTTTGATTTTAAGCTGACGACTACTGCTGCAAGGATTTTAAAATATTGGTTTTCCTTCAACGGCTACTCCTTTTTGAATTCTGACTACATGGTCATTATAGGAAGGATCAGTGAGTCTTTCCAACTATGGTACAGCTCCGACAGATTCACGATGCTCAGAGAAGAGACAAAATAGTATGTTTTCAACCTTAAAGTGAGAACCACTGGCGTTTTTACCCTGCTATGCAAAAGTAAGTGGGTACTCCAATGGGGTTCCAATGCGGTACCTAATTTCTGCATTTTAGATATATGGAAATGTATGTGTCTAAAATGTAAAGAACTGATATTTGTTTACTGAAAACTGCAACTCGGTAAGCCTTACGGATATCGAGATATGGGAAAATAAAGAGCGACACGATATGTATGTGGGGCTTGGGGCTTGCATACTTGAAGGTACAATTTGGAAAATGAATTAAAATATGACTAAGGCTTTCAAGATATTGTCAAATAAAGGGAGGACCATTACAAGTATGAGATTTTCGTGTTAGATGATAAAATTTCCGAAACCGGTCATGGAAAGTTAATAAGCACCAGTAGCAATTCCATCTTCAAGTAATTAGATATTTCTATGGGGTGTTAGAACATCTTACAGTCTACTAAGATTAAATTTTAAAAGCTTTTGAAAATATAACTTGACATTTGTAAAGAGTATTAGAAATATGTAAGTATAAATATGTTTACCTAAAACTTCCAGCCAGTACATCTAACATATAGAGAAACACCGTAAAATAAAAGAGTATGAGATGTTGAAACTTCGGAAAAATTATTGGTCCCAACAAAATTAAATAAGATGGTACTTCTATGGGTTAAGTGAGTACCTCATTACAATTTCGATGGAAAGATTAGTTCTAGGTTTTCTTCAGGCAGTTCCAAAGGTTCATCGAGCTGTGTAAGAGAGTGAAAATTCCCTGTGAATATCTAATATAGTAACCAAAATATAACGAGTCATATGTTTTATGACGTAAAAATAGAGATCTTTTAGGATTTGTACTTCTGGGTCTTTGCTATAAGAAAGAAATTCAAAAACCTACTGTATATACCTTAATAGACAATTAAATCAGTGAGGACACAGTAACTTCGTGGTGGGGTGTTTACCTAGTATGTTTTGCAGAAACTACACTGGAGTATTCTCTTAATCCACAGAGATACGATCACACTTAACTGCCCATTTAATTTTAAAATGAAATTAAGGCAAATGAATGTTGATGATAGAATTGATGGAGTGCAAAGGTGGGAGGAAACGGGAGTACCCCGAGAATACCCACGAATACGATGTCGACTACAAACTGACTTGGCCGCGGATCGAACCAGGGACCCAATACACCAAAGGTACGCACTCTACCACTAAGCCACCGTGCCTGCACCCATTTAATTGTCTATTAAGGTATATACGGTAATTTTCTGAAATTTCTTCTTCTTACAGCAAAGACTCAACAGTACAAATCCATGTGGGTCTCCATTTTTACGACGTTATAAAATACATAATTACTTATATCTCGGTTGCTATATTAGATATTGACAAAGAATTTTCATTCTTTTTGTACGCTAGGAATTATCACGCTTGGATTTACCCGAAGAAAACTTCGAGCTGAATTAATCTTTCGATCGGAATTGCCCTGACGAGTGTGAGGTACTCACTTCACCCATATAAGTACCATCTTATTTAACTTTTATTAAGATCAAAAGTTGTTTTATGAAATTTCAAGATCTAATACTCTTTTATTTCACGGTGTCTCTCTAGCTGTAAGATGTACTGGCTGGAAGTTTTGGGTAACTCTATTCTCTTTTCTAATACTCTTTACAAATGTCAAATTATATTTTCCAAAGCTTTTAAAACTTAATCTTTTTAGACCCATGATGTTCTAAAACCCCATGGAAATACCCAGTAACTTTAGGATGAAATTGCTACTGGTGCTTATTCAGATTTCATGACCGGTTTCGGAAATTTTACCACCTAACACGAAAACCCCATAACTGTGTGGGTCCTCCCTTTATTTGACAATATCTTGATAGCCATTAGTTATATTTTCATTAATTTTCTAAACTGTACTGTCAAGTATGGAAGCCCCACATACCTATGGTGTTCCTATTTATTTCACCATGTTTCGGTAACTGTTAAACGTACCGACTTGCGGTTTCGGTAAACACACACCTGTAACGTTCTTTATAAGTTTATTAAGATATATTTTAGAATGTTTAGAAATGGGAGGTCTGTGAATGCCCTAGTACCCGAAAACCCCCATAAGGACGTGTGTGTAGTGTATTGAATTGAAACTGCTTTTGAGGTTGTTGTTAGCTCTCAGTAATTACGTTTTCGAAACTGCACAATCTGGTACGCAAACCTCACACTTCTATGGTGTTGTTCTTTATTTTCCCATACCTCGATATCCATAAGGCTTACCGAGTTGCGGTTTTCTGTACTAAACAGATATCAGTTCTTTACATTTTAGAGACATATATTTCCACATATCTAAAAATGCAGACATTAGGTACCCCATAGTACCTCGAACGCCATTGGGTACCCACTTACTTTTGCATAGTAATACATTTCGAGTTGTTCAGCATCAATAAACACTTTTTTTAATTAATCGTTTTTCTACCAGAAACCCAAAAGTCCATACCTGACTGAACAGATTTTGTCCATTTAATTTAAAAAAATGTTAAATATTTTAAAATGTAACATTTTAAATATTTTTTTTGGATTTTTGTTTCAGGTATTTCATGCATCAAAACAAAACCAGGATTCTGCATGAAAGACAGCGAAAAGAAGCAGTGTAATTTGTGGCTAAAAGCACGTCCTTTCTGAAGACAGACCCGATTATATTTTCATTCTTTTGTACGAATATGTAACCTTAATAAATATACTGCTCCACAAATTATTTCTTTCTTCCATAAATTAGAATAAATGTATGTCTGTTTAAAGAAAATGTTTGTTAGCGTTAAGTCCTTTCAACTCTTTTTCTCTGTAAATAAGAACATTATACCTTGCAACATTTTTTTTTTATCATTGTGCAATTCCGATTGGATAAAGTATCTGTACGAAGCACTATTATTTCAGACATACATTAATAACTAATGTATTGTTCTGTGAATAAGGCAATGGTATAGTGAACATGTTTTAACATAAAATCTGTAACTCAGCTTTTCAGTAGTCAACTTTATTGAGAATCCGAAGAAAGAAAGAAAAAATGTTGGACTTAACAACGAATTTCAAAAATATTTTTGTTCGAATTCTGGACTAATCCAAATTATCCAGAGAAATCATTTATGTTGCTCTCTACAGATGTATCCTTTATCCAAATCGTATGAAAAGGAGACTTCATACATCGCTATATTTTGTATGAACTATGTTTCGTATTTATTTAATCACTTTGTACCTTTCTCTAGTGTTGACAACGCCGCAAGTTTCAATAGAATAATTTAGTGTTTCACTCATGTAACCTTGTGACTAACGTACGTCCTGTCGGTATATATATATATGTTACTGGGTTCGATTAGCGACAAACAATTTTTAGCGTTAAACAAATACAAAAATCTACACGCAATGAGATACGATGATCTTTGCCTCATAGACAATACCAAGCAACTAACAGTACTGAGTGTGGTTGAGTTTACTAGTGGTATTATCTGGCTATAATCAGTGTTCCGAGAGCTATACTTCTTTTTGTACTCTGAATTGCAAACTTTGATATAACCGTTTTAAATTATTGTATATTTCTATCTATCTATCTATATATATATATATATATATATATATATATATATATATATATATATATATATATATATATATATATATATATATATATAATATAAAATTGTAAACTAGAAACTTCCGAGTAGTTCTGAGAATCATCGCTCTTTCTTTAAATAATGTATGAAACTATTACACTGCTCGTTACTTAAAATGTTGAACTAAGAAGGATACATCCAGGAAAGTCCAAATTTGCAGAATGTATAGAGCAGGGAAGGATAAATATGTTTGGTCGATGGCTGCACAGCTTCTCATACCGGTGAACTCCGCCAGCTACAGTTGATGAGCTGTGGCATTGGATCGTACGACGCATGGCTTACCATACCAGAAGAGAACATCCTCTCGATGTCTCGCTGTGTTACAGTCGTTCTGGTTGTCAATGTTGGGTCAGTTCTGCTCCTTTGTCACCACGTTGTCACACAGCGAAAACAGCGGTAAGTTTAACCCTTAACGTACCAAGCCTAAGTCGTCAAAGTTGTTTACCAAGCTGGAGTCTTCTGGAGACCCCAAGTATTATTTTAATTTCTTAACATAGTATTGCAGAGGGTTACTCCAACTATTATTTTTTTGGATGTCTAGAAGCATACTTAAGTTAAATGAACATTGTTGACATCAAATATGTATATTTGAGCACTATTCAGTTCTTCATACAATTTTATATTTTTGTGTTCGTAAATCTGAAACACATGTTTAACAATGGAGTTTTTACATTTTCAAGTGTGTTTTTATTTTTTGTATTTTTTAAAGAAACGAGTCGTTGATCTAATCATGTAATTAATATCTCAAAGGATTGCAGGATACATATAAAAATTGAGAAGAAATTGATTCTTATGATTGCGGCAGTATCACTAAATATCACTCTCTGGGGTCCCTAGAATACCTCGCTTGGTATGTTAAGGGTTAAGCATATTCGACACTTACTATTAGATATCGGCTTGGGAACTTTGGCGTAGCTACCCTGTCTCCCTGAAGTTGCATTTTTAATGGCGAGTACTGTGTAGGAATCATCTTGTGAGGGAACACGTTTTCAGCTGACACCATGTTTTTAATTATAGCGTCATTTAAAAAATAACTTTACTGTTAATTAAAATGTGCAGAGAAGTTATTTCTGGAAAATCCTATTCACGCCTCTTGTGGTAACAACTTCTGCATTTTGGAAGAGGATATTATTAAGGAAAAGAATGAGGTAAAGTCGTCTTTATATAGTACACACGGAAAAGAAAGTATTTGACAGTTGACAAATTTTCTTTTGCCAATAGCTCGGGAACAAATGAATTTATTTGGATCTTTTTGTTGTTATTCTTCGAATAGTTATAACTTGACAACCTGCCAAAGTCGGTACTCTAATAGGTTAATTTATTGTTGAGTTTTTAGGAAAACAAATTTTGTCAAATGAAGAATATTTAATTTCGTGACTGTACAAGCAATGAATGATAACGGCTTAATAAATGACTGTACGTAAGTTTGTTTGAGTTTGAACATAGGATTGTACATGGCTGTGCATTTTGCATTATTATTGACGTGCTGCAACTAAGTTATTGCAAAAGGTATGATAAATTCTTACAGTAATATTGTCACATATTGATTTACTCTGTATGAAAACTAAAATAGTTTAACATATGGTTAACCTCCTTTGTGCCAATAATTTTAAAATTAACGCTTGTGCCACTTTTCAACACTTGGCTTTGCAGTAGCTTTCCAAAGAATTAGCAGGAAGTCCAAACTTACACCCTGCAGGTAAATACATTTCTCTGGACAGTTTCACTGCTCCAAACTAAGATTGAAAAGTGTAGTATTTTTAATTTTATTATTATTGGCACAAAAGATCAACCATATTTTAAGCTATTTTTGTTTCCATACAGAGAAAAACAATATGTGACAACATTACAGTAAGAATGTATCCTGCATTTCTCAGTATGTTGCAGCACTTCAATAATGGTGCACTATACGTACAATCTAGATCCTGAATATGCCCAATCCATATATTACAACAAGGCAATACGTATGCGATACAGGTAAAATCCGTATATTTCATACGGACAATCTATAAGCTACATACATCCAATCCATACATTACATATGGCCAGCCTGTACGCGACATACGTATAATCTATATACTGCATGCACACAGTCTGTAAGCTGCATATGTGCACTCTGTATGGTGCATACGGATATTCTGTATGCTGTATCGGGACAAGTTGTGTGCGACATAAGGAAAATCTGTATAATACATACGTACAATACGTATACTGTATCTAGTCGTACGTACGGGGCACAAGTACAATATAGATGCTGCCTCGGGGTTGAACGCAAGAAACACACGTACAGAACTTATATTGCATACTTCTTGAAATTATGCTCCGTCCTGATAGTCAGTGAGTGTCGTCATTATTAACCCACATGCTACATACGATCGTGACGTCACAAAGCTAGATATTACCTCCGTATATACTTGTTACTGCAGATAACGTCACACGAATGACGTCATTGCACTTATGCAGACAGTATGTATAATACATACTTTTTCAGCTATACGTTTGCTGCAGGATGTTATATACGGTTGTACGTTAAGTCCGGAAACTACAGGAATTACGAATGTAACCTACGTTTTTAAGTATGCCACCTACATTTTTTTTTCTCAGTGTATTTAAGGGCAATTGCAGAGGGTATTTAACTTTATTTTAACTTCTGAGTTATCGACATTTTTTTCTTCTCTACGTCATTTCTTTTTCAATCATCTGTGTTTCATTTCTTAGAGATTAACAGGCCTACTCTAGCATCTAGCACATAAGTTAAACTTATGTTTTTCAATATATCCGTCAGAGCGTACTCCCTCGTTTTTGTTATACCGTAGCTGTGGAATGATTTAGCAGTAATCTTCCTGATACAACCTTGAATGCAAAGGAGGGGTGGCGAAAAGGGCCAAAATCGGCCCCCTTGATTTTTCAATTCATTTATGCTATAATGGTAGTACTAGAGCAGATATGTATGAAAAACAGAATGTTAACCAAATATATTTTGCAATTAAAGTTTTACACAGCACCATTTGTTAACAAAAAAAATGCACAATCGTATTATATTGTAGGTAACATGGACAAGAAACTAACATTATTGATGAAAACGAAACAAAATCAATATTAAAAAGACAAAACGTTTCCTTTTTTTATGTTGTCAAAACACTATTTGTGGTATCCCCTATTAAAACTTCGTGATATAGGCCTACTACAGAATGACAATATCATAATAGTTATTTTATTAGTTTGTTCTTCACAGACCACTCAGTGCCGTAACACAACATGTAGAGAGACACATGGCTCTATTTTCGCTTTCCTGTCAATCTAAGTCTCCTGCTTTGTCATCATCAGCATCTTCGTCATCAGACCAGCCAACTGCAGCATCTTGTATAAAATCTTGATAGTGTGCGGAGTGTCTTTCTTGTTGGTAATGAAGGTGTCGATAGTAATCAAGAAACCACAACACAGAAGCAATGTGAGCACAGCATCCAACAACACGTGCGCCAACTTTACACTGGCAATACCAAGATCCAACTGTAGCTATATTATACTGTATCCATAGAGTGTGTATCTTGGACGATGTATGTCGGCTCTGAATTAAAACTCTTATTCATCTGAACATTCTCTGTGTGAGAACAACTTGTAAAGGCCTAGTTCATCTGTATGTTCAGCTGTATAAGAGGTCGCCAGTTTCAGCTGATATATGCCCAAGGTCAGTTGTTTAAGTTCTTCAAGTGTTAAACGAGGGAAGTCTGTCAAAGTGTCAGCAGTCATTTCTTGCCAAATAACCCTTTTTCTTAACCACTTCTCTGCAGTCACCCGGTGTTGCAACTCATTGGGATGGAAGCGCAATGCTAACATTCTTTCTCCAATTATTTTTGCACTTCCATCATCTTCCATTATTCGAGGAGGCCTAAATGCATTGCAGACGCTACTTACAATTTTGACATAGTCTCCTATGTATGGCACTTGAGAATTGGGCATGACGTGGCCTAGTGCTAGAAAAGTTTTTAGTAAACCATTTGAGGCTTCTACTACCCATATCACTGATGTAACTAATCTCGACTCATTAGCCTCTTGTGTAGTATGTTGACTTTATTTCTGTAGGAAATGTGGCATCTTTACAATTAGATTCAAGTCTTCCAAAAGATTCACACTGTCTCAGAATCCTCTATCTACGATGATGACATCATCCTCATTAAGCCAACGTCTTAAACCCTATGCTTGTTGTCACATATGCGTTGTGATAATAGGGGCATCGTTGTTCTTCCCAAGGCGATGGGTTTCATTTTCACTATGAGCGCTGTGGAGTACTGTGGCCATTTTTGCAAATGTTAACGCTTATCCACTCCTACACAACATACTTAAAAATCATTTTCGTACTCCGTTGCGCTTTATACGTAATAACTTAGTAAATGTCGAAAAACAACTCCTTTTCAAGGATTTTCTTGCAACAAGTCTCCTTCCACAAATATTTTCCTATAAACCACTCTGCACTGTATGAAAATGCTTATTATTTTTTGACGTTTTATATCTTATAGATTGCTCATATAGGCTAAATTCAGTCCGAACAGCTACTTTAAAAACGACCTCCCGCGGGGGCCGATTTTGGCCCTTTTCGCCACCCCTCCTTTATAGAAATAATCAGTAGCGGATTCAGAAAAGTATTTTGGGAGGTGTTTCTCTGCTTGATGTTTGTTTTTTTTTTTCTAAAATTTCCTAATTTTTATTTTGTAGGAGCTTGAAGTCTATCGGTATAGGCATAACTAATATTTCGTTTTGTTTGTATTCAGCAATAGTCTTCCGGATACAGCCTTGAAGACCATTTTATACTGATAATCAATGACGGATTTATAAAAGTATTTTGGGAGGGTTTTTCCATATTAATGTTTAGTTTTTCTAAAAATACCTAATTTTATTTGAGGAGAGCTTGAAGTTTATGAGTAAAGGCATAACAAATATTTTGATTGTTTTAGAAATTCCGTAACTTCGGGATGTAGGCTTCAATCTGTAAGACATCCTCACCCTAACCTAAATCCGTCACTGCTGGAAATTAGTAATAAACGATTTAAAAAACGATAAAGGAAGTCAGCCAGGATTCACAGTACTCGCACTATCTCTACATTCACATATGGAATTAAGAAAAACTTTTGTCAAAATGCTCGAATTCGGGGTTGAATCCCGGACTTCCCGATAGAAGTGCAAAAACTAACCACTCACTCATGGTTGTTTTGCAGTTGTGCTTAACTTAAATATGTTATCTCCATATATGGCTTATGGAATCCGAAGGTTCAATGTCGCGTTCACAAAAGCTCTCCACTGACTTCTATTCTTAGCCAACTGGATCCAGGTTTTACTTTCTATTCCTATTTCTGCGAGATCCATCTTACTTTGTCCTCCCATCTGCCCCTAGGTTTTCCTAATGGACGTTTTCCGATTGGATTTCCAGTTAAAACTTTGAAAGCGTTCCTACCTTCTTCCAATCTGGTTCCATGACCTGCCCACCTGAGCCTCCTAGACTTGATGGCCGTAACAATGTTTAGTAAGCCGTATAAATTATGCAGTTCTTCGTTATGAAGTTTCCCTCATTCCCGTTCCTCTTGTGTCCGAATATTCGTCTCAGAATTTTATTCTCAAATTATTTGTCTGTGTTCTTCCCTAATCGGAAATGACCATGTTTCACAGCCATACAGAACAACAGGCATGATTATCGTTTCATATATTTTAAGCTTTAAATTCCTCGACAGAATTCGCGACGATAAAATATTTTGAATTGAATAATAACACAAATTTTTTATTTCAGTCGACATTTAATTTCTTTGTGGATATGATTTTGGTCTGGAATATTGATCCTAGATATTTGAAAGTATCCACTTTGTCGAAAGCATTATTTGATATTTTAAGGCATCCACAATTTGCCGTATTACGATCCCGGTGAATTTCCATGTATTTAGTTTTCTCTGCATTTACTTCTAAACCAATGCCTCTTCAAGCGTTTAGTAAGGCCTATGCATTTCTTTCTATTGTTCTCCCATCATTCCCTATGAAATTTACATCATCAGCATACGCCATAGCCTGGTGAATGCCATTCAGCTCTAGGGTCTGGTTGCTATCTTTAATTTTCCTTATAGGGTACTCTGAAACAATGCTGAATAATAATGGCGATAACGCATCTCCTTGTTTCAGACCATTCTCGACGTTGAAGCTCATAGACAAGAATTTTTCTACTCGGACTTTACTCTGGGATTCATTTAAACAATTTTAATTAATCTAACTAGCTTTTTCGGTATTCCGAATTCTGTAAGAATTGTACAATACTTCCCTCCTATCCGAGTCGTAAACCTTTTTAAAATCAATAAACAGCTGATGTACTGGGTAATATATTCCCATTTCTTTTCGAGTATTTATCGAATAGTAAATATCTGGTCGATAGTTGATCGATTTCCCTAAATCCACACTGATAATCTCCAATAATTTAATCTGCGTATGGAATCAATGTTGTTAATATAATGTTAAGAGAAATGCCTCGCTAATTATTACAGTAAGTTTTGTCGCCATTCTTGTGAATTGAAACACTGATTGATTCTTAAATATATTCCATATTTCTTTAAAGCAAAGAAGTTGAATTCCTGTCGTTAAAAATTCAGAAACCTTCAGGACTAGGTAAACTGTGATGCTGGCTGTAAGCCTAGGAAACCACACGATAAGATGAAGGGTCTATTACGCGCCCGATTCTAAACAAGCTTAAGAAACAGTCAGTGCATTATAAAATTCGGAATTTTACCGATTTTGCAGATCTGAAGCACCTAATAGGTAGTAACAGATTATTACGTATGTGAAAATGAATGAAAAATTTGTTCGAAATATCCATACAATGTATATGCAAGTTAAAACTTTATTTTGTTTCAAAAAGGGTGCGTGCGATATTTTGAAGTGAAAATACTACATACAATTTTGCTAGTTATTTGTGTATCATTTTTAAAAATAAAAGTACTTACTTTTGTGTATATGAGGTTAAAAAAATATTACATCTATTGGTTAATCCTTAGGAATTCATAATGTAAATTTGTTAGGACTTTTTTAAAAAAATCTTTTCAAAATTCAGGGTTTATTGTAGGTTTTATATTATTACCTACATCAACCATTAATTAAATGAGTTTTTCTGCTGTAGAGAAGCGAAACAAAGTCTGTTTTATCAATTTAAAGCAAAATTTTGGGAAAAGTCCGAAATTTCCCCAGCAAAAAAGCGAAGTAGAAAAACCGAGGGTTTTTTTTTTTTTTTCAAAAAAAGCCGGTTTATTTCCAAGCCCTTGCATCTCTAGTTGTAAGTAACATTGTGTATCACTCCAATGTAGAGTTGCCACCGTTCCCAAACAAAACGTAGGGACAGTTCATGCAGCTAATGGAAGGGGGCATTTGGAATGTACGTGAGGCCCTTATTTCGTAATAACATAATATATATCTTTCAAATGTAGAGCAAATCATATTTATCTTATTGATAAAACGAAAATGAAACAATTTAAATCATATAGGTCTTTTATCATATAATTCTTATAAAAATCAAAACACCACAATCTACCAGTCATGCTCCTCAAAATTCGCAGTCAGGCTGAGTTGTTGGTAGTTGAGACCACGAGATGTCGCTAGAGTATAGGCAATTTGAAAACTAGTCGGAGGCTTCGGGAAAACAACTACTGTGTAACAAAAATATGGTCAATTAAAACTATACGTAGCATACACAGGGTGTTTCAAAACAACATTGACAACGTTTGAGAGTTGATTTCTGACACTAAGATAAGACAAAAAGTATAGACCAACATGGGTGCACAAATTCTTCCTTTTGGAGTTATAATTTGGAGCAGCAGTTTAGAGAAAAAATGAACTTTAAAGATCCATTGTTCTAAAACTATGGGACCTACTGTAGTCGAGTCAAGACTTCACTTAGGAACAACTTTCTGTCCTATCCTAAATTACACGTGGGGCCGCAGTGGCTCACTGGTAGAGCGTTCACCTCTCATGCTTGGGGTCCCAGCCCCCGCCAAGTGAACTTTGTGGTGGACAAACACCGTGTGCGTGCGTTTCTTCGGGGTTCTCCCGTTTCCTCCCACTTTCTTCATTCTACCATTTCATTCATTACTCATCATCACCGTCTCCTTTAGCCTAAGCGGCATAAGCGTGGGACGTAAAACTCAAAGATTTCATTACATTTTCCTAAATTACACATTTCAGAATCCTGTGGAACTTCCGCAACCATTTTTATAGAGAATGTTGGTGAGTACTTTAAATTATATGCCCGTAGAATGCTTGGTTTTACCAAGGTTTTAGCCAGATTCGAAAATATTTTGTCAAGAGAAAATCTCAATGTGATACATCAAGAATCCATCTATTTCTAGAAAATCAACGTTTGATGCAGGACATCCATTTAGAAGGGTTCATCACACTCTTGATTTACAGACATAATTCCTTTCACTTCGAGATTCTTCAAAAATTCTCCCTCTTTTGGGATCTAAAGAAGTTCTTCCTAACTCTTCCCACTTCTGGGACACAAAATAGAAATTACTCTTCTTCCTTTTCTAGGTCCGAAAATGGGGATCATTTTCCTGACGCCTTTCTCTTCTGAGTCAAACCAAAGATTCTTCTTCCTAGCTCTATTCACTTCTGAGTCCGAATCAGTTTCCTCTCTCTAACTCCTTCCACTTCTGGACTCCAAAAAGAAGTTACTCTACTTAACTGCTTTCACTTCTGATAGCAAACATTTAACTAACGTTTTTTTTTTTAATTTTTAACTCTTTCCACTTCTGGATCACAAACAGAAGTTATCTTTTTAAATCCTAAAACCTCTGGATCGAAAATTGGAATTTTCATCCTAACTTCTTCCATTACTCAGTCCAAAAAAGAAGAAAATTTTCTTAACTTTCCCCACTTCTCAGGCCGAAACAAAAGAATTTCTTCTTAAGTTCTTCTACCTCTCAGACCGAAACACACAAACTTCTTCTACTCTTCTTCCACTTGTCAGTCTGAAAAAGAAGAAATCTTTCTTAACTTCTTCCACCTCCCACACCGAAACAGAAGAAATTCTTTTTACCTTCTTCCACTTCTCAAAGCGGAACGGAAGAAATTCTTCCTACCTTCTTCCACCTCTCAGTCTGAAACAGAAGAAATTCTTCTTAAGTTCTTCCACTTCTCAGTCCGAAACAGAAGAAATTATTCTTAACTTCTCCACCTCTCAGACAGAAACAGAAGAATTAAGAACTTAAGTTCTTCCACCTCCCAGACCGAAACAGAAGAATTTTTTTTTATCTTCTTCCACCTTTCAGTCTGAAACAGAAGAAGTTTTTCTTAACTTCTTCCACCTCTCAGTCTGAAACAGAAGAAATTCTTCTTAAGTTCTTCTACCTCTCAGACCGAAACACACAAAATTCTTCTTAAGTTCTTTCACTTCTCAGTCCCAAAGAGAAGAAATTCTTCTTAACTTATTCCACCTCTCAGTCTGAAACAGAAGAAATTCTTCTTAAGTTCTTCCACTTCTCAGTCCGATACAGAAGAAATTTTTGTTAACTTCTTCCATCTCTCAGTCTGAAACAGAAGAAATTCTTCTTACCTTCTTCCACCTTTCAGTCTGAAACAAAAGAAATTCTTCTTAAGTTCTTCCACTTCTCAGTCCGATACAGAAGAAATTTTTGTTAACTTCTTCCACCTCTCAGACCGAAACAGAGGAAATTCTTCTTAACTTCTTCTACCACCCAGATCGAAACACACGAAATTCTTCCTATCTTCTTCCACTTCTCAGTCTGAAAAGAGAAGAAATTCTTCTTAACTTCTTTTACCTCTCAGATCGAAACAGAAGAAACTCTTCTTAAGTTCTTCCACCTCCCAGACCGAAACAAAAGAAATTCTCCTTAACTTCTTCTACTTCTCAACCCGAAATAGAGGAAATGCTCCTTAACTTCTTCCACTTCTCAGTTCGAAACAGAAGAAATTATTGTTAACTTTTTGCACCTCCAGATCGAAACAGAAGAAATTCTTCCTAACTTCTTCCACTTCTCAGTCCGGAACAGAAGAAATCTTTCTTACCTTCTTCCACGTCTCAGGCCGAAACAGAAGAAATTCTTCTTCCCTTCTTCCCCCTCTCTGACCGTAACAGAAGAAATTCTTCCTAACTTCTTCCACTTCTGATTCCGAAATAGAAATTCTTCTTAACTTTTTCCACCACTTAGACCGAAAAAGAAGCAATTCTTCCTAACTTCTTTCACTTCCCAGTCCTAAACAGAAGAAATTATTCTTAACTTCTTCTATCTCTCAGACCGATTCTTCTTTCTAACTTCCTCCAGTTCTGAGACCGAACTCCCTCTTTTTCGGGCCGTTAACTTACAATCATCAGCATGCTTTCTCTGAATTTTTACACAGTTGTATCATAGTCAAGGTAAAATATATTAAGTTATTGAAAACTGATTTAAATGGGTTATCCTATTTCTCTATATTCGAAGTGACCCCCGTGAAAGACTAGATTAGAATAAAGATTGTAGTTATGAATATGATATTTGAATAAACTACAATAATATGAAATTCTATATACTTATACATTTAGGTGAATTGTACGACAGGTAAGTAACCAATGTTTTCAGACTGTATTAGCAATTATAAATAAGACACACACCACGCAGTCTTTTGTATAATTACCTTTAGAATTAATAAGTTATAAATCTCATTTTGAATGAATAATAAACACATTTGTATTTATTTTCTAATTTCAGGAGAAAATCACCTTTAGGTATGAGAGGTACTAATAACAGATTCATGTTAAGTATCATAACATTCCTTTGTTTTGGATGCAGTCAAATACATGCCATGATTACATCTACTCGGCACACATCCTTAGAAAGCAACGAGGATATTAATTTTCAGATAATCAATTGTATAAAGAATTATTTTGCTGACAAGTTAACAAGTTCCACACGTTTGTCAGTGATTACAGATGAAGGTACAACACAACACATTGACAAACTCCTTTTACACCTACAGTCTTACAATATTCCAGTCTCTGTTGACCACTACAATGTAAGTAATAAGAAATTGTTCTACCATACGCCATTCCCAGGTAAAATTCTTAATTATCTGTGGTTAGTAAAAGAAGAGAGTTCCATGGTTGAAATAGTGAGGGCAGCAAAATCATCTCCCGAGTGGAATCCTAGTGCTCACATTTTCATTATAAAATTATCACACGGAACATGGGACCAGGAAGAACTTGTAGAGATATTTAAACATTGCTGGGAAGCTAAAGTGTTGAACATAGTTGTTCTGCAATCTTCTCTCAGTCTCTCAGATATTAATTCCACTTTCCTCACTAACACTGTAATATGTACATATAACCCTTTTAATTCTTCCGAAATCTCGCCAATAAATTTGTATAACATAACTTATAATGAACATTCATATTGTGTTCCAGACCAAATTTTCCCTCAAAAAGCAAAAAACTTAAATGGCTACGCACTTAGAACAGCTTGGGCATATAATTTGCCTTTTAACAGTATGAATGGAAACGATACATTTATTGGACCAGAAGGAATAATGTTTAAAGAATTCATTAAATCTATTAATGCTTCCTTTTACTTCAGAAGTGTAAAGTTATATGGCAACGTAAGCAACCCAAGACTTGATGGATCTGTTGCAGACTTGGTACATAATGCTATTGATATTTCTCTCAACCCATTTTTTCCATTTCCAGAAAGATACAATATCATAGATTTCAGTGTTTTTACAAGCTTTGCCCCACTTTGTTTTCTTGTGCCGAAATCACAGAGAATCCCACAGTGGATGAGTATGATTCTAGCTTTTGAATTGAATACTTGGCTGCTAATATGTGGTACAGTGATTTGTGAATATATTGTTTGGAGAATTGTAATGAAAACATATCTAAGCACAGAGTATTCCATTGGAAAACAATTTCTTGATAGTATAGCCATTTTGTTACAAAGTTCAGTAGATGTTCCTAATCTGTCAGGCCTCAGATTCATATTTATTCTATACGTATATTTCTGTTTAGTTATAAATACTACATACCAAGGCATGTTAGTAAATTTCCTCACAATTCCACAATATTATGGTGATCTTAATTCAATTGAAGACCTGGCTAACTCTGGACTGAAAATAAGAGGATTTCCCACATTTAAAGTTTTCTTAGAGGAACCAACCCCTCATATGAAGAAACTGTTAGCAAGGTTTGATGGTGGAACCGGGCTAAAGATTTCGATGGACCTTGTAGCATATAATCGAGAGTGGGCTACACTTGCAATGAAACAAAGTCTAGAGTTTAAAATGATTCATTGGTACAATGATCCGGAAAACTTATTTCATCTGATTGAGGAAACTCTTCTTGTTAATTTTCGAGCATTTCCTCTTATTAGAGGTTCTCCATATCTACATCAGCTGAATAGAATAATCACTGGAATCTTTGAATCAGGTATAAGAAACAAGTTGTACAGAGATGTAATATTTGAAGAAGAACTCTCAAAATGGGAGTCAAGGAAGAGTATCAAAACCACTCTGGCAATAGAGTTTGAACACATTAGGCCCATTTTCTTAATACTTTGTATTGGACATGGAATGGGTCTTGTTTGTATTTTAGCAGAAATAGCCTACAAAAGGCAATGCATCCTAAACTCAAAGAAAAGAATTGTAGAGAATTAGGGTAATATGTGATATTTGTGATTGTCTTAAAGTTCTTCTAGAGTGAGAACGTTGTATAGCATCTACTGTTGGTGTAAATTGAGATCCGAACTACCACTTCCTTTCATGTTTGAAAGGTTGTCCTCCTGCCAGAGCAGAACTTGCAAGCTTGCAGGGGCCAGAAGAAGAACAGCCATTACATGATGGTAATAAATGCACTAGTTTTATATCAAACTAAAAGTTCTTGCTTTGATATCTTTGTCATCTTCGCCATTATTACTGGATTTTTGTATGTTTGTGGTGTATGTTCGATATGAAATGCTTACTTGATTGAAATTTAGCTGTTTTTTTCAGGACCGAGGTTATCTGAGACGTGGAACCAGAGTTTAAGGTGGAATTCAAACAATTTTAATACGTTTAATGCTATCTCTTCTTGAATTGAACCCATGATTATATGCACCAAAGGCTTGCGTCTAGTTACTAGACCAGCAGGTAGGATGACTGAAATTTTTGAGGTTTTCTGTATATTATGTTTACTGTTACTATATATAGTAGATCAGGAACGGGTATGGTACATTATGGCTTGAGCCTTCTTAATTTGTGCCATATATTAAGTCCCCAGAAGACCCGGATTAAAAGTGACAATCCTTGATTTATTTAATCTGACAAGACAAAATTGATCAAAACTCCAAGGGCCTTATGCAGAGTTTTTTTTTTTTTTTTTTTTTAGTATTGTATGAAGAGCTTTACTAACACGTGATACTAATTTTCGTATTTAAAAACACGTAAGTGAAAATAACAGCAATTTATACTGAGAAAACGCCAAAAAACTCTTCCGTAGGGTTGTCCATATACAATAGGAGAAATCAATATAAGAGAGAGAATAGGATTCACGTAACTCAATTTCTCGTAAAGTGTTTGGATAACCCTGCGAAAAAGTCGAAGTTGGCCTTGTTATCGATATAAATCGTTGTTAACTTCACTTACGTGTTACTAGACAAGCTCTTAATACAACGCTTTAGTCAAGCGACTCTGCATAGGGGTCAAAAGTCTCAGTTCTTCTCCAATATGTATCTGAATATCATTCTTGCAGTATTCAACAACCACCTCCTTTATTATTTATTGTTAGTGAAGTAATAGGAATAATCTACTCTCTGTCACTTACTTTTGGTGAATGTTATCCTGGTATTTAATTATTTCTGATATTTTAAGTGTAAAACTGAAAAATATGTTGCCCACTACTTTGTTATATGTATATTATTTCAAGAATCTGACTAGAATGCAATTTATTATTTTGCGGTTTTGATATCAACATTTTAACTTTTACTTTTACATTAGAACTATACAGCACAAACTAATGCTTACATGTAGAGCTAGTGTATTATAAAAGTAATGTGACGACTAAATAAAAAAATATAGTAATTAAGAGAATGAAGTGTGGATAAAATTATTAAACGTGCAAATGTATGTCAATATGTTAATACGATAATGACTAACAATTATTTCTTATTGTCAATATTTTACTATAGTCGTAAATTGATCATTTGATACATTGAGGTGTCAATGTAATAGCTTTCATAACAAAAAATCAATGTACAGTATTTATATCACAGAATAGTATTATATTCAACTTTAAACCAAACATAGCGTCGAATTCATTACAAAGATAGTGGCCAAGTTTGGATGCAAACAATTTTTAATGAATTTCCTTGCTATTAGAACTAGAACATTGAGAATAGTACTTTTGATGAATAATAACTATTGAAATACGAAGCAAATATAGAGATTTGTGGCTGTTCCATTACACGGGATCGCAGAATCGCTAAAGGTCATATTTACCTAAAGCTTTCGATGTTGGTTGATCAGAATAGAGAATCCACTTCCATTTTTGTAGTAATTGGAATTAAGCCTTCTTTTCAAGTTGAAGGACGACTATTTTTATCCTGTGATCTTCTCTTCTGGTGGTGTTGCACAAAAGTGTCTTTGAAGACAATAACGTCTGCAGTTGTTCGTCGCTAAGTATCTTCCGGGTGTATACTAGGCTCTCTTTGACTTTATTGATGGATATGTCCTGCTTCGGAAATTCGTGAATCTACTCACTTTCAGGTTACTAACTGTATATGCTTCTAATTTTGACAGTTTATTTCTCAGAAGTTCATTGTGCTTCAAGTCACAATTTAAAGTAAATTGAAGCGCTTAGAAGATAAAGGTATTATGTAACAAATTGAGTATGACGGTAAAATTGATTTTCACAACTTTGTCCGTTAACACACTGCCTTCATCGTTTCTAAATATCTGCACTCAGATGAGGACTCACTAAATGATGTGTTACGTAGCATGATTAACATATAACACGTGCATGAACCGCCAGAATGCAATGTTTCAAAAAATGTAACGTAACACCTTTATTCTCTAAGCGCTTCAGTTATTAAGTTTTCTCAAGTTCTCCAGTTTTCACCTACAGAACGAACTTTCAATTGATTTTCTATGATTATCTCTTTTATTGTTTAAGTAAATTATTGAAATAGGCGATACGTTTCGAAAAAGATTTTGATCATGCATCTAGTGCTGAATTTATGGGGGTGCACCGGTGCACTGCACCCCGCTTCGTTGTAAATATACACTATCTAGAATGAGTAGGTAGCAGGGAAAATTGCAACAAATTCCCAAACTTTCTGCCATCATGTTTCATTTTGGGCTTAAAAGAAAGCAGAGCTTTGCAAAAATAATAGTTTAAGTCGAATTTCTTAAGGTTTAAGGGAAAGGATTCACCAAACAAAACAATGTAACATTTGTCAAGTAAAGACGAAAACAAAAGCCAGGAAAAAAGAGCAACATTTTCTCCTGCATAACACTTGCGACCCTTTTAAGAATACTTTCCTCCGTTCTATGCGTCAGAGTTGTCAGGGGTAAAGAATAGTGTCACATATCACCTTGAAGAGTTTCAGTGTGATTGGTTATTTTGGTACTTATTGTTGCACCCCCCTCAGACAATCCTGGATCCGGTTCTGCATGCATCTATTCATAGTTTACAGCAACGTCATTTCAGGTTTTGACAGGGGGGCAGTAAGATTGTTCACCGACATAAGAATGTCATGTTTTTAAGAATGTCAGGTGTTTTTTTTATTAGCATACAATTTCATTAAACACCATGTCCAAATCAAGGGATTAGCAATTGTGTACCGCTCTCTCGAAATGATGCCGCTCATATTTTACAGTAAATATTCAATGGTTAAAATGAAAATCGACTTAAATCTTTAAGAAAATAAGGTAACGTCGTTAGTTCAACGTATCGGAATCTTGATCTGCAGGTCGCAGGAGACGAATGATCAATACGGGTTAAAGGTTATCGAAAAAATTGAAAAATTTCATTAAGGACGGATATAAGAAACTTCTATGTAAACTTAATTATAGGGTATTGTTCATAGTAATGTCTAATGATTATGCACATTTGGCTAAGGGAAACCAACAAAAGCCTAGGGCAGCGAAATATTTTGTAGCTAAATATTTTTTTTCTAAATATTTTTTCTATGTTTATATTTGTGCACTGTTTAATAGGAATTACAGTTGTTAAGAACATTGTTGTCTATTTTACCAAGTTACAATCTCACTAATTCAACTATCGAACCAGAGACCCTTCATGACAGAAGTAAACTCTTTTATCTAAAGTAATCTGCAATATTGTTGAAAAAATCATCATTGTGAATTCTCTGCTGTCACTTGGTGCAAACAAATAAGTTTTTGAAGAGTTTTACATGAGTCTTGACCGGGGCATGTGTGTGACACATCTAGCTATGCAGTCGCCAGTACTAGCTTTGATGTAAGTAATAATTCTCTGAGTACCATCAGTCAGGGGTAAAAGTGGATTTGAAAAGGTAGGGGAACGCATAACGTCACGCTGTCCCCCGTGTCTATCTTTGCCCATTGTAATTTTTTTTTTAAAGTGGGGTGACGCCACGGATATTTTATGGAAGCGGGGGACGACGTCCCTGCGCGTTCCCCCGCACTTTTAATCCTGCCATCAGTGAATTACAACCTAGTTCTTCCACTCATTATTTTCTAATATCTTCCTCAGGTTATTTTAAAGGATATTTGTTTACCAAACATCCTTTATGCAGGGCGCACAATTTCCGATCGCCAGGTCGCCATTGGCGACTAGAAATTCAGAGCTGGCGACCAATGTTCAGTAGGAATGGTTTCTGTCTGAACTCCCAGGACTGTGCAGTTTCTCTTTCGCACGAAAATAATTGTTACTAAGTGAGAGAAAACACGGAATGTGAAGTCTTCACAATGGACATGGAAAGTGATTTCACAGCGTTGAAATTCGCCCTTCCTTTCCCAGCCTCCTGAATCTAATTGTTTGGTTTCGAAATTTTATGCCCTGATGTAATCTCTTTCTTTGTCAAACCAAAGGCCGTTTGGGGGTAGGGGAGGAAACCCAAGGTCCGTCGACCCCAGTGATGCCAGTTTTGTAATAGCGAATTTCCCGTCCGAAACCATGAAATTTCCCGATTAGACGCAAAATTTCCCGCCAACTAAAATAGATGCAATTTATAACACCTAGTGATAAATAATTTTGCAAAATATCATTTTAGAGGGCCTATAACCTACAGTTGAACTCGTTCTCGTAACGTAGAAGCCACTATTTACAGTTATGCATGATAATATCACAAAGATGCTGGCACAATATTAAAAAAAAATCAAGAACACTGTGAACTTGTTTTTTAACGAACACCATGTTTTTCTTTATTGTTTGGAAGCGAATGTTGTGTTCGGCAAAGAAACACAATACAATTTTCTGGTCTTAAGATCTTTGTGTTGCTGTACATTACTTGTTCCTTGTTAAGAAAAAAAAAACTGTAGCAATAGCCAAGGTATTTTGCTATAGCATTACACTAACTAGATGCTTATTTTTTTTTTTTATGTGATACTGAAGCTCACTTTTACTATAAAAGAGCTCGACGTTACAGGACTTTTACCTAGCTTTGGTATCGATTCCCAACACGGACTGTAACCCCTATTAGATTCTGGATCCGAAAGCCACTCCTTGTTAGATCTCTAGTTTTATCCGCTTCTTAACTCTCGCTCATCTTTAAACAATAATAATAATAAATTACCGCGAAACAAATTCCGCATTTCTCTCTTTTATCCTAGCACGAAACAAGATTAAATTAGACTCTTCTGTGACAGGAAGGAGCTATTTCGAAAAGAGGGCTATGCTTCTACGAAAAATAACTTCATAAAGATGTAGGCCTACAACCAATGATAACAGTTTGAAGTATTGTTTTCTTTATTGTTTATTGATATCAGTTGATGTTTTTAAGGAGTTTACTCATCATTTGAGACATCCTACATATGCTCCTGATGGTCTAAGAGTATCTACGTGACATTATCAAAAGATTTACTCTTTACAATGGCCCCACGCGGGAAACTTAGCCCGCTACAATTTTTGTCTCCCTCTGTTCGCTTTTTCTTATATGTATCGGATGGGTTTGAAATTTCCTTTCATTATTGAAACATAGCAGTGACACCTGTGTGCGTGCCAAAACACAGACCACCAGACAACTGTACCCATTTGTTTTGGAAGGGGAAGGGTAGCACAGCGGAAAGATCAGGTATTTACTCACGGTCAGATCGCAGCAGGAGTCCATAGTACCAGACCTTTTTTGTTTCATTTTGTCTTTACTAGTCGTTTGTGCTGGCTATATGCCTGCTTAGTTGGTCAATATTGAGATAAGTCAGTGAAGGAATTGTTCATGTGAGAGAGAGAGAGAAGAGTAAAAGAAGAAAAAATGAATGAATGATAAAACATACCAGAAAAGTTGAGAATGTAAGAATTTCCCGTTTACAGCCTATTTTAAAGAAAAATTCCCGCATTCCCGGCAGTGCTCAGAATTTCCCATTTTACGGGAAATTTCCCGCCAACTGGCATCACTGGTCGACCCTACTGTTTCTTCTCTCTTTTAAGGTCGGGTCATAACTACCCTTCTTTGAAAACCGAAGATGTAGTAAAATCGTGACGTCACCGCAGGAGCGGAAACAACTTTCGCCCAAGGTCCTTCTCATTCACCCATGCTTGTTAGCTTGATTTTTGCAGGAAAGCGAATGATTCTTGTTTTCTTGTATTGAGAAAAATTACTAACTGTAGTGTTCGTGTTAGCTTATAAGCATGTCGAATTGTATGATAAGTACTTGTCGCAATCATAGTAGAAATATTAAGGGTTCCGAAGTTATTTATCAAGTACTTCCCTCGGATTCTCTGTGGAAAGTTTTTAAGAGATATGCTGTCGGGAAGACACCTTTATAGTTAAAAACGCCAGCATCTATTCCGATCATTTTATTCCCGAAGCTTATAAACGTGATTTAAAACGTGAATTTCCAAATATTCCACTCAAGAATAAGTTTAAACCGATGTTGTGCCTTCACTGAACTTATCACTGTCATACGGAACCGTGTTCCTGTAAATAATGAAAGAAATACATGTAAGTGTACGAAAGCTAGGTGTTTAGAGTAAAAACAAATCAGGCATTTGGGTACAGTCAGATGAAATAACTATTATGATCGGAACAAAAAATAACTCTTTATGTTCCGTTTATTCTGTAGAGAGTGAGGGGCATGAACTAAAGGAAGAGCTTTCCTTTTTGCGTGAAGAGAACGAGAAACTAAAATTAAATCTTAAGTTTTACGTCACATGGTTAAGCCGGCTGGTCTAAATGATACGGTGATGATGAGAAATTAATGAAATAGTGGAATAAAGAAAGTGGGAGGAAACAGGAAAACCCCGAGAAAACCCATGCACACGGTGTTTGTCTACCACAAAGTTCACTAGGCACGCAGGGATCGAACCAAGGACGCATACACCAGAGGTGAACGCTCTACCATTGAGCCACCGCTGCCCAACGAAAAACTAAACTCTGTCAGTATGTACAAAGCCAAAATAATAGTCTATATTTACAAACGAAGTTAAAAGAATTGGAAAGCAAATATAATAAAGAATTAATTTCAAAGACCGGTTCTAAAATATAATATTGTGATCGTTTCAATAGAGTGGTTAATAACCGGTGGTGGATATATTACGAAAAAGTTTTATACAGGGCCAAGTAAATATGCTAATAAATGGCAAGAAAAAACTAAGATGGACTGATTAAGATATTATTCGTGCATTAACACAACGCGCCACAATGATAATTTATACAATCATCTGCGGTCACATGTTCTAATCCGCGTACCCAATGTCAACCTTTCGACATTGCATGCAAAAATAACCATTTTCTCGTGGTATTCTTACACCAGTTTTGAAAATTTTGACGGAGCAAGGGCGCTACTTAAAGAGCGTGAAGAAATTTTCAGTGCTTATATTTGATTAAATGAATGATAATGGGCGCGTGTCCTATGACGAACAGGTTTACTTAATTTTGGAATGACACAGAATTGTTTAGGTGGCAATGATTCGACGCTTGATAGATGTGTGGAAACAGTCAATGTATGAAGATTCCGATAAGACTATGAGTAAAAACTTAAACTTCGAAATCATATCGAAAATTGAAGTCTTAGGATTAAACATAGTTGCAATTCTTTTCAAGTTGAATGGTGGCAATGTGAGGCTATGTTGTGGTCCCATTTTACCTTCTTCCCGGTGGATGGAAGCAACAAAAAATAAGATGTATTTTGAAAATTTTACCAAAAAAAAAAAGTCGAAAACAAAAGAATGTGATTGGTTGACCATTTTATGTCCTAAGAAAGACACTTCTATGTTGAAACTATTCGACAAAGCTAGGACATTCTTCAGAATTCGGTTTTTGAATAGTAAAACACGGGAACTTCGGAAGAAGGATGCTTTTAAGATAGTGGATGCAAAGCTATTCTTCAAGTGCTGCACAATCCTAAAGTAAGTACGTATTGTATCTGTATGTAGTCTATTTTTATTGCATTTTAAAATTTGTTTTCCTTTACAAATCGCTATGGCGGAACGTTGGCTTAGCCTACGATATTTGTCCCTGCTTCACCGTGGTGACTTCACACTACAGCTGGAGAAAGTGGCTACGCAGAAACAGCTAGTTATGAATTGACCTGTAAAAGCGCGGAACAGTAGGGTCGACGGACCTTGGAGGAAACCTTTCATAATTTATACGTGTGAGACACTAGCGACCATCATTTTTGGATTGGCGAATGTGTCTGACATTGAAATTTTGCGTCCTGTTTTCTATATTTACCATGTTTGTTCATGTGTCCATCCGCCCATCCGCGAGACACTCATTGATAGCCCGTCCGCCCATCCGCCCATCCGCGAGACTTGATAATCCGACCATTTTTGCGTTCCGACCATATTCCCAGTCCCAAAGGTGACGGATTAGAGGGGTTCTACTGTATGTATGCGTGTATGCTCCGGCATAACTGTTGAATCCTGCAGAAATTTCCCAAACTTGGTACACATGTGGCTTACAAGTTGGAAACAAATACACTGACAGTAAGACACATCTAGGACTAGGGAGAGGATGACATCGGAAAACAATCGATATTAGTGTCGAATCCATTGTTCTAACGGCAAGATAACTTTAGCACTCCTAGGAGTGAAAGAAGTAACATGTAAAAGCAATCGAAAACCATCAGTATTAGTGTCGAATCCAAATTTCTTTGGTGTTGTTGAGATGAATAGTGACACTATTTATGCCATTTAGTGTCAAGTTAAGTCCCATTCAGCATGAGATGTGAAAGGGAGAAAAGCAAAATGTTCAAATGACCGACAGTAGTGTGGAATTCGTAGGTTTCGGGGTCACTAAGTTGATTAGTGACATATCCGATGATATTTAAGCCCAATTTCAATCAAGAACAGGCACGTCAGCTGGCCTAGGTTGACTTCCCGAACTTCAGTTTGACCTGACTTCCTAATAACTCTATAGCGAGTATTCCAATAACTGGAACATGGGTGTAGATAATAAAACTTCCTCTCCACAACAGATACCGACAAACCGTTACCGAAAGTTTTCATTGTTCTTGCTAACAAAGAAATGCCTTTTGGAATATCACATGTTGCTTTGGTCTGTAGCCAAAAGGCTTGAAAACATCTTGTTCCGATCAAAGTTCCTTTACGAAGGGGTCTCATTTAAAATGTTCCAACACTTCAAAATGTTCAAATGTCGCAAGAGATTTTACGACACGTTCACAAATACTATTGGTGTCTTGAGCGGTTCCATTTCTAGACTTGAATTATAACCACTTTTCAGAGTGACTTTGTTAACAACGACTGGGATTATCAAAACTTTGTCGGAATACTTCACTGTGACATAATCCATTCACACAATAAGGGCGGGATGCAAGATTATTTGTACTTAGTCACCTGTAATAAAAGAACGAATACAACAAGATATATTGATTAGGAAATATATTGTGACTGATTTCCGTGTTTCCTCAGAAATTGTTGCCAGAGGAAAATAGCGCAATCTATGTTCGTGTTTATTATAATTTTCTATAATGACACCATCACAAAGTTAAAATCCTGATCGTGGTGTTTTTGCAGTATCATTCTGTAAAATAATATCTCAGAACCTGTATGATTACAAAAATGCAGTCATGGTTGAACACATACCTGAACTTTGTGCTTTGTTAGCATACAAAATGATATCTGTAAATAATTCCTAATATTTCAGCTCAAGAGATTGATTCGCATTGAAGAACGTCCTTTTCACCACGCAGATGACTCAATAAAACATTTTTATTTATTTTTTTTTCATATAACTTCTTGGAAAATATACATTTTGATTTTGATGACTAATTGTTCCCAATCTTCTTTTGGAAGGGAGTTTGAAGCTTATATCACATTTTCCTGTTATTATGGTTACAATAAGTGCGCTATTAGCGTACTGGGAAGGTCTTTCATGAAAATACAGTCGAATCTCTGTCGATAGAACACGTTCCGTTTAGTGTTCCTCGTTCTTACTTGTAAGTACACAGTACATATTGCATTTTCTTAATGTTTAACCTAAAAGTAACGGACAACAAGTTTATTCCATGTTTTTTACCTAATATTTATTTTAAATAGCAATTAATGAAATTTTTTGGCATAAACCTTAAAACTAAATTTTGATGGATAATAACTTGGATATTGTAGGTCTACAGAGGCTCGTTAGTCAAGACTTATCTCCGTTCCAAGTTTCATCAAAATCGAATGACTTCTGTAGATGGTGTACGATATTCATATTCTAGGCCTAAACGCTAACTCGAAAACCAAACATCTACGTAAAAAAAATATGTCTATACTAGGGATGGCCAAAATTTTCCGGAATCCGGATTCCGGAAATTTTGTATTCCTTAATCGGGAAATTTACTTTCCGGAATTCGGAAAAATTCCGGATTTCGGAAAATTCCTGAATTCGGAAAAATCCGGAATTTTTCCGATTTTACTTTACGGATTGCGGAAAGTAAAAATTCTGGAATTGGCCATCCCTTGCTAGTAGCTGTTAAAAGAAAAACACAATAATGAATATATATACTGTATTAGTTTCTTGTAGTTGGACATGTCTTTATCACTTACGTAGACAATTGCTACTGCAGTTATTTACTGCTTTATGAGGGAGGTCATATTTTCATACACAAAAGAGTCGCCGGTATGTCTCAAACATTATCGTGTTCCCACCTGCAGCTGCTCCAAAGCACTGCAAACTACTTTTTAACCAGACGAAAGGCAGTGAAGGAAAAGAAATCTCAAGAAATATTCTAATAACATTCGCGTATTGTCAACATATCTATGTACAGTAAATACAAATTTATAATTTTTGACTTTACGAAGTATACAATGTAATTGTTCAATAATTAACATAAGCAGGCATTCATTAATTTATATTAATATAATAATTAATAAAACTAATAAGCGGGTGATTGATGACTGAGTGGTAGAGTTTTCATCTATGGTATTCTAACCTAGGACATGTGGGTTTTCGATGACTAATTTTGTGTTCGAAAATTTTCCCGGTGGTACTCTTGGTTCCCTTTCTTGGATTTGTTCCATCATCACTCATTAACAAATTTAGTTTATCGAAACTCTATAGCCATATATTCATTCTGTCCGTCAGTGAAACAAACAGTCTCAAGAACTATCTGATGGATTACCATCAATTTTGGTCACGATATACAGAGTCAATAGTTAAGAATCGAGTTCCCTGATGAATATAATATTCAAACCGGAAGCGGTACAAATCAACCATTTCCGGTTTTAACGTTAATCATTATATAGTAAATATGGTAATAGATAGCGAGAAGCGCTTTCCAGTAATCGACATATATAACATTCATGTAGATAGAATGTTACCCAATTTGTGCATCTGCTTAAAATAATGAGCTTAGGTATTTAGAGATCATTTTCCGCTTTAATGTGTGCTTGGTAAAGAATGTAGAGAATTAGCTAGGTCAGGCACGTAGCTAGAATATGGTAATAGGAAGAAGGGGTCTGTCAGAAAATACTGTGGCTATTTACCAGGGACTCAATCATTCTAAACTATTTTATTGGCAACATATATTGGTTCGTTTAGCCAAGATTTCTAATGGGGGGGATGATATGAAATACTGTGGTTACACACCAGGGGCTCGATCAATCTAAATATTTTACTGACAACATACCCATATTGATTGGTTAGGACAATAAAATGAGGATATGATAGTAAGTATTTTAATAAGAAGCTATGAAGAAATCTCGAGTAAAAGAATATAAAAAAGTATTGAAAAAGATATAGTCTCCCGAGGTGATTCGAAAGGTGTCGAGAATTTTACGCCTGGGAAATTTGCGCCCTACCTCAAGAACAGGGAAAATTGCGCCTGCGATGTACCTCCACCGGGAAGTTTGATCCCTACGAAATAAAAGAACCTATTCGAGCTTACGCATTTGCTCGGAGGGGCTGACATTACAGCATAAACAATCCTCCCCCACAGCCATGCCGTTTGTGATTCATTTTCATTGTGGCTATATAAGGGGAGAATAAACTTTAATATAAGCCAAAAGAACACAACGGATCAACGCAATCACTGCTTCTTCCAGAGATGGTTTTGGGGGAACACTGGCCTCCCCAGAGCTCTCCGAGTGCCCCCTCGGAGGAGACCAAAATAATACGTCTATAATATAATAATAAATAGAATAGTACCAGCAGTGACCCCCCTCCGGAATACTAAGTGTGCCCCCCGGAACATTTTTTCTGAAAGAACGACTGAACGCAATTGTGTGTTCGACGTGTAATTCCAGCAAGTAAACACACTGTACATAGTTTTCTTGATAATATTACTGAACTGATTTTACATTCATGTTACATTTTCTTTTCTATATTTTGTGTCCTGAAAAGCCAAACAACTCGCAAGGATTGTGAACAGAGATATCAGGGTAGAGCCAAACAGCCTTTTGTAGATTAAATTATATCTTTGATAATATTAATAAATAATTATATATCAGCCATTTATACTTTTATTGTAAATTTTGTAGTATAATGAAAAATTGTATTTGTATGGATTGCCCTTTAGTGAACTAAAATTGTATTTTTTTCATTTGTTCGGGATATTATAACGGATGGAGTAACTCACTGAGACGATGAGAGGCAAGCCTAGTTCAAGTGTGAGTGGAAGTTACTTTACACAATACAAAAATAAGTTGAATTGTAGGGCGCAAACATCCCAGTGCTAATATATTGTGGGCGCATTTTTCCCTATTTTTGTGGTAGGGCGCAAATTTCCCGGGCGCAAAATTCTCGCATTCAAGGAAAATATAATGTCCGTGAAATTGACAAGCCACTTATGTCAGACCCCAATTTCGACTTTAAACGTCGCTAGTGCTACGTTAGTGTTCGATAGTGACGGAAATCGTTAGTACTCCACAGATAACGTGTGCTTTTTAAATAATGGATATAGGTCTTCTAACTGCATGCCAACACGCCCACTTCTAAGAATCATCTCAAAAATGAGGTTAACTATTAAAGTAAGTAAGTGCTCATTAGTGCCATTAATATTAACGTTAATGCCTCCATCGTACGGCCCTTGGAGTAATAATATAAATTTAACAACTTCATACGTCAGGCTCATCTTATTAAAATTAGCTAAACGAACATGATAACACCACGCTCTTTGCTAGAGTCTCAATGCGTCCCTATAATCTTGCGAATATAATGCGCAATGTGGATGTACCCTGACGTGCCCAAGTTAGTTACCTTTTTTTTGCAACTATTGTTTATCTGTTATTTATTGCTAGTCTGCAGAGTAGTCCTTACATTAATATGCCATTGTCCTTGATAATCATTGCGTATTTACAAGCAGTTTGTTATTACTGTTAGAAGACATCAAAAAACAACAGATAAAATCTACTACTTAACGGTTCATATTTTTCTTTTACAGTACATAAACGATTAATAATAATAATAATAATAATAATAATAATAATAATAATAATAATAATAATAATAATAATAATAATAATAATAATAATAATAAGACTATTCCAGCATAAAAGCTATCAATTGCATCACACTGGCAACACGCGACGCATATTTTAACTTCATAAAAATTCGTTTCTCACGATTTTCTGGAAAACTACGTATGATAACATCTTCATTATGTTAAGTTGTTTATCTCAGTGTAATATATGTCTTACCTCTGGACAATATCACAGTAAAACAAAAATTAAATATTAGGAGTACATCGTACTTTTGGACTACATCTCATTAACCATGGAAAGATTGAGTTGTGTATACTTTAGGATGTAAGTTTCAGCTTAACTTGCATCATACATTCTTATGTTAGGATTACAAAAAGGAAATTTGTTCGTTTGCATTTGAACAAAATTCTTAGGATTACAAAAAGAAAAAAATAATTTTTCCGAATTCCGGAATTTTTCTGAATTCCGGATTTTTTCCGAATTCCGGATTTTCCCCGAATTCCGGATTTTCCCCGAATTCCGGATTTTTTCCGAATTCCGGATTTTTTCTGAATTCCGGATTTTTTTGAATTCCGGAATTTTTCCGAAATCCGTAATTTTCCGATTTTACTTTCCGGATTCCGGAAAGTAAAACTTCCGGAATTGGCCATCCCTAGTTTCTACCGTAGTTTCATAATGAGAGACAAAACTTATGTTTAACTAGATATAACTATTAAGTTTGCTACATTCATTTTAAATCATTTTAAGGTGTTTTAGTATGCGCAGGCTGAAATAAAAAATTATATCGTTCTGGTTTATTCGATTTCATGGATGCTTTTGAGTTTCTAATGTGTTATCTTGAATTTATACTCCAGCTGTTCCATACGTTAATCTATCTCTTATTCATCATTTCCCCATTCTACAAGAGTAGGATCACCTTCAGTTTCTTTCCCTTTTCGTTGTCGTTCAAATAAATAAGAAATCGTGATATTTGATAAAAATGAACGACTGTGTAAAATCCAATACCTTTGTACTTATCGTATAGATTCTAAACGTCGGCTCCCAATGTTGAAATCTATAAAATAATACGAACTTCATTTTCATTTTTTTCCGTTACAAATGATACTGTAATAATAATAATAATACACGTGAGGTCAATGCCTATATCTGTTGGACGAGAGACCATACTACAATATACTGAAATTTCAGAACAATTGCCAATACCAGTTTCATAATACAGGATGACAAAGAGTGAATACATTTTTCTGGCGAACTCTGAGTACCAAAACACTTTTATATGCCTTTACCTGTATATACCAAAATACCTTTATATATAACTTTAATACCAAACATTTTTATATATACCTTTATATTCCAAAACACCTTTACATATACTTTTATATACCAAAACACCTTTATATATACCAAAATGCCTTTGTATATACCTTCATATACCAAAACAGATATATATATATATATACAGGGTGTCCCATGAGAAAGAGGCAATATTTTGGGAAATGGTAGTATGAGTGATTCTAAGCAAAAATGTTCATATGAACATAGGTCATAATCTCAACGGTTTGAGAGCTACAGTTTATGAACCATTTTTTACATTATATTGATTATTACTCACCCTGTAGTTATTCTACAGAGGTGGTACATTGCAGATTTGAAAGGTGATGAAATAACCTTTTCAATGATATGCAATATGTGACAGTGGCATCTTTGGAAGAGAAGTTATTGAGGGATATTTTGGAATCAGTGTTGCCATCCAATTTCTTTAAAAATAACCTTAACTTCCTCAAATTTTCTTCGACGGCTTTCCCTACGAAGACAACACTGCCACATGCTGCATACCGTTCGAAAGGTCACTCTATCACCTTTCAATTCCGCTATGTCTTACTTCTGTAAAATAGTTACAAAGCGAACAATAAGCAACAAAGACAACGCTACAAACAAAGACCTGTAGCTCTCAAACCGTTGAGATTCGGACCTATATTAGGACCTAGGACCTATATATTTACCTTTATATGTCAAAACACAAAAATCTTAAGAAGCATTTCTTGAATCAAAATCAATTTTGGCCAGAATGTACATAATCGGAACTAGGAATGAAGTTCGATGACGATCCAGTATTCAAACCAAAAACAGATAGAAATCAACTATTCCTGGTTTTTATGATGATTATTATAGAACCAAAACCGTAATAGATAGCAAAAACCGATTTTCTGCAATCCATTAAGCGTTCCAAGAATGCATTTCAAATCCATCCTTAATTATCTATTTAAACCGGAAGTGATAGTAATTTACTACAACTTCCGGATTCAATATTGGTCTACATAGAGTAGAAACAATAAGAGATTACGAGAAGTAGTGCTTTTGGAGTAGATTTCGTACAATGATAAATAGGTATCATTTTCTACCTTAATTCTTTATTCAAATCAGAAGTGACAGAAAAACGACTTCCGGTTTTAAACTTTCATCGCTTTTGAATAGAAAAAAGTCAATAGATAGCGAGAAGCTGATTTCTGCAATCAATTATGCATCCCAAGAATATATTCTATATCCACTTTAGTACTGTACTAAAAATGAAAGTGGTAACAATCTACTACCATTTCCGGTTTCAATGTAAGTTGAGAAAACATCATGTCTTATAAACCAAACTCCTTCACGTGGTGTACTCGTGACAACGCTATTTGTTTTCCTCCAAAGCTGCTAAGCCTGATAATCAACCGACATTCTCCTTCATCATGAGAAATTGCGACGAAAGCGCATTCTTTCCTGACACTGTCCGAATCTGATTGGCTGTTACTTTTGCAGCCCACATAACGTGAATTTCAACCAAAATGTAGAAAGAAATATGTTCTATTATATTTCATATTTGACTTCAATGTGTTTCTCTTCGTTTGGACATAATCGTGAACAACAGATCACTTTAGTGTTCTCTAATTACACTGCCCAACATGATTTTTAACCTCCGGGAAATTAATAGGTGATTTTAAATGATTTTCTTGCGTAGAAAACAAGAATAATAACAATTTTTGAACATCACGTCTCAGTTCTGAGATATTGCATGAGACATTTTTCGCTCATACATGAAATTTATTGAAATGAAGAAGGCAATGTAAGCCTAGTTAACCGTCAGGAATTGAAGAGTGGAAGTCTAAAATACTTTATCATAAGGACGTTTAGCCCCTCACAGCCCTCTTATCTCTTTTTTTTTTCAAATATAACAATTATGCAGTGTTCCCAGCAACGTTAACAATAATGTAACTAAACCTACTGCGAAAAGTTACTAGAAATAATTGTAATAGAAATAATGCTGTACGCCATTTCGAAAGTCGTTAAATCCCTAGTTTAACAATGGTAATCGAATTAAATCTTGTCTCTAAAATATATTATCAAATAGCTAGATTTAGCGCCAAAATCCATAAATTGGCAACACTAATTGTAAGACCTTTAGGTTGTAAAAAAATGGGTCATGATAAGGGTCGATTTCTGCCAATCAATGGAGTTTTACGAAAATTGATACCTGTTATCTACACGATATTCAGTCGTTTAGGTTAGGTTGAGATCATTTCCGGTTGTCCCTGTAAGCGTCCGGAAGTTGCCCCTAACTCCAACCTTCGAAAAGCCGACGTAGGTGCGTGAGAAACGGATTTTCGTGGAAAGCACTAACATGATGGCAAAATTCTTAATAATGTTTTGTTCTGCTGATAAAGGCACATAAAATAACCAAATAGCAACACCACATGTTGACTTCTTACATCATGAGAGCAATTTGTTTAGGAAAAAGCGTGTTCGGTCAACCTGTATTTCGCTATCAATATTCGTTTTCGGAGTTGTAGTAACAATAGAGCGGAAACTCAGAACAACATCAAAAATTGCCAAACTGTAGTCTGATACATACTAGAGATCCAGATTGCTCTTGAAGTCCGCTATATATAAAACAAAACGTTGCACTTGAAATCGCATGTACCATATGAATCCACAGTAAAGCACAAAAAAATCAATTATGCAAACAACAAACTATCAAAGGAAAATATGTGAAGACTTTTTGTGTTAAATATCGTCCTGAAGAATACTTGATCGTATTCTGCATCCGTCCACTTTACCCTGGGCATCTTCAACGTAATTCTCCTAAGATGCTGGGCCATGGAATGCGGTTCGGTCGTGGGTGCGAAACCCTACATACCACAAGACCGAAGCTACGTGAGCACAGCAGCCTATCACCCTAGCACGGGTCTTACACGGGGAGTACGATTCCAGAATATCAGCAACATCGTACTTTATCCAGAGAGTGTAGGTGCAGGAAACCGTGTGGCGAGACTGGATTTTAACACGACTGACATAATCATTTTGCTGATTAAGAAAGAATTCATGGTCGAATCCAGTGTACACATGCTCCCTAGTATAGCTTTATGTTTGAGTTGGGAAACGTTGATAAGTTAGTTTACGCAGAATTTCTTCGGACAATACAGAAAAGTTCAAGAGATCTACCGCATTCATCGGAGACCATTTTATTTTGATGTGCTCGCGATCGCAACATTTCTTGGTTAGCGTTGTTTGGAGTTCGTTTTCTTTGTGAAGAAGAGAATGCATCCTTCGTGCAATGTATTCATCGTGGGAGGTGTCAAGTATGAGTGGAGGCCTAAATATATTGCAAAACGCCCAAACGTCATAATATGGTCCAGGGACTTCAATCTCTTCATTCTGGAATTGGCGGATTCGACAACACATTTTTGTTGCCATACGAGACTGCTTGGCTTATTTCATGTTCAAATCTGGCTTCAAGTTCTTTTTATCGAAGTGATGTGCGCATCACCTGGAGCTGTCTGGGACTATGATATTAAACTTCATATATACCTGCGCTTTTGCCTGTGCGGGAATTACAATAAACTGTGAACTGTTTGGGCAGATAACACACTTGTTGTGAGCAGAAGCTATCTTCGTCAGGAGAAATGTTGTCGTTTATGAGCTTTTACACACTTTTGTGTTGCTTCTGGAATATACTGTAGATCCTTAATCGCCTTTTATGAAATGCCGTTTGGTTGACTGTTCACCGTGACCTCCCGCTCGTCTGCCTCTGATCGATGCTGAGGTTGGATCTGCTGGCTGATTATGGATTGACGTTGAGGGTTGGCTTGATGGTTTATCTTTGGCGTGGTGGTACAGACTGGTGTCTTCTTTTGGGCCGAAGTTGCAGACTGGTCGGGTGCTGTATCCTGTGTAGTAGTTTGTAGGATGTGTAGGATGCGGAAGATCTCTCGAACTTTTCTGTATTGTCCGAAGAAATTCTGCGTAAACTAACTATCAACGTTTTCCAACTTAAACAAACATAAAGCTATACTAGGGAGCATGTGCACACTGGATTCGACCATGAATTCTTTCTTAATCAGCAAAATGATTATGTCAGTTGTGTTAAAATCCAGTCCCACCACACGGTTTCCCGCACCTACACTCTCTGGATAAAGTACGATGTTGCTGATATTCTGGAATCGTACTCCCCGTGTAAGGCCGGTGCCAGGGAGATAGGCTGCTGTACTAACGTAACTTCGGTCTTGTGGTATCTAGGGTTTCGCACCCACGACCCAACCGCATTCCATGGCCCAGCATCTTAGGAGGATTACGTTGAAGATGCCCAGGGTAAAGTGGACGGATGCAGAATACGATCAAGCATTCTTCAGGACGATATTTAACACAAAAAGGCTTCACATATTTTGATAGTTTATTGCTTGCATAATTGATTTTTTGTACTTTACTGTGGATTCATATGGTACATGCGATTTCAAGTGCAACGTTTTGTTTTATATATAGCGGACTTCAAGAGCAATCTGAGTCTCTAGTATGTTCAAGTAGACATATCAGACTACAGTTTGGCAATTTTTGGTGTTGTTCTGAGTGTCCGCTCTATTGTTACTACATACAACTCGCAAAAAGAATATTGATAGCGAAATACAGGTTGACCGAACACGCTTTTTCCTAAACAAATTGCTCTCATGATGTAACAAGTCAACCTGTAGTCTTGCTATTTGGTTATTTTATGTGCCTTTATCAGCAGAACAAAACATTAGTAAGAATTTTGCCACCATGTTGGTGCTTTGCACGAAAATCCGTTTCTCACGCACCTATGTAGGCTTTTCGAAGTTTGGAGTTATGGGTAACTTCCGGACCCTTTATAGGAACAACCGGAAATGATCTCAACCTAATTTAAACGATCTTTGACGCGGAACATCGTGTAGATAACAGGTATCAATTTTCATAAAAATCCATTGATAGGCAGAAATCGGCCCTTATCATGACCCATCCTATCATTTATTTTGTCACTCGCGCCGCATATCACTATGTATTTTCGTTTCTATAGCCCATCAAAGATTCAAAGTGAGAAAACCTATGCCCCATCGTCTTATCGTGTTGTTCTTCCCTTGCAAAGAAAAATAGATCCCTGTGTGAGGTGTCCGAATTCAGAGTTGACAAGATCTCTTCAACGCGTGGCAATGGTTATTGACAAGATCTCTTCGCGCCTGTATTGTTTAAGTGTGTTTGAAGCATATTGTTTTAAAAATCAAGTGTTGTGCTGTGTATCAAGTAAGTTATTGGTACAAAATGAAATGGGGTGGTTCACGCCAAACGTACACTAATCATCCGGATAAATATTATGTGTGTGCTAGATTTACACCCAAACCACAAAGGAAGACATTATCTAACATTACAAAACGTGCTTATTCTTTGTATTTCGGTAGACGGATTAGTAACAAGGACAAGCCATGGACTCCTCATCAGTGCTGCATAACTTGTACAACAAATCTCAGGTTATGATTACATGAGAAACTAAAGGCCTTGCCATTTGCTGTACCGCTGGTGTGGAGAACACCAACAAACCACCTTAATGACTGTTACTTCTGCACGACTAAAATCTCCAGCATGTTTAGAAAAGTAAACACGTCATTCAGTATCCTGATATTTCTTCGACCCTACGACCTGTGCCTCACAGTGACGATTTACCAATACCTGTATCCCCTGACACATGGACAGTGGAAGAAGATGACTGGATTGAACCTGACGCTTCACCGGAGCCAGTGGCTTCTATGCCAAAAGATCCGGACTATATATCAATAGATATTGACAGTGATATATTATTTAATAGAGCAGGAAGACTTAAGTGATTTAGCACGAGACTTAAATTTGTCGAAAGAACTAGATCACGGCAATGGAAATTACTTGCTCCTGGAACAAAAATTTCTGAGTTCCGACACAGACGTAAATCCTTTGCACATTATTTTGCTATGGAGGAGAATATGTGTTTCTGTACAGACGTTACTAGTTTGATGAACAAAATAGGCGTTACCATGTAACAATCTGTATCGAAACGTTTTAAAGTACGTATAATACAGTAGGACCTAGATTATCTGATAAAGTTTCCGGGCTATTTCACACCCTCTATTCAACCGATATGTTTCAAATTTTGAATTTTGGGGGACATAACTAGATAGCGCTAGAAGATTACCCTTAACATTTTCTGTAAATCGGTTGAATAGCGGCTGAGAAATATCCCGAAAACTGTGTCGCATAATCGGGGTTGTACTGTATATAATGCAAACACTAAATATGTTCATATCTTTTGGACCTGACGTGACAGGACAGTCTTATGATGATTTTCGAAATCAGCTTGGTCGTTTCCTTAAGAATAACCTATTTTAATCGCGGAGGTATAAAAAAGTTTTTATTTGTTGAGCAGTGTTACCAATGTAATGTTTCTCTTCTCCACTTTCGTTTTATTCTGTCAATCAATATTCTGTCCGATTTATTTTCCATTTTCTGTTATTTTCAATATTGTTAGTTTATTCTCTATTATCCTTAATATATATTATTGGTTCGTTGTTCAGCGTTCAAAGTATTCTCCATTTTTTCATGACCACATTTCGAAGATTTTCTTTGTCGTTTTATATAAGATGAAAACAAAGTAACAAAGGATGGGAGAAAATTGAAAAGCTTAATTCGATAACTCTCTTAGCTATAGAAAAAATGGTTAGCTGATATTTATGTTCATGTGATTTTTCAATGTATCCTTTCCAACAACGTGATTCCATCAAATCTGTTATGAATTACTTTTAGTGTTTGTTATTTGTAATTGCTGTAATTGAGCATGTGATCTTTTCATACAATGTGAGTTCATGTATTAGGATCCGCGCACTATTTAACTTAAGAACGATTTCTGGGGGAAAATTCCTCTTAATATGGGCCTTCACTTATGCACTAGAAATACTAGTATTTGACTCCTCTCTCCATCTCTTTTTCCCAGCTGACAGATTACTTGTCAGCCTGTCACATCCCGTATTCAGCTTCGAGCAGAACTGTCTTCATTAGCTTGCTGATTTCAAATCGACTAAAGTGTTTAGTGCTTCGCTGAAGGAGAAGTTTTGTGGGTGTTTTGTAACTTAAAGTGAACTTTTATACCGAGACGTCGAAATAGTACTTGCTCGCTTTTAGCACCTATCAAAAGAAGAAGAATTTCGAAACAAAAGAGGTTTATTACAATAAACTAAGAAAGAGTAGTCTATACATCATAGATAACAAAGAGTGTTGGTTACATAGTCTTTATACCTTTCCAAACTCGAGTAAAACTACTTCAGTTCAGTTATATAGGAGTCTACGCTACCAATTGCTCCGGGAAATTCTAAGTCGCGAATTTGTTTCCTTCATTTCATAAAATATGATTCAAAAGTTCGTAGTAAAGAGTAAAATATAAAAAGAAGGAGAAAATGAAAAAAGAAGAGTTTGAGCTCAAATGACTTTCAAGATGGCATAGAATGTCCACCCTCCGCCATATCTAAGCACGATGCCGCTTTGCTGAAAGTGTTAAAATTCTAAAACATTATGACGACGAAAAATCCAAAGTCTCATATTATACCTGGTCTTTGGCTGTTGGCCGCTCTGTTGCTTCTATTGCTGGTGTGCTGGTAGTGTCTCGCACGTAAGTCGTAGACTGAAGACTGAACCATTTTCAAGGCCAAACCAGCCCCTTATATAAGTTTTTACTTCCCGCGCTTGAAGATAAGGATTTGGAAGAAGGAAAGAAGTGAAGGGGAGAATTGAAAAGCTGCTCGATGCTAGCGCCAAGGTTTTATCTGGTGGCCAAAAAATTCCAACCAACTTCTCAAGCTCTAAGACCACGCCGAGGGATCTATTCTTTACACTGAAGTTTTTTTTTTTTTTTTTTACATTTTATTTTTGTTTCTCTATCATTTTCTTGCTTGCTACCATTCTGTAGCGCAAGATTATGTTTTCTACTTTTTCATATATGTTCTTATTTTCAGCCCTGTGGTTCATAAGAGCCGTCAGAACCCTAACAGAAGATATGCTAGGTATGTGCCATTTTGGTGTCCCAGCTACTTTTTACGTACCCGACACTTGGTACATATGCTATTCATGTGATAAGTATGCACTTCAACTACCTAAGTTTTAGGTGCTTCTTACACCTAATTGATATTTGCGATTATGTACCACAAATGTAGCATTTATGTACCTGCTCAGTTTCGCACTGTGATAGTCATTTGTTTTTATATCTTTATGTTCGAGGTACTTCCTTTAGGTGCATACCTTTTCAGATACTTATGTATGACACATAATTGATATCTGCAGCGACGCACGAACGGCAGTCAGCTGTTTGCATTTGCTCATGCGCAGTAACAAGCAACGGTTTCTTGTGTGCTCCACTTTCTGTCCTTCTAGTACACAATCGCTTAGAAAAAAGAGGCAACAAATGCATCAAATTTGGGAGATGAATTTAGAAGAAAGAAATAATATAACTGATGAATAAAAATTAAGATGAATCTTTCGTACATAAGTGAACAGTTATTTTTTTACGTAGTTAGAGATAAAGAATTGTTTTTTTTTTCAGATGGCAACTGTCACCGGTCATTTGAAAGTGAATATGGAAGAACCATGAAATAAAGTAAAGAGACGCGCGTCATTTTGTTATAAAATTACATGGTGAGCGGATTCGACCTGGTCCCAAACGGTTATTGCTGAATATACAGGGTTACATGAACACTCTGATTAGCCAAATTTAAAAGACCCCAACGATTTATCCCTCTAAAAGCGACGATTTTTTTATCGCCTCCGTGGCTAAGTCGGAAGAGCATGCGCCTAGTAATCAAATGGTTCGCGCCCTCTCCGGGTACTTTTTTTTTACTTTTTTAAAGTATTTTTTAGACTCACCTTAATGTAAACAAATTACGCATAAAGGCGATTTAACGTATTTTTGGGGAGTAGTTTTCGCTTACGGTATGGGGAAGAACATACTAGGTAAGTTCCACAGGTACATGTCAGCTATGTACCTAGGGGCGGACATAGGGACGGACTGTTACTTTTCATCCATGTGATTTCTCTCTCATAGGTACATAATGCATATATTGGGCACATTCCCATGTACCTGAGGGAACATGATAGGTATATGTCTGCTATGTAATTGTGCTGTTAGGGAAGACTGGAAGCATAATTGAGCCAGGCTGTTTTTAATGAATAAAGTCATTTCCCAGGAGATATTTCTTTCTTAACTTTTCCTTGTATTACTTTTCTACCCCTTTTTTTTCACCGAGTGAGGGACCTCTATACTCGAACTCCGAAGGCTCCTATAGGGCTACAAGCAGGCCCGCAACCAGTCATAGAGGTTTAGGGGGCCTTAATATGTTAGGGAGGGCCAAGTCACTAAACATTCTCTTACCAATAGCTAAATTGTGTTTTTTGTATTAATAATAGCATTTTGTGTTAAGGTTTTGAGGGGCCACGAAAAGTTTAGAGGGACAAGTCCCCCTAGGTCCCCTCCAGTTTTGGGCCTGTTTACAAACCCTATAACATTTGGACTGACTTCCAGGGGCCGCAGTGGCTCAGTGGTAGAGAGTTAATCTCTGGTGCATGGGGTTTCAGGTTCTTCCCCCGTGGACTTCATGGTGGAGAAACACTGTATTCGTTGGTTCTCCCGACTCCTCCCACTTTCTAAGGGGCGCAGTGGCCCACAGATAGAGCGTTCACCTCCGTTGCTTGGAGATCCTGGTTCGATCCCAGCTCCCGTCGTGTGGACTTTATGGTGGACAAACACCGTACTCGTGGGTTTTCTCGGGATTCTCCCGTTTTCTCCCACTTTCTTCATTCCACCATTTTCTTCATTTCTCATCATCACCGTCTCCTGAAAGCTAATCGGTATAAGCGTGGGACGTAAAACTGAAAGATGTTTTTTTTTCACTTTCTTTACTTCATTATTTCATTCATTCTAACACGGTATAATCATGGAACTTAAAACTGAAATATTTAATTTCATCTTTCCTGTAGACATTTCGTACAAATAACAACCAGATAGGAGGAATATTTGTATATGATTTTGAACACTTCGTGTGGTTTAATTTCATTGTATATGGTCATTATCTTAATTATTTCGTGTTAGATTTTATGATGTATTTTATTTATTATGAGTTCTTATTTGCCTACCTATTTTCAACCTTTTTAGTATCTCTAGATCCTTCTCTGCTAATGAATATACGAGGCGCGTTCGGAAACTAACTTCCGATTGTAGCGTCTCTAAATGTGTGCTGCAATAGAAAGCCTCGCCAAGTGCAAGGTGCAAGCCGTTATACGTTTTCTTACGGGAAAACAATATTCGGCAGCAAGTATTCAACGGGAACTTTGTGTCGTATATGGACCAAGTGTGATGAGTGAAGGAGTTGTTCGTGAATGGGTTCGTTCATTTAAAAGTGCACAAATAAACATTCATAATAAAGAGAGGAGTACCAGGCCATCTGTAGTCATTGATGAACTTGTTCAAAAAAAAAATTGATGGAAAAATTCGTGACAATCGACGTTTCACAATCTTTTCATGCATATGAAGAAGTGGCTTGGATCTAAGCTCTTTCGTGATGATGAAGAGCTGAAAGATGCGGTCGCAGACTGGCTCAAGGCACAGGCTGGAGAGTTTTATGCTGATGGTATTTATAAGCTAGTGCAGATATATGATAAGTGCGTGAATGTTTATGGAAACTATGTTGAAAAATAGAGCAAAGTAGTATTCTTCAGATGTATATAATAAATTCTTCTTTTTTCGCTTTGGTGTTTCGTTTTTAACCAATTGGGAATTACTTTCTGAATGCCCCTCGTACTTGGAACAAGAGATTGCTTTTAAAATGAATTAAAATCAAGGATGTTATAACATAGAGGATCTGCCAATATGTATCTGCATCCTATTAAATCAATGAAGCCAAAAAGCAACCGAGCATCGGCACGTCTGATTGGCTACTCTCGTTTCCGCTATCGTCTGATTAGCTACTTTTGTTTCCGCCAAGATTGTTGGCTCAAAACATTGCGATCTTATTGGGCGGAGTGGGCACAGTAGGGATGGCGAAACTGTGACGTATGGCTTCAAGATTTTGTTGTAAGGGCAGATCCTCTATTTTGTAACATCCTTGATTAAAATAGTATAAATTAAATTAAATAAAGGAGAACTTCCTTATTGTATCGGGAAGAGGGTGACCATGTGAGGGTGTATGTCTATAGTGAACCCGTATTAAACCAAATCATATACATTTTACGTACATGTATAAAAGATCACTGTTCTTTCGTTGAGTTTTTGTCTCTGAGATTTGCCTTTGAATTGAGGTTCCCTGCAGGCTGTCTTGTGAGCTAATGTTGTAGAGATAAGGCTGCTTCACTCTGGTTGGTGTGGCTCTAGAATTTAAAAAAAAAAGTTTGTATCCAGCATTGAGAATAAGAAAACGCCCTTGCTCCAAAGCTACAATTTTTCAGCCTTAAGGGAGCTTACACAATACAGCTTTGCTCTTTCACCCATTTCACACACTTTGAATACAAAACACTTGATAGCGCTCCGGATTATACATGTAAGTGAGTGTGTTTATGTTCTTTGGCCGAGACGGCGTGCGAGTGAAACGGGATGTTGAATGTGAATAAGAATGTATGTATGTGTTGCAAGGGTCTTTGTCATATGTGTATGTAACATAAATTATACACAGAAAAGACAAAAAATCCGTAAACACATAGTTCTTCGCATGCGTGCACACAAATAGACACGCATAGCACTACAAACACGTTGCCAACCGAATGATTTATATTCAATAGAATTCCGTAATTACGTTTGATAACAAGAAGAAAGTAGGTAAACCGTTGATAATGTACCTTCACAGTACAGAGTTCCCTTTTCGAATCTTTCAGAAAGTAGTTGTAACTTGAAAGCTCTAGACTGAGAAAAAAAATGTAGGTGGCGTACTTAAAAAAGTAGGTTACATGCGTAATTCCTGTAGTTTTTGGACTTAACTTACAGCAGACGTATAACTGAAAACGCATGTTTTATAATACTTTCCGTATAAATGTTCCATCTATACTTTCCGTATGCAACAATATAGGTGGTCAGGATCTCACATACGAATGGACGTATATAACATATAGCTGAGGAATGTAACATAAGTATATGCATGTGATATTTGGAAAACTGTTAGATGTCAGACATCCTGCAACGGCATGATGTAACACCTAAGGGCAGTGCCTATGTAGCCTATGGATAACGTATGCTCCGTACTGATTTCTATAGTAAGCAAGAGGATACAGTATATTTGTACAATATACCGTTGTCCGGAGAACGGATTTTTCTCAGTGTACCTTCGTCATCTTCGCATTATATACTGAGTACGTGGAAATTGTCACTGGTCAATTCAAGGTCTGCACTACTGTTTAGGGCCTACATTGTTCTTGGTGTTGATCAGTTTGGTTATAATATGCGTTCTAAAAGTTAGTGATATTTCTGTTCGTAACTTGCCCTCTTATATTAAGTTAGTCCAATAGTTCCTAACTGGTATGTTGCGCAGTCCCATAAGATTTATCTCTAAAGTTTGGAATTTAAAAATCACAATGGATTTAGTAATAATTAGTTAAAATCAATTTTGAGACAGTATATCAGACAGAAATGGCATGGGTCAATGAAAGCTTGATCCATCATCCACCGTGACCCATGTCCACTGTGACTTACTTTGACCCACCATGACCCATTCTGACGCACCAAATCCCATCGTCATCAACTCTGACCCATGAGCCACGCCATCCTCTCAACTCAATAAAGAGTTTACACTTGTAATAAAGCAAAGCTAATAAAGAGTTTGAATTTCTATGGTCAAACACTCAAGTACTGCTCTGTTACAATACCGGTGGTCTGACCTTTACGATACAAAGCGTTTGTCATGGATTATAGTACGATGAATTTCAATTTAATTATGATATACAGGGATTTCATAAAGTCTGGACGGATTTGATTTGCTTATAATTTTCATAAAAATGCTCATAAGCGAATTAAATCCGTCCAGACTTTATGAAAACCCTGTATGATTATTTCCTTGTTGAGTTACTGATACTTTTCAGTGGAAAATAGAATGAAATTTCAACATTTCAAGGTAATGCAAGTCAACTTAAAGAGGAGAAAAACCTGTAAAATTCGACTGCGTCTCGAAAGTCAAGAAGTAAGTCCTATTGCTATTATTACAATTATAAATATCAATATCCAAAAATGATTGAAGATTTTTTTTCACTTACTAGGGATGATACCATATCGGGACCAAGTACCTGGGTAAAACCTATATATCGTCTGAAAGCAATTGCCATGAGAAGTACGAAACCGTTATCAAATCACGGGCAAACCCACAACCTGACCCTATAAGGGGTCAGTTTATTGGCTGTTTGTCAGAGCCCTGCACGGGCCGGGCGCGCCCAATTCGGCCCGGCCCGACCCGTTTCAAGTAATATCAAATTGGACCGGGCCCTAACCGGGCCGAGCACATATCGGGCCGAACCGGGCCGGCCCGGCTCGGCCCGATAGTCTGAAAGACGGTTCGGAAACTAACGTTGTCAGCCTATTTGTTTTTTTAATGTCCTCCACTACCTCTATTTTTGCCGTGTTTGTACGGTCTTACTGTCAGCCTATGTTAATCGTAATGTGTTTGGGAAACTGACTCTTTATTCAAGACTGTGATATACTGGTAATACTATTACTATTACTACTTCTACTACTACTATTACTACTTCTACTATTACTACTACGACCACTGCTAATACTACTACAAGTGCTACGACTTCGCGTCAGAGTTGACATATCTGATGGTACCGAATTTACCTTCTAAGTACAGAATAAAATTGAGAAATGCTAGTTATTATGGCCGGTCTGCGTAGAATGTGAACCGATGCTTGATCTACGAGGGAGAATAGTGGCTCAATAGAAAAAACACTCGCATCTGGTGCTAGAGGTCGTCGGATCAATCCCTGCTCATGCTATGTGAGCTTTGTTGTGGACAAACATCGTGTGCATGGGAGTTTCTGGGGTGGTCCCGCTTCCTCCCACTGTTTTCTTTCCACCAATTCATCCCATCATCATCCATTCAGCCTGAGCCGTAGTTACCTAAAGAACGTATGGTAAAGTACCTACTTGACCTAGTAAGTAGAATTTGGTACGCTACCATTGGACCACGGAGGGCAAAACCATAAACTGGCGTGCTCATAAGATCAGTGCAATTTGTAGTAATGTTCAATTAGCAAGGCAAATATCGAATGGTGTTACATGTTCATGTATTGTTTCTAGTATGATGCTACAAATATAACAAAATATAATGATCAAATAAATCACCAAATCGCCAGGGTCGATTAGGTGTTCCTGGAACGGTGGCTCAGCGGTTGAGCGTTCACCTCTGGTGTATGGGGTCCCTGGTTTGATCCGAGCTCTCGCCAAGTGAACTTTGTGGTGGACAAACACCGTGTGGGGGGTTCGCGGCGTTCTCCTGTTTCCTTCCACTTTATTTACTCCACTATTTCATTTATTTCTCACCATCGTCTCCTTTAGGCTAGTTGGCATAACTTGGAACCACCAACCAAGAAGAATAAACTAATGGATTGGGAAGATAGACATTTAGTCTCTGGTGAATTTGATGATGAAGTAGACATCTACCTCAACATGTCATCATGTGTAAGAGAACTAGATATACTGCAGTGGTGGAAGCAACAAGAACAAACATTACCAAAATTGTGTAAATTAACGCGTCAGTATCTCGTCATCCCTGCTTCTAGTGCGTCTACTGAAAGAGATTTTAGTACAAAGGAACGGAGAAATGCTCTAAAGCCTGAAACTGTTGAATCTGTTTCCGTGCTATTCGATGCGTACAAGGACATACAGGAAAGCGATGTTCATTTTGCACTATTGGTTTCTTAGGAAACCTTATATTTTCATTTTCTTAATATCAACTATCCCTTCTATTATATGTGATGTTAAGAGGCATTTTTGATAGCTGATATCTATACATTTTTCATTCAGGGGACTTTTGAGGTATTTTTTGATCAACAATGATATGTGTGGATTTTGTTTTGATTTACTGCCTCGCATTCCGTCATATAGCTCTGTTATTTACTTGTTACGCACCGTTCCAGGAACACTTCATCGATCCTGGGGTCTGGGTGATTTATTTGATCATTGTTTTTTGTTATTATTATTGTAGCATCGAATTATAAAGAATACAGGAACATGTAATATGATTTGGAATCTGCCGTGCTAATTGAACATTACTACAAATTGCGCTAATCTTATGAACACGCCAGTTCATGGTTTCGGCCTCCGTGGTCTAATGTAGCGGAACAAATTCTAATTAGTAGGTCAAGGACTTGACTTTCTCATATGTTCTTTAGGCAATTACGGCTCAAGACGTATGAATGATGATGGATGAATTGGTGGAATGAAGACAGTGGACGAAAACGGTCTAATCCAAAAACTCCCACGCTCACGATTTTTGTCCACAACAAAGCTCACATAACACGAGGAGGGATCGATCCGACGACCTCTAGCACCAGATGTGAATGCATTCTACTGGCCAGACTACGCAGACTGGCCATAATAACTAGTATTTCTTCGATTTTTTCTGTACTTAGATTGTAAAGTATGTACCACCAGACATGTCAACTCTGACGCTCGTAGCAGTTGTAGTAGTAGAAGTAATAATAATAATAATAATAATATTAATAATAATAATAATAATAATAATAATAATAATAATAATAATAATAATAATAATAGCAGTAGCAGTAGTAGTAGTAATAAGAGTAGTAGAAGTACAGTACTTTACAGTCTTGAATAAAGAGTTAATTTCCCAAACAGCAGTGGCGGCGGTTGGACGTTAAAAGTGAGGGGGCAAGACATGATCTGAATATTTGTATATAAATGTTAGTTTTCCTGGTTGTTTCTAACATTTTGTTTGACGAAAGGTTGTATAACTAATAGGATACTATATTTTCAGTTAAAATACCGTATATCGTATATAATAGTTTATTAAGTAAATTGAGAAGAACAACGCAAGTAGATACTAGCCCTTTGTACTCTTAAACAACGAAAGTGTAAGAAGAGATTTGATTCCTTGCTCATGAACATCTTAAAATTCTGTCTGGAAAATTGTGTGATCAGATTATTTAATAAATTTGCAAAACAAATAAATAGAAAGGATAATATTAATCATAGTAATGAATAATGATGCTTGTTTTGCAAAAGTTATATTGAAACTGAGGATTAATGAAAAACTTAATATTTAATTCCACACATGCTATTAAATGTATGTTATTACTCTTAGAAAATGAAAGGCAGTAAATACTACAAGCATATGCTACGACATTTAAAGAAATATTTGCTTTTGCAACTTCTTGAAATATGTTCGTTGCCATTAGGTGCAGATTTCACTTTCTTGGAACACATCAAAACACAACAATACTTACAATCCACACTTCAGTTATACAAAATAAACTTAAAACCTAGAATTATGTTCAATTTACTAAATTTTATTGTATATACACTCGTACATCCTTAAACACAACACTTCACTCGTATATTACACTACAAAACAATGGAAAAGGCAGAAGTTGTTTCTTATCACGCTCTTTTTAATCGATATTCCTTACTTTAGAAAGAAGAAAAGACATTTTAGGAACTGTCAATTTTTGTGCAATTAAAGAATAACTTGTGAAATAGGCCCTACTTTTTTGCATAATGTTCTTTCGATTAGCTTCAAAGCGGCTCACTAACATATCGAGCCCTTGTAAGAAGAAATGAAAGTATGCTGAAATTGTGCTCCAATAGGTTATTTTTTGGGGTTATTTTCTGTGGCGATTAAAACGCAATTACTGTAGCTTTCTTTACTCCAAGGGAAGACAACCAATACGTATTCACGCAACAGCAAATATTATATGGCAGCATTTTTTCCTATTAATCAGTAACACATACAAAATCGTTACATTTCCAAATGAAATTATATACATTAATTGGTTACTTTAAAAAAGTGCGGGGGCAACTGCCCCCCTTTGCCCCCCCTAATCGCCGCCCATGCCAAACACATTACGATTAACACAGGCTGCCAACATTAGTTTCCGATCCGTCTTTCACAGTGTTCGGGCCGAGTCGGGCCGGCCCGGCTCGGCCCGATTTGTGCCCGGCCCGTTTCGGCCCGGTTAGAGCCCGGCTCGAGATTCGGGCCGGGCCGGGTCGAGCCGGGCACTGAATTCAGATCCATTCGGGTCGGGCCGTCTTCGGGCCTGGGTTTGCAGGGCTCTGCTGTTTGTGACCCTATGTATGACATATTCGACAGAATAAAAAATTAATGTTACGACGCATCACGAGTAAGCGCCTGACCGTATTATGTCCCTTTTTGGCTCATTGCTAGAACGTGACTCGTGCAAGGGTTTAATAATATCACTTTGTACCCAGACATATCCATTTGTCAACGAATTATAAATACAATGTGGCAGATTATTTCTCTACCACTGGATGTATATCCATGTAACGTGGCATAAAGATCATTCGTCACTAGAAAAAATATACTGTGGACGTATTCCTTTGTCAAGGACCCCAGTGTGTCAGTGTTGCCAACCAATTATAAAAATGAGAAGGTGTAAAACAGGTTTGTACGATGAGACATTTATACACCAAGCTTGGCAGAAACATCACACGACACTATAGCAAAACGGCGTTGAGTGTAACCATTTCCCTACCATTCAGGTTGTCAGTGTTGCCAACCAAGTGTAAACAACACAATGTTGCAAATGACGTGCTTGCAATTGAACAAATATATAACAAATGTGACATAAGCAACATTGAACAATGGAAAACCTGGCGTGGGTCACAGTGTAATTATGTCCGCCAATGCTATAGACTTCATGCAAAAATCTTCAATGTTTGCATAGATTGGTAATACTGCTAAACTGGGTTGCTTGTGAGAGGGGAACATACCGTGTGTTCCATTGTCCAATGCTACTTATGTACAATACGAATATATTTGATATATATTCGTTCAGTGGCACGCACGCCATTTGCAACATTATGATGTTTACATTTGATTGGCAACACTGACAACCTAGAATGGTTGGGAGACGGTTACACTCAACGTCTTTTTGTTATAGTGTCGTGTGATGTTTCTGCCAAGCCTGGTAAATAAACGTCTTATTGTGTGGGACGTGTTTTACACCTTCTCATTTCTACAATTGGTTGGCAACACTGACAAACTGAAGTAATTGGGAGAGGAATACGACCACAGTATATTTTCTCCAATGCCGGATGATCTTTATGCCACGTTACATGGATATACACCCAGTGGTAGAGAAACCATCTGCCACATTGTACTTATAATTCGTTGGCAACACTGGCCAAATGGGTACGTCTGGGTGCAAAGTGATATTATCAACAGTGGCGAAGCGTAATCCCACATGTAGGGTAAGCCCGATAAACTAGTAACACAAATAACATTTAATGTACCACAAAATGTTTAAAATTACAGTGAATTCTATTTTCCTTATTGAGTTAAACAGAAAAACTACCAAAACTATTCATTTTAAAGAACTTTCTTCGTTTTATTTCTAACTCTGTTTAGAGCCAAATAACGTGATAATGACTTCACTAGAAATGTTAATGCTCAGAAGGAACTTCATTTGAATCAACGCAAGATATTTAATATTGTATTCTATGCACTGCATATGGAGTGGCTTCAAGGCTTAAGCACTCACTGAAATTTTATCGCAACTTTTTATTGTTTTATATACATATATTGCAGAATTTTCACATTTCCAGGAATAAAGTTAGCAAAACCTCTCTCGAAACAAGCAAAGCCCCCTCGAAACAAAATAGTAAATACTCCACTGATTCTATGAAATGAAAAACAAGTGAAATTACACACAAATATTATTATTTTATCTTGTACGGATGCGTTTGGTAAGTTTATACATATGTTTAATGTATCAGACTTATATTCTACAAGCTACAATGGACCAGGCCTCACGTAGGAAAAAGAAAACAGCTACTTTGAGAAACTCTTGAGAGTACATACCTAAATTAAACAAGTTATCACTAATAGAAATACATAATACAACACAGAACTTCGAACTCTGTGTTAAAGAAATCATTTTATAAGATACTAGCATTGAAAGATGCCTTCAACGCTAAAACTAAACTCCCAGAGGCGAGCATTCGCGCTTTCCCAACAATGCGTGCAATCCCAGCGATAATAGCTTCGCTCCGTGAGCAGCATAGCCCGTAAACCTGTCTAGCGACCTAGTAAGGCTCAGACGCAAGAACCTCCGAATGTTTCCAACCTACTATTTTGTTACCGAAAAAACAAAACTGTTGAAGTATACTTTATTTTATAAGAAATCCAAGTTAATGAATTATATATGGTAAAAAAAAACAGGGTAGGCCCGGCCTCAGGGCCTCATAGTACGCTTCGCTACTGATTATCAAACTCTTGACCGAGTCACGTTCTAGCAATGAGCGAAAAAGTGACCTAATAGGCTCAGCCGTATACACGTGATGCATCGTAACATTCATTTTTATTCTGTCGAATATGCCATACATAGGGTCACAAACACCAACGAAGTGGCCCCTTATAGGGTCAGGTTGCGGGTTTGCCCGTGATTTGAAAACGGTTTCGTACTTCTCATGACAAGAACTTTCAGACGATATATAGGTTTTACCCAAGTACTTGGTCCCGATATGGTATCATCCTTAATTAGATATATTCATCTCAGGTAAGTAAACAGAAACAAACGAAATGGAGGCCTTGAATTTAAATCGTAGATAAATTCATCAGTATTCAGAAAATGATATCTACAATGCACTGAGCAGAGTGGGTCATGGCGAGTGATGGGTCGGAGTGGGTCATTTTCTGTTGACCCACAACCCATTGGTGGGGTGCTGCCTGCCACGGGTGCTGACTGCCACAGCCAATTATTTGTGCTGATTGCCACGACTGGCGCTGATTGTCAATATCAAGGTGCTGACTCCCACGATGGCGTGCTGACTGCCACGAGCCTGAGAGAAAGTTGCTAGACGTAACATTACCGGACGTCAAGAAGCATGAAAGGAACTAGATGAACCTTAGGATCGTGTTGTTCAGACCAACACCTAACAAAGGTAAACAGGTCTCTATATGTACACTCATGTCCAAAATTATTGTCGCATGACTATAAATATGTTGTTCTACTAATATAATTTGATAACGAATTCGCCCGGTATTTCTTATAATGTTAGTATGTGTATAATCGGCAAAGACAAGTATGTGGTAAATTTCATGTCAAAAGAGCAGTAAATAAGAACAATAAAACGAAAAAATTTTTTTGTCCATTTAGTTACATTTTATTTTACTCATTATGATTTTCGTATTTATAATTCTTTTCCTATGAAATTTACCACAAATATACATTTCCTGATTATACACATATCAGTATTAAAAGTACTCTGCAAAATTATCAAATTATATTCTTACAAGAAGACAGTTATAGATATGAGACAATAATTTTGGACATGAGTGTACTTTCAGTTTTGTCAGGGAGCGGTGCATACAAAATTGGTACGATTTATGTATTCTCACTTGAACTCCCTATGTCAGCATGAACTGTGTACAGCTGCGCAAATTGTTTCGAGCAGCTCTTGAAAGTTCCATCAAAAAAGCCTTGCTGGCTGTCCCTCACAAGGGAAGTTCAGGAAAAAGTACTCGCCTGCAGAGATACTAAGCATGCCATTTGAAGTCCCAATTCATGCTGATTACAACAAGCTAATAAAATTCCTGTACGGTTGAGAACGGTTCGAGATATTCAGCTTGGAAGTTTATAAGAGAAAATGAGGATATACGCATTTATACGCGTTAAGTGCAACATAATTAGTAACGAATATTGACATACGAATTGAAAGCTATCGGAAGTAACAGAAAAAAAGCGTTTCGCAATAACTAACGGGTTTGTTAGATACAATTAGTCATTACATTGTTCACAATAATCATAGGTTAGAGTGATCACTGTTGTTCTTCTGTTTTATGAAGAAATGACGCGGGCAAAAGACTCCCTTGCACCATGGACATTTTATATGTGCAATTGCGTTGCATCCGTCAAGGGAACAGTTCGCAGAACCAAAGCAAAAAGCAAATTCGACAAGTGATTCAAAAGTTATAGGCCTATAATTTGTTCGTAACCTGTCTTGTAGAACGCAAACTGAAACAATCCAATGTATCGCGGTGATCGGAAGTGATTCGTATGGGCACGAATTTTATTTGATTGTTTCGTTGGTACATTATAACGTCCAGATGAAGAAGTTTCATACTATGTACAAATCTCCTGCCATAATCTTTGATTGATCGGAATCAAAACACATCAAATGGTTGCACAAATCGTGCATTTACCACAATATAAGTACACATTTACTTAATCGCATTCAAAGTAGTAACCTTCGGTATATACACACTTAGTTCACCGCTTCTTGCCATTGGCTGGAAACCAATGACGAAAGCCCTCTTTTCGTATCTTCCGAAGTTCGGAAGTCGCGTTAGTTTTGATCTCTTCTACGATGGCGAAACGAATACCTTTGACAACCTTTTTTTTTTTATTTTTTATTTTATTTTTTTTTTTTTGGTTTGTTTGTTTGGTTGAGAAGAGCCAAATAGCTGATGGTGCTCAACTGTTTTTAAAGCTATCAAAATATTTGAAGACGATTTCTCCCAATTTGCACATGAATTTGATTTTTTCCTGTTGCTACAACTGCGATATTGCGCCAACCGATCACTACACACTACACACTGACTCATACACTGCTTGTTATGATCTGTTCACACTTTTCAACTTTATAATTAGGCAATCTGAGAACTGTATTGTACAAGATTCACTGTGATTATATCACAAATGCCAAAACTGCAACTGCATTCCAGGAACGTTTTGAATGCTGTCGTGCTGATGAAGTCATGAGTTATCGTAAACCACAAACACTTATTTACTCCACCCTCTCGTCCCTTTGCTCTACTGATTTTCACTCGTTTTCCCTATTTTAAAAGCGTGCTCCCACACCACAAATTCGCTATTTGGAAACAAATGATGTATAGAATAGCTTCATAACTTAAGCTGTTTTTCAACGATGTTATAAATAGAGGATCTGCCTATATGTATCTTCATCCTATTAAATCGGTGAAGCCAAAAACCAACCGAGCATCGGCCCGTCTGATTGGCTACTCTCGTTTCTACCATCATCTGATTGGTTACTTTCGTTTCCGCCATGATTGTTGGCTCAAAACATTGCGATCCTATTGGCCGCAGTGGGCAGAGTAGGGGTGGCGAAACTGTGACGTATGGCTTCAAGATTTTGTTGTAAGACCAGATCCTGTATTTTATAAGATCCTTGCTGTTTTAGTACTATAGGAAGCGAGGAACAATAAGAAGAAGAACACAGCTAATCGATGATTTGAAAAATAGGAGAAAGTATTAGTCAAGGATCTTATAAAATAGAGGATCTGCCCTTACAACAAAATCTTGAAGCCATACGTCACAGTTTCGCCACCCCTACTCTGCCCAGTCCGCCCAATAGGATCGCAATGTTTTGAACCAACAATCATGGTTGAAACGAAAGTAGTCAATCAGACGATGGTGGAAACGAGAGTAGCCAATCAGACGTGCCGATGCTCGGTTGTTTTATTGGCTTCATCGATTTAATAGGATGAAGATACATATGGGCAGATCCTCTATTTGTAACATACTTGGTATTAGGAGTTGAAAGAGAAAGCTAAGAATCGATAAGCGTGGAAGAAACATTTCCAGGCCCAAATTTAAAATTGAAGAAAAAATCATCATTAGTCCCAGAGCCTGCCGAAAGGCAGAATACTTAATAATAATAATAGTATAACCTAAAATATTAGTTGTTCTCTGTACTGTCATGCGACGATATGTGTGTAATGAACGCTGTTTCATTTTGCGTTCTAAGGTCACGGTGGCTCTATGGTAGAGTGCTTACCTCTGGTACGTGGAGTCCTTGGTTCGATTCTTGGTCAAGTAAGTTTGTGCTTGGATATTTAAAAAAATGAAATAAACAATAAAATAAACGATTAAATGAATGAAAGAACAATATAAAATACCAAACAAAAAACAATCAACTTTCAAGACGTTCCTTACAAAATATGTGGAGAACACTTTTTTCTTTGTATCAGTAGAAGTTGATAACACAAAGTCCTGATATAAACCCCGCAACTTTGACAATAAAAAATACATGTTTTCTATTAATGAAAACGTTCATCCACAAACAGTTTTATAAAGATAGAAGAGCTTATGCAGAGTCGTTCCGACGTGTGGTTAGTGCCATACTAAAGAGTTCGACTAGCATAAACTCCCTGCAGTAGTCATGCCTTTAGTATGACACTAATCATGCGTCAAAACGACTCTGCATAAGGCCCAGAATGTCAAAATTTAAAAATAACACGAGGGTAAGTCTAAATTATCCGCAATTGTGACGTAATTCTTCATACATTGTTCATATTGACCTCATGCTATTGTGGTTATGCTATGAAAATTTGATCCTAATCTCTCCATTTGTCTTCCTTTTGTTGCAGATAGATCATGGCCGCTCCATTAGAACTTTGCACCAAACAACGAGCAATGATTGGGTTTTTTGCGGTTGGAAGGTATATCAGCGGCCACAATCCATCAAAGACTTTCGGCACAATACGAAAACAGTGTCTAGCAGCAACGTAGTGTCTACGAATGGAGTGAAAAATTCAAAACTGGTCGCACAAGTGTTACGCACGAGAAAGAAGCCGGACGACCATCTACGGCCACAAATGATAAGAACATTGATCGTGCACATGTCATGGTTCTGTTAGGCACACTATTGACACTTTAATGAAGTGGCACATCATCTGGAAATTAGTCATGGACTAAGAAGTGAAGGCCGCAGTGCATGCGTAGGTCGTTGCTCAGCCGGAAACCTTTCCTGAGGGCAGCAGGAAGCTTGTGTAACGATGGATTAAGTACGATGAAAAGCAAAGGGACTGTATTGAAAAATGATGTTAAGGTAAATTTCCTATTTGTATTAGGAAAAAAAATATAGGTACATTGCGGATAACTTCAGACTTATCCTCGTACATACAGTTTAGGATTAACACACAATAGTTTCATTTTTCTTATTTATATCATGCTTGCAGTTAGTATGACATGGGAATTCAAAGGAAAAATGGGACTTTTTGCCACTCGAGATGAGATTTTATAACGTTTCAGGTTGGCATTATTGCATTAGCGAGCTCAACCACGATAATTGTTCTAGATATCTAATTCAGAAAACAGAATTTAAAACTGGTTTTCTTCAAGAGTTATCCTAAAGACTAGCAGATGGACGCAAGTCGCCGTTACCTTAAGATGTGAACGGATTTACTCCATTAATGAACTCGACAGAGATAATTCCTCTAGCTATTTGATTAAACTAACTCTATTAATGAACTCGACAGAGATAATCCCTCTAGCTATTTGATTAAACTAACTCTATTAATGAACTCGACAGAGATAATTCCTCTAGCTATTTGATTAGACTAACTCTATTAATGAACTCGACAGAGATAATCCCTCTAGCTATTTGATTAAACTAACTCTATTAATGAACTCGAGAGAGATAATCCCTCTAGCTATTTGATTAAACTAACTCTATTAATTAACTCGATAGAGATAATCCCTCTAGCTATTTGATTAAACTAACTCTATGGCCTATGGAACCCGGAGATTCAATGTTGAATTCACAAAAGCTTTCCATTGACATCTATCCTTAGCCAAGTGGATCCAGTTTCTACTTTGTATTCCTATTTGTGCGAAATGCATCTTAATATTGTCCTCCCACCTGCGCCTAGGTCTTAATAATGGTCGTTTTCGAATTGGAATTCCAGTTAAAACTTTGAAAGCGTTCCTACTTTCTTCCATTCTGGCTACATGACTTGCCCACCTGAGCCTCCTAGACTTGATGACTCTAACAATATTTGGTAAACGATATAAATTATGTAGTTCCTCGTTATGAAGTTTCCGCCATTCCCTATTCCCGTTTTTCTTGGATCTGAATATTCGTCTCTGGACCTTGTTCTCAAATACTTTCAGTCTACGTTCTTCCCTCAAAGTAAGCCAACATATTTCATAACCATACAGGACAACAGACATGACCATCGTTTTGTATATTTTAACCTTCCCAGGGCCACGGTGGCTCAGTAGTAGAGCGTTCATCTCTGATGTATGGGGTCCCTAGTTCGATCCCAGCCCGTGTCCAGTGAACTTTGTGATGGACGAACACCGTTTTCGTGGGTTTCCTCAGGGTCCTCCCATTCCCTGCCACTTTCTTCATTCCATCATTTCATTAATTTCTCATCATCACCGTCTCCTTTAGCCTAGAAGGAAGGTATAATCGTGGGACGTAAAACTCCAAGACTTCGTTTCATTTTAAGCTTCTCCAAATTCTTCGACAGAATTCACGACGACAAAAGATTTTGAACTGAAAAATAACACGAATTCCCTGCTTTAGTCGATATATAATTTCTTCGTGAATTTGCAGTATTACGATACCGGCGAATTTCAGTGTATTTAGTTTACTAGTGGAGTAGGGTAACGTCACGAGATAGGGGAATCTTGCAAATCATGATACAAACATGCCACTTGGTAATGTAGTAGATATATACCTAAGAATGAAATTTAGATGTAGACCCCAAAAATCAAACCCTTTATTTGCCCCTGTGACATCATCATACAACATGGCTGACATGGGCATTACAGAAACACAGTAAAGGCACATAAATTGTTGATTACAAACGATATATTCTATATGTTGATGTGATGAACTGAATTATGTCTTGATTAAAGTCTTCCACATTGCCATCATAGAAAAAAGTATCACTATATAACGAGTATTAAGCAAAAGCGGCTCGCGAGGGAAGTCACACAGGTAAGATTTGGATTTTTCTATTAAAACTAAGAGATGGAAACTTTCCTAATTTACTGATTGTTATATATAACAATTATTATATTAATTAACTATTTTTTACTTAATTTGAAGAGAAAAGACATTAATTTTTACCGGTGCAACTTCCCTCACAAGCCGCCTCTGGTATCAAGATTATCAAGAGTGTGCAGATTACACGATATTTCTTTCCTCCATCACTCACAGACATTACCATACCTCCATCACTCACAGACCACTAATTACCATTGGAAGTATTTGTTTTACAATGACCATCGCACATACACAAAGGTGTGCAGGGAAGAGATAACTTAGCACATTTACATGCACGCGAACACAGTGATTTACATCCACAGTGAAAAAGCTCTTGGCAGTGTTCAGACATTTGTTTCAGTAAAGACCATAAAGGTGAGTATGAAGCACCAGCTTTCTTCCAGCCCCATTGCTGAGGATCGGGTATATTAGGTTTAAACTTATGCCACTAAGACCAAATATATCCACCTTGAAACACTGCTTGTTTCACATGCTGAAGAAGTGCTCCCTCAGTTGGAGGCACACTTTGCAATGAACGACCTTTCTTGGTGACGAGCATTTTCCGACATTCTTTAACACTCTCTGCGGTGTTTCTGCGATCATACAAGTACACAATAAAGCGCTGAACTTTCCCGAAAGAACTGTCTGCAATTTCCGAAGGACACTGTGAAAGCTCCACAAATGCATCAGTGACATATGAGTTTGCTTGCTAAGCTTCCCAGGCTGTTTTCTTCCCACGTCCTGCAAAGGCTGATACCGTATCGCAGCCAGTGAATGCGTGCCAGAATGGAATTGCTTTGAAAATCTTGGTTCCAAGCTTTTTTGCATACTCATGGACAGGAAGGTCTCTTCGATTCCTTCCAACTCCGTAGTGAATCCATAGATGAGACAGGGTTAGGTTGCGAAAGGCATGTAAAGCTAGCACCACCACATCAGAATCAACTGTTCTGATGATAATCGATTTGTGACCAGAGTCACTGGCCTGTTTGGCTTGCAGAAGTAGTCGCGTATCGGCTTCTTCATGTGTACAGGGTGCGAGTTTAGAAACATCAACATTGGGCGTGCTCCATATGCCAGTGTCTTTAGTGCAGACAACAGTCTTGCCATCTGGTGTGTCAATATTTGACAAGAAGTCTGCAATGAGTTGGAATAATCGTTGTTTGTGTCTTCATTATGCAGAAACATGTTCCAATTTTTAGGAATCCGCGTAGAGTCCCCAACTCGTTCTCGGGGCGAAATTCCTCTTTTTCGACGCTCTTCAGTTTTCAGGTTGCCTGGTAGATAGCGGTTAAAAACAAAGTCCACTCTAGTTTTGTCCGTAAGGATTGATAAAATATATGGTTTCACTTTCGTATCAAAGTAATCTCGGAAGGTTTCTGTAGGAGATGGTTTCAACATGTGTATGACAGCAGAACCATCAAGTATCACACATGTGGCCTGGGGAGCATTATGCTGGGAATCTCCGAACTTTTCCAGACACGTAACAACATCTGACTTAGTTCCCTTGCGAATGAAACCATCGTCAGAAAGTGATGGAGGATACTCCAAATTTTCATGAGCGAAGAAGTCAGAAAGATCGCCTTGTTGGCTCTGACAAGCAATAAACATTCCGCTGAAAAGAGAACAATCATTTTTCATGATATTAACCTTGCGGTGTGCGGCAGTGGTCTTTGTGATTTGTTTGCGGTGGAGGGTTAGATTATTTCGATGAATTGGTTCAAAAATGGATTTACTTCACTGCATTAAGCGTTCTTTTTTGAAGCTGTCGTACTGGTCTCTGCCGAGCTTTTCAGCATTGTACACTGATGCAATTGCATCTTCGCTCATAATTACGTCAGACACTATGCTCACAAGATCAGTGCCGTCTTGCGTGAAAGGATTTCTGTCGTCTTCTGAAAATGTACACACCAGTCTTGAGACATCTTTTACAAATCGTTTATTGGCAGCCACAGTGTCTTCGTGATGAGTCTGACAATCATCTTCATCAAGCAACAATCTATATTCTTCTTCAAAATTGGAAATGAGATTGGCAATAACTGGACCAGACACCATCCACTTCAAGAGCGCTGAAGAATTTTCAATTATTCCAACTGCTTCGCCTTCAGACTTGACGGCTTTGTTGCATTGCTCATGCATTTGATCATGACCCATGCAAGAATGAGGACGACTTGTCTTAGTACTAATGAAACCTCCTCGCACAAACTCTTCATAAATGGTAGGCTGTCTACAACTGAGCTCCTGTAATGACTTAACAAATAATGGCATCTAACGTGCATAGTACGTGTGGTCCAAGGCGAACATCCAGAGACACAACTCTGATAGGGAACTGGTGTAGAGTTCAAAATCTGCAGAACGCAAGCTGTGCAAGAGCCTAAAGAGAAGCATTTCAAGTTCAAATACTTACACCATTCATTCTGTCTAATTTTAACCCACTCTTCAATTCTTTGGGGACATTCAGGCGATGCACTTTCTGAGTATGCTTTCTTCAGCATTTAGTACAGGGCTGCAGATGTCACTTCGTGAGCATATCTCGATCGCTTCACGTGGAATCCATGTAAGCAATTATCTGCTTTTCCAGCAGTGGTTACGCCTGCTTCCACTAGAAGATTAGTCCACCCACTCTCAGTCAACCAGTTACCCAACATTTCTAAGGTTGTCATTTCAATATGAAGTGGACCCACCATAACTACCATCTTGTCTTCCCCATACTGAAGAGGCTGGAACCACTGAACTTGCTTCGCTATAGCAAAAACGGGTTGATCACAAGAAACCACGGGGACTTGGGAAGGATTAAGTGGTGACACAGTCTGAATGATTATGTCAATGTAATGACGAATCATGGCAGACGAGTTTATGGAGTCTGGCAACAAGGGTAGTAGAACACACCGACTTGTAGGTTGAATCTTATCACGAAGTTGCTGGGAATGGAAAGCTGCCCAGGTAATATGTTCTTCAGAAATACTGCGCCTTCTCTGTGTGAATAATCTCGATTGCTTTCAACCACATATTTGATAAAATATCTTCCTGTAGCGGTAATTTAACACTATTAACGGTAGAAAGAGGCACATATGATTTCAGCATTGACATCTGAGGAACATTTGTGAACCATGCAGGCAAGCCACCTTTGCATTTGCCGGACCACTTGTTGATTATAACCTCAGTATCGCTGCGAGGATAAGATGGATGAATTATAGATATCCCTGTGCCGTGGAATGCTTGCATAGAGGTTGCGGACGACGGGTTGTAATCGATATTGTCTATGGCAGCACAAGTAAAAACGCCTGTTTGAAGGTTATCTTGATGTACTCTCTTCTTAGTTTCAAATTGTTCACACAGTCATGGTGGCCGATACCTCCCGAACTCGATCATATGATACACTCACACCTACTTTATTCAGTCTATCTATGATCCCTCTGTTCCGCGCTTTTGAATGGATCATTAATCCAATGTACAGGGGCAGCGGAGTATCGCTAGATAGTGGATGGCGTACATTTCCCTGTCCTTGCTTTCTTTCTCGTTTCACTGCGTGTCAGTAACTGAGACATTGACAGTGCAGCACGGCTTACATCAACAGTTTCTTCATTTGCAATATTAGGACCTTCAAGAATCATCCGTACAAGTGTTACTACTGATTGTGGAACTGATTGCTCCTGGCAAGCTGTGGTAAAATGCCCATTGAATTGTGGGAAAGCTTTAAACATGTGCTTCCGCACGATGGATGCAGCCCTAGCCAAACACATTCCATCATCTTCTGAATTCTGTAAGCAAGCACCATAACTCAATTCTGCAACGTCAATTCTGCAAATGTCCGTTGCAATAGATAATCTCAATTACATTTACATTTAACATTGGGGTTCATAACATTGTACGGTCGCCCAGATATGTACCTGGAGTTTTGACTATTATAGTTCCATTACTTGAGGTCCAGGTACTTATGTGGGTGACTGTACAGCACAAAGTCGGCCCAGTTTTAAACGTTGCAACATATTAAATTGAAGATGACATATTTCCAACAATTTTGCTCTCTTTACATTTCTTTATTTCAGCAATAATAACGGAGTAGGCCGATTTCAACGGACTTTTGTTTCATCCTGTATAATACTAATTACAGGATTCAGTGACAAAAAAATGTACCTTTTATTAGCAAATATGAGTAATACGAATTCAAAATTTGATGTGAATTGTTTGTAATCACCGTTTTATGAGCCTTTATTGTGAGAAACGGTGTTTCTGTAATGTCCGGGCGGCCATGTTGTATGATGACGTCACAGAGCCAAATAAAGGGTTTGATGTTTGGGGTCTACATCTAAATTTTATCCTTAGGTATTGGTCTACCACGTCACCAAATGGCATGTTTGTATCACGATTTGCAAGATTCTTCGGTTACCCTGCCCCACTATACTACACATTTACTTCTAAACCCATGTCCCTGCTAGCATTTAATAAGATCTCTGCATTTCTTTTTATTTTTCTCCTATCATCCCCTATCATATTTATATCATCAACATTTGCGGTAACCTTGTAAGTACCATTCAGTTCTAGGCCCTGGTTGCTGTTTTCTGATTTTCCTTATAGCGTACTCCAGAACAAAATTGAATAATAATTGCGACAACACATCTCGTTATTTCAGGCCATTCACGATATGAAAACATTCTCTAGTTATCTTTTTAAAAAAATCAAAAACTTGATTTCGTTCTAGAGATTGTGTGGAGCAATAGAGCTGTGGCATGCGAACATATTAATATTATGAGCGATGAGCCCCACTTGACTGGTCCTTAAAATATTAATAACAATGATAATAATGGTTCTCTCTTGTAAGGTTTTAACCCACAATAAACGGCACAATTTTAGTTTTCGTTTTACCCCCTTCATCACACATATATATTCAGCATCCATTCTTAGACCTAGATATAGAAATATACCGAGATATAAGATGGTGCATGTACAGATGTAGATATATGTGACATGGAGATTTTTTTGTGTATGAACGTAGGAGTGAAAAGTATGAAGCAATATTCTAGGGGATAAAGCAAACATTTCTCTTCTGGGATTGTGGATGCTGGAGTCTTCGAATTCCTCTCATTCCCCTTCAGTGGACGTGACCTGTGAACACCTTCTCCATTCTTTAGCTTCATTTCCTTTTAGATGCCTCTTCTCACTTCTCTACAAGCAGTGGTGCCAACTCACCCAAGGAATTTCTTACCTGAAAAACAGCATAAAGTGTTTCAGTTAAATTTAGAAAGAAATGGCTTATGAATGATATGTAATCATGTATTTGTTAAATTTAACATAAGAAAATATGGTTATTAATAGAATAACGAGCAATTATTACCACTCGTAATAATCGTTTGTAGGTTGTTCAAATTTAGCGTCCTGTTCAGTACCGAAGCTATATGAAACGTGGACTTACAACTTAACTCTGGAAATTTAATCTGAGTCTGGTAAATACAGAACCCGTCTTCATCCGGCAGTGGATAACTACAAAGCACATTTCCTCATTTAATACCGTTAAAGATCGAAGTACTCTTGCGAAATAATAATTGCGTAATTACAGAATAATAGACATGAATGATATATATATATATATATATATATATATATATATACAGTGGCGTATTTAGGGGGTGGCTTCCGGGCTTAAGCCCCCCCCCCCCGAAATCTTACTTACTATAGTAAAGTATATTAAATATCTTGCAGAATTTCCACATTTTCAGGCAAAGTCCCCCCTCCGAAAGTTAGCAAATCCCCTCCCGAAATAAAATCGTAAATACGCCACTCTCTCTCTCTCTCTATATATATATATACAGGGCCGGATTTAGGGGGTGCAAAAATGCACATGCACCTCCCCTTCGTTGTAAATATGCACTACCTAAAGTGAGAAGCTAGCAGTGAGTTTTGCAAAATAAATAGTTAAAATCAATTTTCTGAAGGTTGAAGGAAAAGAATTCATTGAGACCAGACACTTAGCATTTCCAAAAGAATTCTTCATCCACATCACAGATGCCTACAGGCATTTTAAAAAAACTCAAATTTAATTCAAATGTACTGGTAGTTATTGGTGCATCCCCCTCAGAGAATCCTGGATCCGGCCCTGCATATATATATCGTCCCTCTCGAGACAAAGGGGCGTATCTCATTTTCTTAAATTTTCCAGGAAACGAGTTTAAGCCTTTTCTCGTTATTTATTCTATCGTCTTCTTTTAAAATTTAATTTGATCTCGCAATTTATATACCTGAAAGAAGGAATCAAACTAAATTTTAAAAGACGACGATAGAATAAATAACGAGAAAAGGTTTAATCTTGTTTCCTGGAAAAGTTAAGAAAATGAGATACACCCTTTTGCCTCGAGAAGGGCAATATATATTTTAATTTCTACAATTTCTGTGATTTATTCTCCAAAATTCAGTTCAGCTCTAAGAGAATTCAGTTTATATAAAATCCATATTACACTGCAATTCGACTTTTTCCTTGGAAATCGCAATTCAGATAATGATAACACTGGGCAACAAATTTAAACTTTTTTCTGTCCTTCAAATGAAATTATGCGATACTAAAATGTTCCATCACGTCACGTTTATGTTGGACAGACAACACGTTATACGAAATGTACACTCATGTCCAAAATTATTGTCGCATGTCTATAAATATGTTATTGTAGGAATATAATTTAATAACGAATTCGCCCAGTATTTCTTATAATGTTAGTATGTGTATAATCGGCAAAGACAGATATGTGTTAAATATCATGTCAAAAGAGCAGTAAACAAGAACAATAAAACTTTCTTGTCCATTTAGCAACATTTTATTTTACTCATTCTAATTTTCGTATTTATAATTATTTTCCTATGAAATTTACCACAAATATGCATTTCTCGATTATACAAATAATATCAGTATTAAAAGTACCCTGCAAAATCATTATCAAATTATATTCTTACAAGAAAACAGTTATAGATATACGAGAATCATTTTGGACATGAGTGTACATATTTGCAGATGTATATTTACTACCTAACCCTTTATTGGGCAGTGTTACTCTCAAGCAACATCGAATTCTATTGCCTTATCCGCACGAATTATAACTTCAATGATCATTTAATTGGCATTATTGCTTTCATAGAATATTCATATACATGATTTGTGGGTCGCTTCTTTAGATACTTCTAATCTTCGTCAACAGGGGACAGTCAAATTTAGTATTGTAGAAGCTTTATCTCCTACGTTCCGCGAAAGTTCTTTTTTTATGTTTTTATCAGTGGTTTTTTGCTCTGCAGGAAAATATTTCAACGAAACTGCTGGTAATTACTGAGAGTATTCTAATGATATTTTACCATAATAGGGAAATGCTACTCACAAAGCTACACATAATGTTGATTTGAAATAAATATCCTATATTTTGTAATCAAAGTACAAAAATAATTTAAAAATTAGAAATTATGATCAGAAAGACATGGTTCAACCATAAAAGCAAACTAAATATTTTAATGGTAATGCTATCAATGTTTGCACATTAAAGCGCTAATGTCAGCTAGAAAGGCGTATTATACACGGTACTAATATTAAATTTTGTTGATCCTCTTTAAAATACTTTCTGTGGTCGCTTACACTTGTAGACATTTTCTGGAGTCTCTCTAACGATAGACCAGCAATACTCAACAAATATACTTTCAGTCCATTTTTCACTATAACGCTTTTCAAATGCGGCAATGTCCTTTTGAAACCATTCTCCGTGTTCATCACTTACTGCCCCGAGATTGTGAAGTAAAAAACGTCAAGACATGAGTACAATAAGTGTAATTTTAATGACACGTTGCATCCCATGAGTTGAAAACTGCGCACCGTATCACTAACAATAGCTGCATAATTTTCAGCCTTTACATTTCCAAGAAAACCTTAACATAAATGACAGCCGAGCTAATTTCTCAATTTCAGAGAGGTTACTTTCAAAATTGTCATCCTGCATGATTGTTTTAATGTTTGGACCAACAAATATCTTTAATTTTTGCCTCACTTAAGTTTGGGAATTTCTCTTTAAGACGCGTAAAAGCAGTACCTTCTCTATTTAGTATTTTAATAAAAAAAAAAACTTTATCGACCCAAGCTTGACATGTAATGGTGGCAAAAATACATCTTGAGGGCTCACAACTGGTTTACGAGATATGTTCTTGGTGACAGGAATGAAATTTGTCTTCAAAGCCAGTATTGATGGATGTAGTGGTTTGCTTTGTCACGGCTATTCCACTCACATAAAAACAATATTTGGTGTATCATTGTTGCAATTCTGTAAAAAGTCCCCCTCCCCCCCCCCACACACACATGGGATTTTAATTTTTTAATATTCAATGAAGTCCAATATCGTTTTCATACAAGGGCGCCGGTTTCTCTGTAACTTTGGAGGGGCATTCATAAAAAATACATGTAAAAATATATATTCATAAAAAATATATGGGGCCACATGAGTTTTGGGGTTCTCGGGCCCGCAGATCGGCGACCTTGCACTCATAACTTCATACGTGTCCTTTCTATGAGCCGCATATGCTATAGGAAACATGGGTGAACTTTTCCAATATAGAGAAGTGCTACTTTCAGACTTAGTTTCGAGCTGTCAATAAAAAAACGCCCCTGGGATTATGTTCATGTCCCATTGCAATAAACAATGCATTTATTTTCAACAAAGTAGTCCTCAAAAGGACTTAGTCGTTTTCTAAACAAACTTATTTTAACTCTTGAACTAACAGGTTCCAAGTTTGAAGCCTGGACCCCAACAATTCCGCTTTTCTTTCAGGAAGGTTTAAATCTATTAGGAGATCGTTAAGCTATTTTTGTGTGATCAAATGAGGTGATGTTGACTGAGATGTAGATGTCTGAAAATCTAGATCTTTCCTGTTGTTTGGAACGTCTGAGGTATCTTCTTTTGAATCAATATGTTTTGGATTTTTAGGCACTGGAATCTTCACTGTGGAGAACTGGTTGAATACCTAATTTTAAATTAGGGTACTGAATCTCATGTTTAGATTTAGAGGAAAAGCCCTTTACATCTGTCAAGCAAAAGTAACAGTCAATTACATGGTTTATTTTTTCACTTCAAATCTAGGAACAGCAAATTTCATAGAACTGATTTCCTTACAGCCAGTTCCTCGAATTCCTTAAAAATATGTGTGGGGACCAAGACTTATCCAGGTCTCCAAACTTACTGCCAAAATACAATTAATAAGCCTTTTTAACTAAAGGAGTAAGGCTGCTTTTATGAGTTTTAAATGTATGTTTACCACAAACATAACTAAATAAGTCAGGTTTATTTTTATACGCACGGGACATTGTACTCCACTGCACGTAGCACGTTTATTCAGCACTTTCTTGAAACCCAGGGGCACAGTACACATTACCACTAAAAGACACAACGCCGTAGATCCGACCACTCCTAGTGAAACCCCACTCAGCAAATAGAGAAACAATCGAACTAAAAATTATTCAAATGCTAGAACATAGGAGTTAGGCAATAGCAGAGTTAGGCAACACAAATCTGAACTCCCTTATCACTAGATGTTGATGGGCTACTACCTGAAATGAAGATGAATAAAATGAATACGAAATGAAGATAAAGAGTGAGAAGAAATATGAGGAACTAATGTTCCCCATTACAGCATAGAAAAAGACTCTTATGCGATAGGAGAAAATTGGGGAACGAGGAAATCCCTTCTTTAAATAACTATTCCTCCCGGTAAAAACTTAAAAAGAAAAATCGCTTGGATGATGTTTAAATGAGCGTATATTGTAAGGTATATTACATATGCATAAATTTTCATCTTAAGCACATTTTTGCCCTTCCTGTTTGTCTAGTGGTTAGTACGCGTTGCCTTCGGAGCACGGGGTCTTGGGTTCGATATCCGGAAGAACAGTGAATGACACTGTACTCGAATTACACCTTAAACTGTGGTATCAGGTCTTATATAGCCTCGCTGCTGAAAAGATACCAAACATTAATTTCAATAACCAAACCAAACGTTAATCATATTTCATCATCACCCGTAAAAACACGGTATTTCACAGTACGAAGTTTCAAACTTTTGAATTTTTTTTTCACAAAATTAGTATGTGATACATAAAAGGTAATTACAGATTTGATTTTCTCATACAAAAGTATATAAGAAAAGTATATTTCGACGTAAAGTACACATTTCGTGTTGCACAGTGTAATATAACCAAAAACGTTCTATTGAAAGTGTATATATTACGTTTTTGAAGATAATTCAAAGTATAAATTTGCTAAACAAAGTAACAATATAAATTACTCATTAAAAGTGAACACAATGAATATACTCTACCTAGATACAATAGAAATATGATTGATCTCTTACCGAATATCAGGTCACTAACGACATACTACATTTAACTTGGTTTCCAACTTTTTTTACAACCTAGAGGCACACATTGGTCATTCACACTACTCATTAATATCGGTTGTTAACCACAATAAGAAACACTTATCTTCAGTTCCGAGTACCCTTTTTTATATATACACAATAATTTAATAAATTCACAAAAGCCAGATTTTGCCGGTTTCATGCCTAGTCCAAAAGTGGCACTAGCTACTCCCTCTTCTATCAGTTCAAATAATAGTTACATTAATGGCCACACTTGGCGCTACTATTCTAAACGACGTCTCAAGTGAGATTACTTTTTTATTTATTTATTTATTTATTTTACGATTTCCTTCTTAAATTCATTACACTATCTTTCTAACATCCTGCTCCTTCCCTAATCTTTTGGATCCATCTGAAATTCCCTTTTCATATGCTTCCTTGCTACATAGGACTGAATGCACCGCGTCTGTTATACACGCGAGTAAAGTGCCTTGACCTCCTTAGACGTCCATTTTAAGACTCTAATAATGTAATTATATTTAACCTTTATTAGTAATACGAATCATTTTGTTAATACAATGTCCATGGAATTGTACTTTCCTATTTCTAGCTTTACTTTCGCCAATAATTTTGGAATAAATTGACCAAAATGCATATGTCTTCTGGAAACGTACACAAAATCATTCTTTCTATAGCAATCAAATGAACTTAAATCAGTAGCACTCTTTAGTGGTGAAGTAGCTTATAACGCATCACTCTAATTTTGATTCCCAGTAGGAATACTTATATCGGGTACAAACCCGAAGAATGGTTTGGATCCCACCTTAAATCGTAAAACCCAGTCTCAAATGATCTTGGTTCTCAAAAATAGTGTTTAACTGTAATTAACCAATCACATGAATTCAACTAACTGCATCAGTTGAAAAGCTGATTAAAGAGATCATGTAGAGAGATGGTATGCGCTGTTAATGGCGTCTATAGGTGTGAAGGATGATATATATATACCATCCAGCGCCGGATTTAGGAGGAGTGCACCGATGCACGTACGCCCCCTTTTGTTGTAAACATACACTATCTAAAATAAGAAGTTAGCAGTGAAAATAGCAACACTTTCCGAAACTTTCTGCCGTCATGTTTCGGTTTGGGGTCTTAAATGAAAGAGGAGTTTTGCAAAAGCAATAGTTTGTAGATTTTCTGAAGGTTGAAGGAAAAGGATTCACCAAGCAAAGCAACATAACGTTTGTCAAGTAGGGAAGAAAACAGAAACGAGAAAGAGAGAACATTTTTTCCTGTATATCACTTGCGACCGTCTTTAAAATATTTTCCGTTGTATGTATCAGTGTTGTCAGATGTAAAAAATACTGTCACATGTCACTTTGAAGAGTTTCAATGAGACTGGTTATTTTGGTAGTTATGTTGCATCCTTCCTCAGAAAATCCTGGATCTAATCCTGGTACTATCTGTTCTGACATGTAGTGTGTCAGAGGAAATTTTGTCAACAAGAATACCATCAATCAATCAATCAACAGATTCTTCGATCCGTACTGAACATGATGTATGTCTGAACAGATGTTAGGCTTTTTAATTGACCTAAATGTTTTTGCATTCGTGTTCCTGTCGTTCAAGCTTAAAAGAAATTATTGTAAAACGTGTATAACTGAGTAGAAAATAAAGACAACTTACTCAGATACGTTCAATGAATCAGTTAACTTAAAGACAAGAAATAAAGTGTCTAAGGCTTTTGTAACTTGAAAGGTACTCTTCAAGGTTAGTTCCAGTCCCACCAAAGTAACATTTTTCTTTTACCTGTTCTCGAAGTTTCTCTTTTTATTTCTATCGGATTCGAATAAATAGAACTTGTAATAGAGACCACGTTGCATTCATTTATTAAGTCTGAAATTCTCATAAGATATGGCTATGATTTTATTATTATTATTATTATTATTATTATTATTATTATTATTATTATTATTATTATTATTATTATTATTATTATTAGTTAAAGTACGAAGTTTGAAATCAGGCGATGCAGTATTTACGTAAACTAAATGATAATTTATTTGATAATATTCACTAGCCCACTATACATTTGCGAAGTTTTGCTTTGGGAAATGAAGTGTATACGACATTGAATAGTAAAAATATTATAATAAAAATATATTATTAAATATATTGATTAAGTAATTGGAGTTAAACATACTTTCCAGTAAGAATTATATAGAGAGAGGATTTACTTTAAAGTGCGATGCAAACGAAAATTCTAGTTTTAATCCAATTAGAAACCGATAACTTACACAATACTATTTACTTCATTAGTTCTATAAACCTTTATGCTTATCGTATTATGCTTATCAAAGACTTTTTATAAGATTTGATTTATATAATCTCTTCAGACAGTTTTCTACTTTAACTTACCACGATTATGCACAGAATGTAAAAGAAACGATGATGATGATGACAATGGACATTTCCTTTCTGATCAAAGGTTATAATTTCAAGACATCATCGTGTAGAAGTAGTCTTCAATGTATCACATATCAAAAATCTCAGAAAAATATTTCTTCGTTACAAAGATACAAAAATGCAAAAATCAGCTGCTTAAGCTGCTTACGTCACGGCAACGAAAACAGGGGTTTTGGCGTGACGTCACAGATCAGTATGTATCTGTAAGTGGCATTGGAAGCTTCAGGGAATCTTTTCATATTATAGTTTCTTACTATAAACTACAAATAAATTTACTGGAATAGTGAAAGGAAAAGTGGCAAAACAAGTAATACACTTACTGTATATAAATTAACATGTTAATAAGACCTGAAGAAAGGTATTTGAAGCTGAAGAAAGCTGCAGCGAATAGAGGCAGACAGATGGTTAGACTGCCGAAATAGCATCATAAACAAGATAGGCCTAAGTGCTCGAATTTTTTTCTTGTGATCTAGGTTATCCGGCCGGTTCTCAAACCTAGGCACCATAATAATACAATCTTATACATGGGCCTACATCATTTTATTTTGAATTTAACTTACTTAGGAGTCAGATTCGTATTTCCAATTGCTTTGACTACCTGGCCCCTAGGATTTTTCGAGCCTGAACAAGAGTAATATTGACAAAAATTCGTTGTGTATTAGGCCTACTGTGTTGTTACTTTGAAATATTAACTTTTTCTTTTCAATAACCTGATACGAAATAGTGTTCTAAGTGTACGAACGGAAGTTTATTTATATTCTTTCTTTCGTCAGCCCTGAAGTGATTAATGTTTGGTACATGGTGGTACATTTGCAAAAGAAATTGTGAAAGTATTGCGTTTTGTGTTCCGAGGTCCACAAGTTAAGAAAAAAACTTTGAAGAGTTCAGCCTTTTGTTAAGTTCGTCCTGTAGATTGATTTCTCTTATATATTGCTTCACTCACTGGAACATAATAATATTGTGTTTATTACTCGTCATGATATATGAGTTCTTCTAGATGAACATTATTTTTGTATTGGAATTTAGATATTTGTATGTACGTAGGATTTATTTAGATTACTTCTTTTGACTGGTTTCATTTTTTTGTTTTATTGTGTTTTATTTTTTTACTATGCATGTAATTAATAGTGGATTATTTAATTGTATTATCTACATTTAATTATATTATTTTATTGTATTGCTTATTGATATATATCTAATTTGTGTAAGCAGTATTTGTAAGCCTTCTTTAATTGGAGTTATTTACTCTGTTGAAGGCATGAATAAATAAATAAATATCACAAACATTCATTATCAGCGCTCACCTCTAGTGTGAGGAGTCCCTGGTTCGAATCCAGGCCATATGAGTTTGTGGTGGACAACATTGTGTCTGTGAGTTTTCTCACGATTCTGACATTTCCTCCCACATGATCATTTTACCAATTTTACCCAGAATTGTTCTTTTATGATCATCCACTCTCTTTAATCATCCGTCTCCCTTTGCCTACAGGGCACATTCGTGGAACATAAAAGTAAAAAATTCATTTTATTTTATTCAGTAATAAGCCCAGTGTGACCAGTGGTGCTATGTAGCCCGTTCGCACCGATTCGCTAGAACCGGTTGTTAAAATATTTCGAGTTCGCAGAACCGTTTGTTATATCCAAACATAACACTAAATTTTACCCAGGAACTGTAAATTTTATTTTACTATCTTTGTTTTTAGGAATGCTTATGGCTACAGGATTAAAGTATGATCTCTCGAAACAAGATATAAGCGTTTATTTCTTTATTTCTTAATCTCAAATGTTCAGATATCAAGAATGAGAACTGAGATCACATGAGTGTAGTGGTGAGGGTTATTTATATTTTAAACGCAATACATACCGTTATCGACAACTGTCGATTCATTGCTGGATTAAGGTCTTTTCAATGTTTTTTAACAACCATCTATCCTATAATTCGTTTCCAGGATTTCTCAATGATACCTAATTTCGTCACACCACCTTGTATTAGGATGCTGTGTAGGACGCAACCTGTCACTTGTGGTATCCTGTAAAAAAAAAATGGTTTTCTCAATACTTCGTATGGTTTGTTTCTTTGCTTTCCAAGGGAGTTATATCTATCATCTATCTATCTAACTATCCAACTCCCCTCTCAATTTCTCTCTCTCTCTCTCTCTCTCTCTCTCTCTCTCTCTCTATATATATATATATATATATATATATATATATATATATATATATATATATATATATATATATATAAGAACCGATTGTTAAAAAATTAGAATAGCACCACTGAGTGTAAGTAGTTGGTTATCATTACTGTGTTTTGTATCTTTTTTTTTTATTGATTTAAATGTTAACTCACCTGTTCAAAACACTTCAGTCGATCTGCAAATGTTCTCATAGACTAATTTAAACAATTTACAAATATGATCCATGGGATAAAGAAAACGACAGTAAGCGCGAAGATATTATGGTGAAATAATATTGCTGATGTGTAAAGTAGTTCGGTAATAGCATTGGTGAATTCTCAGAATGCTCATGAACATGATTATAATCTTCAGTTTGTGGTCCTTGTGTTGAACTCAGTAATTCGATAATAGCCACTGGTGAATTCTCAGAATGCTCATGAACATGATTATAATCTTCAGTTTGTGCGTCCTTGTGTTGAACTCAGTAATTCGATAATAGCCACTGGTGAATACTCAGAATGCTCATGAACATGATTATAATCTTCAGTTTGTGCGTCCTTGTGTTGAACTCAGTAATTCAATAATAGCCACTGATGAATTCTCAGAATGCTCATGAACATGATTATAATCTTCAGCTTGTGGTCCCTGTGTTGAACTCAGTAATTCGATAATAGCCACTGGTGAATTCTCAGAATGCTCATGAACATGATTATAATCTTCAGTTTGTGCGTCCTTGTGTTGAACTCAGTAATTCGATAATAGCCACTGGTGAATTCTCAGAATGCTCATGAATATGATTATAATCTTCAGTTTGTGTGTCCTTGTGTTGAACTCAGTAATTCGATAATAGCCACTGGTGAAGTTTCAGAATGCCCATGAACATGATTATAATCTTCAGTTTGTGCGTCCTTGTGTTGAACTCAGTAATTCAATAATAGCCACTGGTGAATTCTCAGAATGCTCATGAACATGATTATAATCTTCAGTTTGTGCGTCCTTGTGTTGAACTCAGTAATTCGATAATAGCCACTGGTGAATTCTCAGAATGCTCATGAACATGATTATAATCTTCAGTTTGTGCGTCCTTGTGTTGAACTCAGTAATTCGATAATAGCCACTGGTGAATTCTCAGAATGCTCATGAACATGATTATAATCTTCAGTTTGTGCGTCCTTGTGTTGAACTCAGCAATTCAATAATAGCCACTGGTGAATTCTCAGAATGCTCATGAACATGATTATAATCTTCAGTTTGTGCGTCCTTGTGTTGAACTCAGTAATTCGATAATAGCCACTGGTGAAGTTTCAGAATGCTCATGAACATGATTATAATCTTCAGTTTGTGCGTCCTTGTGTTGAACTCAGTAATTCAATAATAGCCACTGGTGAATTCTCAGAATGCTCATGAACATGATTATAATCTTCAGTTTGTGCGTCCTTGTGTTGAACTCAGTAATTCGATAATAGCCACTGGTGAATTCTCAGAATGCTCATGAACATGATTATAATCTTCAGTTTGTGCGTCCTTGTGTTGAACTCAGTAATTCGATAATAGCCACTGGTGAAGTTTCAGAAAGCTCATGAACATGATTATAATCTTCAGTTTGTGCGTCCTTGTGTTGAACTCAGTAATTCAATAATAGCCACTGGTGAATTCTCAGAATGCTCATGAACATGATTATAATCTTCAGTTTGTGCGTCCTTGTGTTGAACTCAGTAATTCGATAATAGCCACTGGTGAATTCTCAGAATGCTCATGAACATGATTATAATCTTCAGTTTGTGCGTCCTTGTGTTGAACTCAGTAATTCGATAATAGCCACTGGTGAATTCTCAGAATGCTCATGAACATGATTATAATCTTCAGTTTGTGCGTCCTTGTGTTGAACTCAGTAATTCAATAATAGCCACTGGTGAATTCTCAGAATGCTCATGAATATGATTATAATCTTCAGTTTGTGCGTCCTTGTGTTGAACTCAGTAATTCGATAATAGCCACTGGTGAAGTTTCAGAATGCCCATGAACATGATTATAATCTTCAGTTTGTGCGTCCTTGTGTTGAACTCAGTAATTCGATAATAGCCACTGGTGAATTCTCAGAATGCTCATGAACATGATTATAATCTTCAGTTTGTGCGTCCTTGTGTTGAACTCAGTAATTCGATAATAGCCACTGGTGAATTCTCAGAATGCTCATGAACATGATTATAATCTTCAGTTTGTGCGTCCTTGTGTTGAACTCAGTAATTCGATAATAGCCACTGGTGAATTCTCAGAATGCTCATGAACATGATTATAATCTTCAGTTTGTGCGTCCTTGTGTTGAACTCAGTAATTCGATAATAGCCACTGGTGAATTCTCAGAATGCTCATGAACATGATTATAATCTTCAGTTTGTGCGTCCTTGTGTTGAACTCAGTAATTCGATAATAGCCACTGGTGAATTTTCAGAATGCTCATGAACATGATTATAATCTTCAGTTTGTGTGTCCCTGTGTTGAACTCAGTAATTCGATAATAGCCACTGGTGAAGTTTCAGAAAGCTCATGAACATGATTATAATCTTCAGTTTGTGCGTCCTTGTGTTGAACTCAGTAATTCAATAATAGCCACTGGTGAATTCTCAGAATGCTCATGAACATGATTATAATCTTCAGTTTGTGCGTCCTTGTGTTGAACTCAGTAATTCAATAATAGCCACTGGTGAATTCTCAGAATGCTTATGAACATGATTATAATCTTCAGTTTGTGCGTCCTTGTGTTGAACTCAGTAATTCGATAATAGCCACTGGTGAATTCTCAGAATGCTCATGAACATGATTATAATCTTCAGTTTGTGCGTCCTTGTGTTGAACTCAGTAATTCGATAATAGCCACTGGTGAAGTTTCAGAAAGCTCATGAACATGATTATAATCTTCAGTTTGTGCGTCCTTGTGTTGAACTCAGTAATTCGATAATAGCCACTGGTGAATTCTCAGAATGCTCATGAACATGATTATAATCTTCAGTTTGTGCGTCCTTGTGTTGAACTCAGTAATTCGATAATAGCCACTGGTGAATTCTCAGAATGCTCATGAACATGATTATAATCTTCAGTTTGTGCGTTCTTGTGTTGAACTCAGGAAAGAATTTAAGTTGTTTTTACTTGGGGAAATGTTTTTCATGTATTTTTTTCCTTGAGCTTCTCCCTCAACGCATAACTATGGAATCCACGACGAACTTGCATACAAGAAATTAACACTCTACTATCAAATAACTATGCTTTTATATTGTTGACTTTTTTCTTAAGTATGAATAAAATTCACTTCGTAAGGTCGGTCAATGACCTCAAACATGATAATATTAGTTATTTTATTACCTCAGACTATAAATAATGTCAGTAATATTGCAAATTAGTACATTGCAACTTTGTCCTAAGATATTCATGTATATTCAAATAATTAATAATAAATAAATAGACAAATTGCTTTCTTTTTTAAAAGGAGCCTTAAATTCTGTCACTTTTCTTATTCTTTATGTTATTAGCAACGTCGTACACATTTAAAAAATATGCATTGTATCTTTCATTGAGCGGTTTTCGTAATGAGCGGAGCAGCCATTTTTCCCTGTACCGACGTATGACGTACAAACATGGTGGCCGTTGTTTTAAGCGGTGCACCGACATTGCGCAAATTTTCCCACGCTTATCTGTTGACACAGATAAAGCCTTAATGAGCAGGCAACAAAATTGGAAATTGCGAAAAAAATCTTGTGCAACGTTGCCATCATTACCATAAGTATATCGACTAATAAAAACAGTCACCAAAATGCAAGTCGTTTTAACAAAAAAAAAAAAAAAAAAATACAAAGTAATGGATAACAATAGCATTTTCAGTCATCTATATTATATGTGTGCAATGGCGTCGTTAGAGAGGGTGACTGGGGAATGTGTCCCAGTCATTCATTTTCCGTATCATATCTAACTGTAAGATTAAAACTGTAAGAATATAGTTATTGAAAGCAAATAGTTTTGAAATACTGTAAGGAAAACAAACATATATAAAATAAACAATATATATAAATATTTCTAGAAGTTCTCTTGAAATATCGTGAACAGACGTTCGACCAATCAGAAATAAAGATTTGTCTATATCCTGAAGATATTTACCGGACAGTGTACATTAGAAAGGTTTTGGACCTGAAATTGGTTTGTGGGCCTGAAAAGGGCCTCAGTTCTTTAATTACTGTGTATTTGCTTCACTCCCAGAGAGATAACAAAGCGTTTCCGTTAGCCGACTGTCGGCAAAGCGTGTTCAACGTATATGGCCAGAGCAAATGTTGAAAACATTCTCAAGATGGGTGCTGGTCCCTCCTTTGTTTGGACACGAATGAGGTTCGTGAACTGTACGTTTTGCTGTTTTAATGCATCTCTGATGTTATCTATGTTGGTTGTGGTTGGAACACCTTCTTCAGGAAAGCAATGCATCTCAGCAATTCTTCTCTGCAAAGCTTATTCTTCTCCGTTGTGCACTCTCCCAAATGTCACCAGCAACTGTATGTCAGACCTCCTCAGGTTCTGTTAAAACCCCGAACGAATTGCGGATATAATAAACCAATAATAGAACAAGCCAATGAGGAACGAGAATCACAACGAGCCAATCAGGATCGAGAATTAATCGCAAGTTTTAGTGAGGAGGGTAATATAAACAGGAAGCAATAAACTGGAGAAACATAAGTGAAACTTTCAGAATGGAGTTTACATTGACGAAAACAGAAAAAGGTGTACCTTGTGTATTAATGGGAGGCTTTAAGTATCGTTTCTTTCGCCAAGGAAAAAAAGGCTCAAATTGGAGGTAAGTTAATGTAGTACATAATTTTTGCATGTATATAAGCCTATAGCTTGCTAAGTTATGCAAAGCCTACATTAGTATTTTCAGTAGTCAGCTTGACCTATATTTTAGTAAGTTCTGTAAGCCTATATTAGTATTTATGCTAGTCAATAGGATCCATATATACTTTGTTAAAAGATGTAACACACTATTAGTATTAATGTCGGGAAGTTGGACCTATATTTTGTTAAGTGATGTAACCTATATTAATATTTATGCCATTCAGTTGCTTCTATACTTTGTTAAGTAATGGAAAGTTACATTAATATCCATGTCAGTCAGTTGGGTCTATATTTTGTTAAAATATGTGTCTAGTCCCTATTTTAATATTTATGCCAGGCAATTTGTCCTATACTTTCGTAAGTGAATAAGTAAGCCTGCATTAGTATTTATGTCAGTCAATTGGACCTATACTTTGTTAAAAGGTGATGGAAGATATAACATTTTTGCCAGTGAAATAGTGAATACATTTTTCTTTAAATAGTAAGTTTAGAACACGTGATACGATTTAATTATTATTTCCTTTCTTTCAGATGTACTAAGAAAAGCTGTAATGCTAGTATAACAATGGATGAAAATACAAGTGAAGTTTTAGAAAGGAAAGATATTCATAATCATTGTGAAGATGAAGATGGTGCTCAACGGCATTTTCTTAGAGAGAATTGTAAGCGACGAGCCACTGAACAATTGAACGAGAAGCCAAATAAAATTATAAGGCAGGAAGTTTCAAAATTGGAACATCATGACACACTTGATCATAAAGAAATTAAAAGATGCCGAGACGTTATTTATAAAAATCGAAGAAAGGTGACTCCTCGTCTACCCAGAAACACCGTAGAGGCTATACAGCAAATGGTTCAGAAGCAGGATGATATAGCAATTGACGGAGAAAGATTCATCTTTGTTGATGATGAAGCTAATATAATTCTTTTCACGTGTAAGAAAAATATCGAGTAAGTATAATTTCATTTATAACCATTAACTTTGAAATGAGTTTCATTTACAGCATCAAGAAGTAGAATAGGAAGTAGTTGCTTGAACAGAAAAGTTCCTTTTTCCGTCTTATTTCCAAATTATAGTAAAATAGTTTTTTTTTTTTTTTTTTTTTTGATTCTCACAAAATATATCGTAACATAGCATTTCACCTAACGATATGACACTACAGTCTTGTTTACTATTTTCTTTTCTGACACTAATCTTATTTTCTTTTCAGTTTGCTGTGTGAGTTCAGCGGGTTAGAAGTATTTGCAGATGGAACTTTCACTTATGCTCCTAAGCATTTCACACAGTTATATACAATACATGCATATAAAAATGGATATTATCTACCTCTATGTTTTGCATTTTTGCCGAAGAAAGACAAGAATACGTATGTGGCCATGTGGAAGATGATAAGAAACTTAGACAGTAGATTCGACTTGAAAATCATTTACGTTGATTTTGAAACAGCTGCTCACGAAGCCATCAAGAATGTGTTTCCAAATTGTGACATTCGTGGCTGCAGATTCCATTTGGGACAAACATGGTGGCGGAGGATTCAAGCCGACAATGATCTGCGACAAGCATATATGGATCCAAAATCTGAACTAGGTATTATTGATATTATTATGGTCTATTATTCTTTATTATTAATTTAATAATACCATGTGGACTTTGTTTTGTTATATATTAATACAGAATACAGTTGAAAATAGAATCTTATTCTGTTTGACTGAAGAATCTTAATTCAGTCACCATTCTTAAAAGCAAATAAACTGCTGTTCTAATAATGTACGAAATGAAGAAATTATAAAGCCAACAGTAAGATCCATCAATTTCACTACTTTCCCAATGCTTGCTTATTCTAACAAATTATTATTATTATTATTATTATTATTATTATTATTATTATTATTATTATTATTATTATTATTATTATTATTATTATTATTATTGCTTTTCTTACAGGTTCATGGATAAAGGCATTTTTTGGGTTGCCATATTTACATCCAACAGAAGTATCAGATGCCTTTACTCAACTAATATCAATGACGCCGGATGATACAGGGCATAAATTTTCCGATTACGTCCTAGAAAACTACATAGAAGACGGTTGCAAGTAAGTAGCTTCCTTTTGAATTTCATCTATAGTAGCACATGCTTCAATAACTCTTAATACTGCAAAAACTGTTGTCCTAGTTTGAACACAACATTAATGGTTGTGCTGATATGGTATTTTCTCTCAATGCAACTTAATTATAGTGAAATTTTCTTCTGTCTTCATGTAAGACGTAGATTAAAATGCAGGTTTTGATAGTTGTAAACAAATTACGGACCAAGACTATAAATATTTCTTGAATCTAGTGTTATAAATGTTTTAGTGTTTTATATAAATTGTCAATAATTGTGTGCATGAACTAAGGATCTTTTTATTTTATTAATTTTAGGTATCCACCTGTCATGTGGGCGTCTATACCATCCACGATGCGTCGGACGACAAATGGACCAGAAGCTTTTCACAGACATTATAATAGTCAATTTTACTTCCCTGCTCCTGATATTCATACGGTGATTTCTGCTTTGTTAGAGATCCAAACGGAAACTGCCATGAAAATAACGTCCATATTAAAAGGAATTTCAAAGGCCCAAAGACCAGCAGAAGTCAAAAGGAGCGAGTTTGTCATGAGGAAGTATGCTGAGTTCAGGAATTCGCAGAGAAACTATGAGAAGGCACGTATGACATTTTTAAAAGCTGTAGGATTTAAATTTCAAGCATTCAAACTGTAAAATGAAATTTTCTGTAAATAAGTATGTTGCTTTGTAAATATTAGAATGCAATAAAATATATCTCATAAAGGAATAGCTTTATACATTTCATTTCGATGCAAAATTTCACACAATTCCTTAAATCCTGTTGTTGGCAACGTCGCGGCGGAAATTTGCGCAATTTCAGCACTTTCTGCTCCTCGTTAATAAGACATAAATTACTTAGATTATCAACGATCTAATCTTTAGAAAAATTTGCGCAATGTCATTGCACCCGTTTTAAGGGCACGAGTAGCAGACCGGAATTCAATCGCAAATTTCAACTAGTTAGGATCATCGTAGAGCGAAAGGAAGTGTTCTCCGTAATCAGCCGGCTCTGAAGTTTTTTTTAGAGTAATAAAAAAAATCAGTGGGAATGTCTATTAACGAAAATGGTGGAATGAAGAAAGTAGGAGGAAACAGCAGAATCCCGATAAAATCCAAGCAAGAATGTTTCACACATGTAGCATGTTCATTACAGAGCGACAAACACACTAAACTCTCCTCAATCACCAACCAGCAGTTGCTTAGATCCATATTCGATATACTACCTGCCTTATGCTAAAAAAATGAAATCTTTGAGTTTTACGTCCCACGGTTATGCCGGTTAGGCTAAAGGAGACGGTGATGATGAGTAATGGATGAAATGGTGGAATGAAGAAAGTGGGAGGAAACGGGAGAACCCCGAGAAAACCCACGCACACGGTGTTTGTCCACCACAAAGTTTACTTGGCGGGGGTTGGGATCGAACCCGGGACCCCAAGCACCAGAGGTGAACGCTCTACCACTGAGCCACCGCGGCCCCTGCCTTATGCTAAGTATGAATACGTAGCCCTACATCTTAAAGCATTTCTACGGCTTGGTTTTTTATTATTCGTTCAAACATGTATCGTTTCCATCATAAAGCTTGTCAGACAAAACATTCTCAACATTCTGAAAACACCAGCAGCTGCTTCGATTCGTGCTGAATATGTTACGTCTCTGAAGGGATGAGTTAGGCAATGTGTAAATCCTCACAGTTTAAAGGACAGGACAATTATTTTTACCGATACACAAACTTAAGACTTGATTTATACTATTTGTTCAGAGACGTAGCGTGTCCATCATTGATCATGTAAGACAAAATATTGTTGAGATGAATACCCTCAATCTACCAACCAGTAGCTTTGCTTCATATTGATCACGTTACGTTCTGAACAGATATGTTACACTAAATGTGAACACTTGTATTTAAAAATATGAAAATTATTTTCAACATATATTAGGTGGAGTTTTTTTCTGATACAACAGTCAAACTGTAGCTATTTCGTAAGTGTTTTCCTCAACTTTAATACCGTTCTATCATCAGGGCAGCTAATACCGTTCTATCATCAGGGCAGCTAATACCGTTCTATCACGAGGGCTGCTAATACCGTTCTATAATGAGGACAGCTAATATCGTATAATACAGTTCTATCCCGTTTTTGTTGCAGAAATAAAAAACTTGTTGCAGGCTTCTGGATATGTAACTCACAAATTGATGTGGTGTACAGACGTTTAGTAAAGCTAGGTTAATTCATATTTCAAGTACTAGTGAATCTACAAGCAACAACAAAGCAAGGGATACATAGAAACACACACATAAAAGAATTAAACCAGCATTGAATTTTTTCTTTACCTTAGCATAAATACTTATTTATGCTCTCTTTACCTTATAAATACTTTCTTTACCTTAGCATAAATCCTTTACTGTAGTCTACGCCTTTGTTGCCTGTTTCATACGAAATACAGAATGAAGGACATAGAATAAAAAAGAATTGATATTGTTTTGGAAGAACTATAGAAAAAAATGGCTCTGTTAAGTATTAGTAATGATATTTTAGATAGATCTGAAAACAAGTCAGAAAAATCTACTTCGAAAGGTGTCATTCGTAACTTCAAAGAGATCAACTCAATTGTACTATAGTAACTAATTTTTCATCACTCTTCCAAGGTTCCAGGGGAGAAGAAATTTGTCCTACTTCCAAATGGGCAAATTGTATCGGGAATGCAGGTCGGTAGCCAGCCCAAAAATGTAGGGGGAGCGGTAGAAGTTTCGGGGGACCCGATCCAAAAATATTATAGTTCATTTGCAAGCCTACCGTGAATATTTTAGAGGGCCCGGCACTCCTAGACCCCTGGATACGGGCCTGCTGGAATGGGTTCCGGAAATCCACGTAGTACCGTACCTCTGTCGTAACAGAATACTTCTTGGTATCAGGAACCGCTTTGATTGCCCAACGAGCGTATCATATAACCGCTCTTTAGAAATGTTAGAAACTCAGAAATGAAATTGAATGTTAAAGAAAAAATTTATATAAGATGTCTTCTTTGCCCTATACGAAATAATCTCGATACGTTAAGCTTAGTTTTTTTTTTATTTCATCCTATTTCGAAGATTTCACTATTTACCGGTAATTAAAATTGAAATTTCGATTGTTGTTGGTTCATGTAGGTAATACCTCAATACCGGTACGGGATAACTGTTGCATTGCATAAGAGTGTAGAATAATAATAATAATAATAATAATAATAATAATAATAATAATTATTATTATTATTATTATTATTATTATATTTATTATTATTATTATTATTATTATTATTATTATTATTATTATTATTATTATTATTATTATTATTATTATTATTATTATTATTATTATTATTATTATTATTATTATTATTATATGCGTCTTATTTTATCTTGTTATTGGATTTCACAATTCCCTTTTTGAAAATACACATTCAGCATCAGTAGTTGAAAGATCGGAAGATGCTAAACTCAGATAATAAAATAATAATAATAATAATAATAATAGTTCTGAAGCCATATTATTGAATGGCTACCTTGCATGACGGAACACAAAGCTGATCCTTAGTACATATTAATAGCACTAGTAAACAATATTGACCATCAGCATAGCGAGAAACTTATGTCTAATATTGTGATTCAGTTTGTGGTTTAACAAGGCAGCTGGAAATACTGTCTGGTCCTCCTCATGTTACGAGATCCACGGCTCAGAGAGCTAAAAAGGAGAGTTTGCACGAGAGAAGTATCGTGACTCGATCTTGTAAGATCGAAATCTACCCCTTTTTTATCTTTCCTTTTGTATAGCACTTTTCTGCTTCTTCAGTTTTTTTTCTTCTTTTATCAGAGTTTCTGGTTTTCATTTTCAGTCAGACAATTGTGTTCTCAAGTCCTTCTTCTGTTTCCTTTTCACGTTTTTAAATAATAACTCTCAATTTTCTTGTACACGTATCATGCGTTGCAAATGGTATTACGAAATGTTACTATACAACAAACTACATAAATCCGAATGAGCTGTCTTCTTCTCTTCTTTTAATAGTAGAAAGTCTCTTCTCTTCTTTAAATTTTTCTCTGAAATTCTTCCTTCTATTTCAGGACTTCATTTGAGATGAAACAAGAAGCCTCTAATATTCGGAAACAAATAGATTTTCGACTTTCTATAATGGGAAAGGAAAACAAAAAGGCGGATAAATTTAAGCTACAGGCTCAGACTGACCCACATCCTTGCGACCCTAAACAGCTCTGGAAATGCTGTGATGCTTTTACATGGGATTATGCTTTTGGAAATCAGAGTAATATTTAAAAACCAAGAATTTTAGGAATGATAAAAATAAAACTGGATCAAAAGATTGCGATCTTGTCCAAAAATTAGTTTTAGGATCAGGGACCACAAAATTTTTGAACGGCCCTTAAATCGAGTTTTGGTATTTTCTGCGGAATAAGCACATCATAGTGAGTTAAGTGATAGTTTAGATTTGGCTACACTATATGAGGAGTGTATTTCCTAAACATGCTAAATCCGTTGGCAAACCTCTTTAGAAAGAGCAAAACACTATAGCTTTTTACATTGAAACACTATTGCAAGTAATACTTCAAACAGAATTTACCACAGAAAATAACGTGTTTTAACAAAAACTCATTACAAAATTTAACGTAAGAGATTCCACAGTATACTCTTCCACATTCAATTCAAAATCAGACATTTTTGGATTTAGCATGTTTTGAAAATACATTCCTCATATGTAGTTTTCCAGATATAAGGAGTGCAAGAAAATTTTTGATTAAAATACAGGGTGGCCCCAAAGTAGGTATACACCCCCGCAATGATCAAGGATTTAGGATTTAGATTTCTAGGCTTCCAGCATCTAAGGCCATTTAGCCTTGTCATGTTTGAGGGATGATGTCCCTTGGCGAGCACACTATCCGTGGAAAGGGGAAGGAACAAAGGATTGGGGAAGGAAGGAAGCGACCTGGGACTTATAAGTGAGGTACCACCCCGGCATTTCCTTGGTATGAATAAGGAGAACCGAGGAAAACCTCATTCAGGATGACTGGCCTCAAAAAGAGTTTTGCACTTTTTCGACCGAGTGCTCCCACCGGGAATCGATCCCGAGACCGCTCGCACCGAAGGCGAGAGCGTTAGCGACTACGCTAAGTATAACATTCTAGCTTATGGGTTTATTAGTTTCGGCTGTTCGGAGCTTGAGATATAAGCAAAAAGGCTTTAAGAACAAATAATAAAGAAACTAAGTCTACCTGATGGATAACAATAAGAAATGACATGAAAAGCAATGAGTTGATCAGTACTGGACTGTATACCTACTTTTGGGCCACCCTGTATATTGAGTCTTTTGATCCAAAAACAATTTTTTAGTTATCAAAAGAACGAGCAATAGAAAACTGTTAGAGTATTTGCACACGTCCCCGGCAATGCCGGATCCGGCACCGACAATGCCGGAACCGGAACCGGGGCTGCTTTGCACACGCAGCCGGCAAAACCGGAGCCGGATCCGGCAATGTCGGTGCCGGCGCTGCTTTGCACACACATCCCGGTAATGCCGGTGCCGAAAGGTAGTTTGAGTTTGAACGTGAAGGAGAGAACATTAGTCCGTTTTATACATTATATGAAAAGCTGCGTACATATGATTCGAAATTTTTTTATTAATTACTTTCGCATGTCTAAACAAACGTTCGATTTCTTAGTACAACGAATTAGTAATCATATTCAGCGCTGTTCAGATTTTTTTTTTTTTTTTTTTTTGCAAGAGCCGTGTAATATTACAAACTGACTTGAATAAATGGAAGGGTCGTTCAATATCTGAGAAATAGCTCAATGCAAAGAACAAGGTTAATTGTATTATGTCAATCAAGTGACGTAGGAGCATTAACGTCTAAATCCCCAAATACACAAAGGTATATTTGCTCTTTGTGTGTGTGGATGTGTGCGCACGAGGTATATGGCCTTCTTTTGGTTTCTTTCTCTTTTTTTCACTTTTGTTGCCATAATTTTAACATCTATTTAAGTTTCTCAAAATTGAAAGATGCTGAGATCAAGCTATTTAAAATAATAATAATAATAATAATAATAATAATAATAATAATAATAATAATAATAATAATAATAATAATAATAATAATAATAATAATAATAATAAGCTCTACAAAGGCAACATTGCGGCTGCCTATTCACTCAGTATACAATCGTTCTATGGAACAAATACCAGACAAGACAGAGTACATATTTTTATTACGATCTATAAGGTAAAACAGTATGCAACCACAAGAATAGAAATTTTCTTGTTCTGTTTGTGCATTTTCAGTTCTTTCTGTAGCTGTGTTGTAGTTTTTATTTACTTTAATTTTATTTACAACCTTTGTTATGCTTGAAAATGCCTACTTCTACGATTATGATGGATATTTATACCGTACATACTGGGTTGCATAATTAACAGGATAAGCACTGGACAACCATCCTAGATTCATAATTTCTTCGTATCTCCATTTTGTTCATTTCCGCCAAGTTGATTTTTTAAAAATTATGACTTCATATATGCTAAGACATATTCTCTATCAAAACGAATCCAACGACCCCTTTGTTTAAATCGTTTAAATAAGTTTCAGCTGTAGAAGATAACAAATTAATATACATACATACATGTGTGAAACTCACTTTACGCGTTGCCGTAGTTGGATAATTCAAACAAGATCCGAATTTCCCTTCCTGAGAATTTATGTAAATAGCAAGCCACTATATCTGTGGTACCTCACAGCCATTTTTATTATTTCATTCTTCATTATATTTATATTCATATGATGTGAAAAAAAGAAAATAACAAAAAACCTGAAGTAAACAAAATATCCAAATACAGGAAAAGAAACAAGAATACACAACGCCTTGCCACTCACTCACTGTAGCTAGATTGAAGAAACCTATCAACAAGCCGGCTCCGTCTTTGCCGGCTGCGTGTGCATCTACGAATAATAAAACATTGCCGCCGACAAAACCGGAGCCGGAGCCGGCACCGACATGTCGGCGGCTAGTCCGGCTGCATTTGCCGGAGCCGGAAGTTCCACCGGCTTTTTTGCCGGGTCGGAAAGCGTGTGCCAGCTACCATTTGATTACATTGCCGCCGACTCCATCGCCGGCATTGTCGGAACCGGATCCGGCATTGCCGGAGACGTGTGCAAACGCTGTTATAGGCAAGAGTCTCGCTCATACGCAAGATTGTGCAATACGTTCCGCTCATTGTAGTACGCAACGCAAAATCACGGGTGAGGTCTTGGCAGAGAGCATTGTACGATTATTGTGTACGTCGTACATGCCCGTCAGTGCTGTGATACTTGTATCGTCTATGACCTCAACGCTGGACATGGCAGCACCCTTACCTCAATTCCTTCGTTAGACGCTATGGAAGTGAAAGTATATTCCCAGATTTGGAGAAAAGTAGTCTATTGAGCTACCACTAAGTCTGTTTGACTATCTAATTTTGCGATTGGGATATTAGAATATTTTTCTTAGCTTGTGACTTGTTCAAAATTGTTATGTTGATGAAAAGAAAGCAGAGAGCAAAACACCGCATATACTTCCAATACTTCCAGGACGCATATACTACCAGGACATATACTTCCAGGACTAAAGATTTGAAAACAGAAAAGTAGAGTGTCGGAAACGTTTTGCCTTTACATTCTGATTGGTTGAAACTTAATTAGTAGCCGAATCTTATTAATTTTATAGTATAATTGAACCGCTTACTGCAGAAAGCAAACATGTCCAGCATTTACACATTTCCTTTTGTGTGTGTGTGTGTGTGTGTGTGTGTGTGTGTGTGTGTGTGTGTGTGTGTGTGTGTGTGTGTGTGTGTGTGTGTGTGTGTGTGTGTGTGTGTGTGTGTGTGATGATAATAGTTTGTAATATGTCAATGCATCGTTTAGCACCAAAATGACACTTGTCCGCTCAATACTAATGGGCATCGCGACGCATTAACAATTCATTTGCATTTGTTTCGGAGAAGACTTATTAAAATGCAAAGGCTTTCAACAATAATTTAAAAGGATAAAGTTTGTGAAGAAGATCTCTAAGTAATGTATTTAAAGTACACCTTTTTAAAAATATGTATCTTCGTTATAAACGTGCAATTACAAATAACCGTAAATCAAAGGTTTGAAAGCTAAAGTTATACGTTGGAGCTCAGTGGCTCTTAATTGTTAATATAGCATTTTAACATCGAGAGACTTTTTATTGAATTAAAGTAAACATCATTAAATGAGATTTTGAACAATATCCGGTTGACGTTGATGGAAATAATCGGTGGTAGTATGAGAAAATATAATTAGTTTACCGTTATTAGAACGTTCTTAGTGAAATTTAATTCGATCCGGGTTTATGCTACTATGAAATACAAAATATCTGAACAATAAAAGCCTGTCGACATATAAAGAAATCAAGAAAGAGCTTCTTTATTCATGGATACCGTTATTTTAATGGTCATCTATAAATAAGCTATTTTTGTAATGTCGCTGTTGTGTTGTACCATCTTGACCTCAAATTGTTATTGAATTGTTATGTTATCAAATTGTTAAAAATGTTTCAGTGTAAAATGGCCTAGTGCTGTATCTGAAACCTGTTATAAATTTTAAAAAATGAAATCTTTGGGTTTACGTCCCACGTTATGCCGTTTAGGCTAAAGGAGACGGTGATTATGAGAAATGAATGAAATGGTGGAATGAGGAAAGTGGGAGGAAACGGGAGAACCCCGAGAAAACCCACGCACACAGTATTTGTCCACCACAAAGTTCATTGGCGGGGGCTGGGATCGAACCCGGAACCCCAAGCACCAGAGGTGAACGCTATACCACTGAGCCACCGCGGCCCCTCTGTTATAAATAAATAAATATAGCAACGTTTCTACCTAATCACTATAGCTATCACTATTATTTAACTTATCAAAACTTATCACTATAGAATAGATATAATCAGATCTTCACAGAGCAACAACTGCAAAAGATATCTAGAAGAGGTTTTCTGTAATCAATTCAACGCCCCAAGAATAGATTAGATCTCCTCGCTTATCCCTCTATCCAAACCGGAAGTGCTTTTTTTGTTTCAATCTGTATCGCCATAGAATAAAAGCAGGAAGGGATAACGAGTGAAGATTTTTTGATGTGGAATCAACGTCCGAGGCACAGGTTCTACCTTTGATATTATTACTGTATTGCAGCTAGTATTTATATATGTACACCTCAAGTTTGAGTTTTGAAGTCGCATAATTTGTAAGCTGTAGTTACACACTGTGAAACGATACTGACTTTTTTTTTTTTTAACTTTTACGCTAATAACACTAGTTAACAAAGGTTTTGTTACATAAAAGGAAATACCTGTTCTTAAAGGAACTTTTTGCGCTGAATTCGAATATGCACTCGGTTTTTCTCCATCACGTACGATTTTCCCGTAACAGAGGGACTTTCGGGAAAATCCCTCAAAAATTTCCCTTTTCGTTTATTTTACACCCCAAGATCTTGTCCCCTTGCATATACTAACATAGAAATTATACCTAAGTATACTTTGATTCATATTTAACAAACCCTCCAAGTTTCGTAATAATCGCTTTATTCTTTCTAGAGAAATAGATATGTTTGTATGTATACTGTGTGTACTGTTTATTGCACCTGATAGTAATGCTTTCAGATCTCTTAAGTTGAGGTAAAACGTTTTGCTTTATTACCACAAACACATATATAAAATATAATACAATATAATTTACAAGTGTGACAATTTACAATAAACAATAATACAAATGTACCAAAAGGTCATGAAAAGACAATCAAAACTATCACAATATATGATACTTCCATTGGGTTACAAAACGTACACTACTTCCTTCTTTTGTAAGAAATGTTGCATTCTCTAATAAGACCCCAACAATAGTCCCCCATCATTGAAGGATCCCATCGTCCCTGGTACCTTTTCTCCATTGCCATTATATCTTGGTGGAATCTTTCCCCCTGTTCGTCGCTGAGAGCACCTAGGTTAGCAGGAAAAAAGCTGAGGTGGGAGTGCAAAAAGTGGATTTTTAAAGACATCCCAACTCTTTGTATTTCTGTATCATGTCCTGTACGATTTCTGTGTAACTCTCAGCTTTGTTATTGCCCAGAAAGTTGCGCACAACACACTTAAATGCTGTCCAGGCAGCTAGCTCAGCACTGTTTAACTTGCTGTCAAAGCTATCATCAAGCATTAATTTCCTAATTTGGGGACCAATAAACACTCCCGCTGAAATCTTAGCATCACTCAGGTTAGGGAACTTATCTCGCAAATACTTGAAACCTTCACCAGATGTGTCCATGGCTTTGACAAAGTTTTTCTTAAGTCCTAACTTGATATGAAGTGGCGGTAGTAATATCTTATTAGGATCTACCAAAGGAGCGTATTTGACGTTGCATTCTCCAGGTACGTAATTCACTCTAGGTTCCCATTCCTTCACTTCATAATGTTTGTCATCAGCTCGGCTATCCCATAAACATAAAAAACATTGGTACTTCGTGTAACCGCACTGCAGTCCTAATAAAATACCAACTACCTTGAGATCACAACATATTTGCCAACAATGGTCCTTGTAATTTATAAGATTTAGCAAAGTTGACATGGTGTCATAGGATTCCTTAATCTTCACTGAGTGCGCAAGTGGTATAGAAGGTTTTTTATTTCCATTATGTAAAAGGACAGCTTTAAGGCTGACCTTTGACGCGTCGATAAATAACCTCCATTCTTCTGGAACGTAAGGAATTCCTAGCTCCGCCATCAACCCATTTATATCCGTACATACGCACACATTATCTTGCATTGAGAAATAGCTTGAAAATGGAACATACCTTTTCCTGTACACTGATATGTTCGTTTCTGCATCCAATAAGTTCCACTGCTGGAGCCTTGATCCCAGAAGTTCCGCCTCTTGTTTTGTCAGGTGCAAATCACGGACTAGGTCATTAAGTTCACATTGCCGGATGAAATGTGGCTCGCGAACACAGTCAGGGATGAACGTTGGATCCTTGGATGTACATGTTGATGTCGATGGTTCATCAAGGTCATGATCATCATCAGAGTCTTTTGGCCATATCTCTTCCCAGTTGGTAGGGGGCTCGGGAAGTGGAAGTTCATCCCCGTGCGGAATAGGTCTAATTGCGGATTTAACGTTGGGATAACTTATTGTGTATTTGCTTTTTTTAGAATGTCCCTTAACTACTGTGAGACAAAAATAACAATCATCCAGATGGTTGGTGGGTTCTCTCCACACCATTGGTACAGCAAATTTCATGAACCTCCATTTCCCTTTGGCCCATGCAAGTAAAGTGACGTAGCACGACGCACAAATTATGTTGGGTGCCCAAGTTTTGTCCTGATCTCCCACACGACATCCGAAATATATATAATATGCTTGTTTCACCGATGGCGTAATGGATCTACACTGTCCTTTAACTACAAACTGGCCACATACATAACAAAAACTATTTGGTGAGTTAACACACGAACGCCGTCCTCTTGACGCCATTGTACTGATCACAAACTAAACTTCTGGTCTTAGTTGGGTATAATGCCGTTAAGATCAAACATGAAAGCTCTCTTAGCAGCAAAGACAACTTTGAAAGTGAAGTAGTGTTAAACCACACGTCAATATAAAAATGTACAAAACTCCCTCACCAGGTGTCAAGAACACAAGAAAGAAAGAAATGCGCGGGGGGAGGGGGGAAACGATACCGTAGTGGAAAATTCAGACTGCAATTAGTTCATTGTTGTCAACAATGAGTCTGTATTCCATTCTTTCTTTCTTTTGCATTCTGTTACATTTGATAACAAATATTGATAACCATTTCATGAACAAAACGAAAAAACTTGGAGAATTGTATATATATGTATTAAGATATACATATATTGTACGTTTAAAAAAAATATACGTTGGAAGTACATTCTATTTTTATACACGTTTCTAATTTACAGAGAGCAATACAAGTGTGTTGTTGACTATTGTAAATATTCATTTTTATGTCTGTGTTTGTAGTAATAAAGCAAATCGTTTTTACCCCAACTCAGGAGATCTGAAAGCATTACTATCAGGTGCAATAAACAGTGCACACAGTATACATACAAATATATTTATTTCTCTAGAAAGAACAAAGCGATTTTTACGAAACTTTTAGGGTTTATTAAATATAAATCAAGGTATACTTAGGTATAATTTCTATGTTACTATATGTAAGGGGACAGGAGCTAGGGGAATAAAATATCTGAAAAAGGGAAATTTTTGAGGGAATTTCCCGAAAGTCCCTCTGTTACGGGAAAACTGTACGTGATGGAGAGAAACCGAGTGCATATTCGAATTCAGCGCAAAAAATTCCTTTAAGATCAGGTGATTTTTCTCATGTAACAAACAAAAAGTTTAAATTTGTTAACTAGTGTAATATAATACAAAAGAGCCTTTCCGGTTGAAATAAAGTGAAGGGACTTTGAAGGGAAGCTGCAATTGAGCTCAAATGTGGAAGAGGCTATGTAAATTCCATATTCCAAAAGTAAATTGTAATTAAATGGATGGAACATAATCAGAAAATAGCACGAAACGTTAACATTAATGTCAACGGAAAATCAATGGAAAACAAATAATTCCTCCATTTGGCTCAAAAACCAAAAGATGGCTGAAAATCAGCTTAAATAAAGGACGTAGGTAAATTCTATATTCCAAAAGCAAATTGTCGTAAAATGGATGGAACATAGTGAAAAAGCATATTAACATTAATGTCAATGGAAAATCAATGAAAAATAAGTAATTTCTCCACTTATCTCAAAAACCAAAAGAGGAAGATGGCTGAAATTCGGACTAAATATAGAACAGATTATGTAGATTCTTCATTCGGAAAAGAAATTGTCCTAAAATGGATGGAACACAGTAAAAGATCACGAAACATGAACATTACAGTCAATGGAAAATCAATGAAAAATAAGTAATTCCTCCACTTATCTCAAAAGCCAAAAGAGGAAGATGGCTGAAATTCGGACTAAATATAGAACAGATTATGTAGATTCTTCATTCAGAAAAGAAATTGTCCTAAAATGGATGGAACACAGTAAAAGATCACGAAACATGAACATTAAAGTCAATGGAAAATCAATGAAAAACAAATAATTCCTCCACTTATCTCAAAAGTCAAAAGAGAAAGATGGCTGAAATTCGGACTAAATATAGAACAGATTATGTAGATTCTTCATTCAGAAAAGAAATTGTCCTAAAATGGATGGAACACAGTAAAAGATCACGAAACATGAACATTAAAGTCAATGGAAAATCAATGAAAAACAAATAATTCCTCCACTTATCTCAAAAGTCAAAAGAGGAAGATGGCTGAAATTCGGACTAAATATAGAACAGATTATGTAGATTCTTCATTCAGAAAAGAAATTGTCCTAAAATGGATGGAACACAGTAAAAGATCACGAAACATGAACATTAAAGTCAATGGAAAATCAATGAAAAACAAATAATTCCTCCACTTATCTCAAAAGTCAAAAGAGAAAGATGGCTGAAATTCGGACTAAATATAGAACAGATTATGTAGATTCTTCATTCAGAAAAGAAATTGTCCTAAAATGGATGGAACACAGTAAAAGATCACGAAACATGAACATTAAAGTCAATGGAAAATCAATGAAAAACAAATAATTCCTCCACTTATCTCAAAAGTCAAAAGAGAAAGATGGCTGAAATTCGGACTAAATATAGAACAGATTATGTAGATTCTTCATTCAGAAAAGAAATTGTCCTAAAATGGATGGAACACAGTAAAAGATCACGAAACATGAACATTAAAGTCAATGGAAAATCAATGAAAAACAAATAATTCCTCCACTTATCTCAAAAGTCAAAAGAGGAAGATGGCTGAAATTCGGACTAAATATAGAACAGATTATGTAGATTCTTCATTCAAAAAAGAAATTGTCCTAAAATGGATGGAACACAGTAAAAGATCACGAAACATGAACATTAAAGTCAATGGAAAATCAATGAAAAACAAATAATTCCTCCACTTATCTCAAAAGTCAAAAGAGGAAGATGGCTGAAATTCGGACTAAATATAGAACAGATTATGTAGATTCTGCATTCAGAAAAGAAATTGTCCTAAAATGGATGGAACACAGTAAAAGATCACGAAACATGAACATTAAAGTCAATGGAAAATCAATGAAAAACAAATAATTCCTCCACTTATCTCAAAAGTCAAAAGAGGAAGATGGCTGAAATTCGGACTAAATATAGAACAGATTATGTAGATTCTTCATTCAAAAAAGAAATTGTCCTAAAATGGATGGAACACAGTAAAAGATCACGAAACATGAACATTAAAGTCAATGGAAAATCAATGAAAAACAAATAATTCCTCCACTTATCTCAAAAGTCAAAAGAGGAAGATGGCTGAAATTCGGACTAAATATAGAACAGATTATGTAGATTCTTCATTCAGAAAAGAAATTGTCCTAAAATGGATGGAACACAGTAAAAGATCACGAAACATGAACATTAAAGTCAATGGAAAATCAATGAAAAACAAATAATTCCTCCACTTATCTCAAAAGTCAAAAGAGAAAGATGGCTGAAATTCGGACTAAATATAGAACAGATTATGTAGATTCTTCATTCAGAAAAGAAATTGTCCTAAAATGGATGGAACACAGTAAAAGATCACGAAACATGAACATTAAAGTCAATGGAAAATCAATGAAAAACAAATAATTCCTCCACTTATCTCAAAAGTCAAAAGAGGAAGATGGCTGAAATTCGGACTAAATATAGAACAGATTATGTAGATTCTTCATTCAGAAAAGAAATTGTCCTAAAATGGATGGAACACAGTAAAAGATCACGAAACATGAACATTAAAGTCAATGGAAAATCAATGAAAAACAAATAATTCCTCCACTTATCTCAAAAGTCAAAAGAGGAAGATGGCTGAAATTCGGACTAAATATAGAACAGATTATGTAGATTCTTCATTCAAAAAAGAAATTGTCCTAAAATGGATGGAACACAGTAAAAGATCACGAAACATGAACATTAAAGTCAATGGAAAATCAATGAAAAACAAATAATTCCTCCACTTATCTCAAAAGTCAAAAGAGGAAGATGGCTGAAATTCGGACTAAATATAGAACAGATTATGTAGATTCTGCATTCAGAAAAGAAATTGTCCTAAAATGGATGGAACATAGCAAAAAATCACGAAACATGAACATTAAAGTCAATGGAAAATCAATGAAAAAAAAATCATCCACATATTCCAAAAAAACTATACTAAGGAGATGGCTAATTGAAATATTATTGCATAGACATCATGAAGAGCTTAAAAACTATGTATAACACATAAGGTAAATATGGATAGAACACTGTCAAAAGTCAAATTGTTTGAGTAAAATTAATAAAAATGATAAAATGTATGCATCTTCTTCGAAATACCCAGGACGCCCCAAGCGAGGGGACGTGCTTGAAATGTCTCACATCTGGATTTGGAATCTCCAGACTCGATTTAGCAAGCAACGTGACTTTTGATCAGATCACTTGATACAGTCTGGTCCTTATGACAAACCGGATAGGTCCTTCACATTAAATTACTTTCATTAAATTATAGAACAAGTTTAATGTAAACTACAATTTCATATCTCCTAAACTCTTGCAAAAAAAAAAAAAAAAAACTATATAATCAGAAGACAGCACAGTCTGGTTTTGAGACTTGTTAGCCAGCCTGCAGATACCGTACATAATAATGGAGTCTTTGACGGGATAAGAGACAATAGGTTGAGGCAACTGCATCATTAGAAATTCTCAGTGATGAGACGAAGAAGAAAGGAAAGAAAGAGACCATGCCAGGAGGTTGGTTGGTGGGTGCTAAATGACTTAAAAGCCTCCTTTCACTTCTAAAGTGAATTACGACGCTTAAGAAATTAAAACAAATGACGGTCGCTCAAGCCTTTATATGTCTACAAGCCTTCATCGTTCCATAGTAAAGAAAATGTCTTCGTTTCGAAACGTTTAGTTTTCTCAGTAAACATTCATAAAAAGTTACCTATTTTAAAAATATACAGGGTGTTTCAAAACAACACCGACAACGTTTGGGAGATGATTCCTGACACTAAGATAACACAAAAAGTATAGACCAACCTGGATGCACAAACGCTTTCTTTCGGAGTTACAGGCTGCGGAAAACATGAAAAAAATGTAATTTAAGGGTCCATAGTTCCAAAACTATGGGATCTACCATAGGCAGATCAAGATTTCACTTAAGAACTAATATGTGCACTATCCAAAAATACATGTTTCACAATCCTAAGGTACTCACGAAGCAATTTGTATAGAGGGAGTTTCACTACGGGCATATAATTTGAAGAACTCTCCAACTACGCCTCTATACAAATTGTTGCAGAAGTACTGCAGGATTCTGAAACTTGGCTATTTGGATAGAACACATACTAGTTCCTAAGTGAAGTCTAGACCCGACTACGGTAGGTCCCATATTTTTGGAGCTATGGACCTTGAAAGTTTATTTTTTCATGTTTTTGGCAGCCTATAACTCCCAAAGGAAGCATTTGTGCATCTTGGTTGGTCTATACTTTTTCTTATCTTGGTGTCAGGAATCACCTCCCAAACGTTGTCGGTGTTGTTTTGAAACACCCTGTATATTTGCTCAACATATAATTTGTATTTAGGAACTCATTTTTTTAAAATTTATTTATTTGTAGTAGCTGAAATGCCCGTTCTTCACACGGGGAGAATATATTTATGAAAACCAACCGATAACGTCGATTTTGACGTTATTTTTCATTGTTTCTTCATTCTCCGATGCCGATACATGCTAATCTTGAACTCAAGGGCGTTGAGATTGTCACTATTCACCTCAGCACGCACAAAAACTACAGTGTAACTCTAATATCAGGCGTTTTCGATTATTTTTTCTCTTAGATATCACCCCCTTTCCACCACCATTCCTCATCCTATACCAATGAGCTGAACTTTGACTTAAATGACATCGGGAGTGTGTTAGCGAACTTGGAAACTGTGGATTGGACACTAATACCAGTCGTTTACCATTATTTTTACAAGCAGGTGTCTAGAAGGGTCAACCATCAAACAGTGGCGGATCTAAACCATCAAACAGTGACGGAGTTAACCATATTCGAACCATTATTTATATATTTTTGAAAGTTTGTAGTAGACGTTCCCTTTTATTGTCTATGGGATTTTTTTTTTTTTTTTTTTGAAATATTAGGTATAGTTTCAGTTGCAGTTTTCTTTTCTGATATGCAACGTATAAAATAATACTTGAGGTTGATAATGTTAACATCCAACCTACCCATGATATCCATCGAGAGAGAGTTAAGTTGAAAACTTCTCCAGGATCCTGATAAATTGTAAATTCATAATATACCTATCATAGTCTGGGTCTTTCTGTCCCTCCCCCCACCCCTCCATCGACACACTTTTTTCCTTCTAGGTCCATCACTGCCATCAAATATCCTAACATTCATTTTAAGACTTCCAACTGTGCTATGCAGAAGTGTCGAAAGTTTTATATAATAGAACGGCTATGTCCGTCCGTCCGTCTTTCGGGAGGTACCTGAACAAAAAAAAAAAAAAGGTAAGTGATATTGAGAAGCGGTTATCCGTAATCGATTCAACATCCGAAGAATAGCTCCTATCTTCTCCATTAACTTCCTATTCAAACCGAAAGTGGTAGAAATCAAACGTTTCCGGTTTAACTTTGCCATAGAACAAGAACGATAATAGATATCGACAAGCAATTTCTCGAAATCGATTTTGCGTCTGAAAGAGATATGTCATCGCCACTCTTATTACTAAAAGTATTAAAAATTTGTTAGTACTTTTATTTTGAATATTGGTTTCTATAGAGCTAAAACGGTAATATAGCTCCCTTGTGGCTAAGCGGTTAGCCTACGCGTCTTTGGCGTGGGAGACCCAGTTCAATTCTCGGCAGGAAAAGTGAAATGAAATCTTTTCGGTTATGCCGGCTAGACTAAAGGAGACGGTGATGAGAAATGAATAGAATGGTGGAATGAATGAAGTGGGAGGAAACGGGAGAATCCCGAGAAAACCCTCGCATACGATGTTTATCTATCATAAAGTTCAATTGGCGCTGGCGGGGATCGAACTAAGGACCCCACACACCAGACATGAACGCTCTACCACTGAGCCACCGCGATTCCCGGCAGGAGCTCATGTGTTTCGAATCTTACTTTAAACTGTAGGTCCATGTATCATATAGCGTCGCTGTTGAAAGGGATGCTAAACACAAAATTTCAAATCCCAAAACGGTAATAGGTATCAAGAAGCTCATTTTCGTAATATATTAATATATTTAGTGTCCAAAGAATAGGCTCCATTTCGCCTATTAACCTTCCATTCAAGCCATAATGGTAGAAATTATCAATTTCCGTTTCCAACCTTTATCGCCATAGAAATTGTCAACAGATAAAGAGAAATTAATTTTTGCAATCGATTCAGTGTTTGAAGAAAAGATCCCATCTTCTGTGTTACTCTTCTAAGGCCGAAAGCAGTAGACGTTTACTACCATTTCCAGTTTAAATATTAATCTCCATGAACCGGGCCTTCGCTGCTAGGGGAATCAAAAGTGGACGGAGTATGATTTTGAGTATATCACTTCCATGAGTGACGAAGTCAAGAATCTGTGGACCTTTCATCTCCATATACAGCCTATTAACAATGGATACCTAGGGCAATCTGGGGACTGAAGCGTGGTGATAACTACATCACCTCCATGATTGTCGAAATCAAGAAACTGTGGAACCTTTATCCTCACATATAGCCTCTTTATTCTGGGAATCTAGAGCAGTCTGGGGGCCGAAACGTGGTGCTGACTATACCATCTCCATGAGTGCCGAAGTCAAGAAACTGTAAAACATTTACCTCTACATACAACCTCTTTATAATGGGTACCTAGGGCAATCGAAGCGTGGTGCTGACTACATCACATCCATGACTTCCGAAGTCAAGAATGTGTGGAGCCTTTATCTCCACATATAACCTTTTTATAATGAGTACCTAGGACAGAGGTGGACTGGGCGCCCGGATACCCGGAAATTTCCGGGTGGGCACTGCCCTCTGTAAAATCACTTAAAATATTGCTCGATTAGTTATAACTAATTCAAAACTCTGTTCTCGTTCACAGCATGTCCGTATTTAGATAAGTTCTATTCTGTGCTCGAGCACAGGGCGCCAGAATTTAGGGGGCGGCAAAATTTTGGAATTCTTTTAAGATTCATAATAAAGTAATATTTAAAACTAGCAACCCTCACAGTTCCGCGCAAGGGTGACAAAATATGTTAATGTGTTTAATTCACTCTTATTACAGTCGTTACTAATTAGCAAACTTATCTGAGTATTTTTAAGAAAAAGTCATCCACTCTCACCCCCATCCCAAGGGGTAAAGATGAACATCATGAAAACTGATACCGTTAAACTCAGGACCTCGAAAATTATGAATTGAACACTAATATCTGTCGTTTTCGATTACTTTTAAAATCCTGTCCCCTCCCTGGGGAGTGGAGTATGACTTTGAAGTTGAATCGGATTAAAACTGTCACTTTTCATCTTAGCGACCCCAAAAACTATGAATTCAACTCTAATATTGGTCGTTTTCAGGGGGAGGCAAATTTTGTGCTGGGGATGGCAAATTATTTTGAGCACATGGGCGCACAATATATAAATACGGCCCTGGTTCACAGTAACCAGTGCCACAACTAACGGGCTCGCAGTGCTAGCGAAGGAAGGGGGCACTAGGGAAAGGGGACCCCTTCCCAACCCGTAGCCTTGTTTGTTGAAAAATCAATAAGACAATTAAAAAGTCTCAAAAGTGCATGTAAATTATTAACTCGAAAATGTAATCTCGTCTATAAAGGAAACCGTGTTAGACATGGAGTTGTTGGACGCAAGTGTTGACGATAAATAATGGTCTGCTGAGCTCAGCGATGAAGTCGAACGGGCCCGAAGCCTCAAAAATCGGGCCTCGAATTTTCGAGCTTGAGTCCCTTCTATTCACCAATGAAATATGTAGTTCTTGGATGTGGGAGGTGGCAACGGAAAGGTCGTGGTCCCCTGAGCACAGCCGTGATGTCGCAAATTGAGCCCGGGGCCTGATGTCCCCCAGATATTGTGCCTCGAAAGTATAGGGTCGGGTCCCTTCTATTCATCAATCAAGCATGCAATTTTCGGACGGTTCATTGCATTAAAAAGGGTCGGTTTCCCATGAGCACACCGGTGATGTAAATCTAGCCCGGGACCCAAAGCCCAAGAAATCGGACCCCAAAGGATGAAAAAATGAAATGAAATTTTGAGTTTTACGTCCCACAAATATGCCGGTTAGGCTAAAGGAGACGGTGATAATGAGTAATGAATGAAATGGTGGAATGAAGAAAGTGGGAGGAAACGGGAGAACCCCGAGAAAACCCACGCACACGGTGTTTGTCCACCACAAAGTTCACTTGGCCCCAAAGGATGTTCATGCCATATTCTTCATACTTTTTGCTCACAAAAATAAGCTTTCTTATTATCCTGCGTGAATGTTATTCAACCGAACATTACAAGACAATACTGTGATGCTGCATGTCTGCAAAGGACAGCGCAATATATTTGATATCGAATAGAACGGACCTGAGCCCAAACATATTGGGCCCGGATTCTTCGATTTCGGGCCATGGGGCCGATTTCTAACATCACTGCTGTGCTCAGGGGGCCCGGTTCTCTCCAACTCCATGTCTAACACGGTTTTCTTACTGTAAGAGTTGAGTTGATTTTAGTTTAGCGTCCCTTTCAGCAGTGAGGCTATATGAGACGTGGACCTACTGATTAACGTGGAATCCGAACCACATGAGCTCCCGCCGGGAATCGAACCCGGGTCTCCCACGCCAAAGGCGCGTACGCTAACCGCTTAGCCACGGAGTAGCTCTTCTTACTGTAAGAGGATGTTCATGAAATATTCTCCATGTTCTTATCCAAGAGGAACAAAAACATTACAAAGGTGTTGGGAATTAACAGGCCATTAGATTGATACAATTTCTTACGGGAAATAGTGAACCCCAATGGAAACGTACCCCTCCTTTGTTGCAATTTTTTTAAAACTTACGATTTTTATTTTATCTTTTTACTTGTTTTCAAAACTCGGGTAGGAGGTCTCCATTGCTGATGTAATCATAGTTTTTTTTTTTTTTTAAGTTCGAGTCGATAAAGAGGAAGGGGGATAGCAAGATGAGGTTTCTAATTCGGTATACCTAACAATAGTGCATGAATATTGACAGTGGCCCATTTGCGAATATTGTGGAGGGTTGGGGACACGCGATCTTAATTACCCTACTAATAGTAACATTAAAAATATATAATTTGAATTGTATTTATGCGTGTGTTATGTGGATTAATTCATCCTAGGGAAATATATTGATTATACAGATCATATCGGTCTTTGATACGAAGGGGCCCCCGAAGCAAACAGGTCAGGAAAAGATGTTACAATTAATCATTGTCGTAACTTGGAACCCGATTAAGCATGAGCTTTTTGGTATTTTCTTTAACACTTCATTTAACAGTGATTACAATAAAGCATAATCTCACCCTTTCCAATCCCTAGAAAATAAATTTCACAATCATAAAATCATTTTATTATTATTATTATTATTATTATTAAGTGGCAACACCAATTGTTTTTACTACCACCTAAAACCTCGAGAAAATTAAAAAAACAATCGTGCTCATTGTCGTAACCCGAAGTTGTTCTTTTTTATAAAAGATAAAATTGAAAAGCGTTTTTAAAAAAATAAACTCCATTTTAGCTAAGTAAACACTATTCGGAGTTTTCTAGTTCAGTTTCAGTACTATTTCAGTAGGTTTGCGAAACATTGCCAACGATTAGAACGAACAGTATGCAAATAGCTGCATATTTGTGACGTCAAAACTGTAGTACGGTAAGGATTATGTTCTATATGCGATACTCTAAGCGTAGAACTATTTCATTTGATGAATTTGGTTTTCTTTAAAATCTGAAAGTGATGGAATCGAGTAAAGGTACACGATTAACACAAAATCGAAAGAAAGAAAAGTCTGGATATCAGAAATGTAAAGAACCAAAGAATAATGTACTTGTCGCAGCTCGAAGTGATTCAAAGCAGCGGAAACTACTTTTTCTCCAACTTCTCAAGCAGTAGGTAAGCTTTATATATTTTTTATATCTTTCATTCATTTATTTGAATTTCTGGGACGTCAGCGACAAAGAAATTTACCTCAATAGAAATACCAAGGGGAAGACGTTAACCACGACTAGTGTCGGATTAATTTACGTGGAGGCCTCCAAACTACTCAAAAAAATCGCCCCCGACAGAAAAAATAGAAAGTAGCTAAGGAAAAGTAAAAACAAGATGAACCTTTTGTGTGCGCGCTCTCATGGGAAAACAATAACATGACTCCAGACAAACTTGGTGTTCATCAAGGCCCTTAAGCACCATTTTCTGGGTGGGACCTTGTACTCCCAGTCCGCCTCTGACCTAGGACAATCTGGAGGCCGAAGCGTGGTGCTATACTAATGCCACATTGACTTGATCCCTAGATTTCCGTTGCAAGCGCTGCTATGGGCTGAAGGAATTCCAGTCGCTTTCTCTCGCTTAGAAACACCTGAACCCTTATTGGCTCAACGCGTGGGTGTGTGAGGATGTGAGCTTTAGTTCGCATTTTTGCCACGGCTCAAGACATTTTGGCAGCACAATAACTACATCACCTTCATGAGTGCCGAAGTCAAGAAAGTGTAGCCTTTACCTCCAGACTCAGCCCCTTTATTATAGGTACCTAGGGCAATCTGAGAACCAAAGTGTTGTGCTGACTGCATCACCTCCATGAGTGTCGAAACAAGAAACAATGGAGCCTTTACCTCCACATACAGGCTCTTTATAATGGCAATCTAGAACAATCTGGAGGCCGAAACGTGGTGCTGACTATACCATCTCCATGAGTGCTGAAGTCAAAAAAATGTAGAGCCTTTATCTTCAGACTCAGTAGCTTTATTATGGGGCAATGTGTAGGAGTAAAAGGGCCGAAGTATGGTGCTAGACGATATCACCTCTGTAAATGCCGAAGTCAAGAAAATATTTCGACATACATCCTCTAGGCCTTCATAATCTTTCTTAAAAGATGCGTGGCCTTTACCTTTTTAACATAGGCCGAGTATTTGTGTATTCCTTACGTTAGAGAAGATCTAAGCCACATCAGCTCCTTTACAGAAAATTAAATCCTAGTCTCTCGCACAAAAAGCAAATTTGTTACAAATTTGCCGCGAAGATGAATCCGTAATACGTTATAAATTAAGAGCTACTATTTTACATACGTTTGGTTTCTCTCTTTCTTTCTCTCTCTCTCTCTCTCTCTCTCTCTCTCTCTCTATCTATCTATCTATCTATCTATCTATCTATCTATCTGTTTCTCCCTCTTCTTCGCTCTCTCTTGCCCTGTAAGATGGTTACTGGGCTTTAAGATTCAACGCCTTTGGTAAGTTTCTCACACTAATACAGTTCTACGTATGGTACTTATACGTGCTCAGACAAAAAAAAACTGATATGGTAGAGATCATTCTAAAAGCCAGTTTCGTATATATTCCAGTTGGTTTATTTAATTTATTTAGCTTGAATTATAAAAGAGGAAATGTGATTGAGTGAGAAACAAAATCATTACATTGTTTGAGATTTGATGAGAAAACAGCAAATATATATACTCTCTTGCTTTTGTTGCTGTATTTTGTATTATTATTCAGACCTCAAAGACAAAAGCATAGATTCCCCCAGCTCTTTCAGACATTTTTTTTTTTTTTAGAATTTTTAATTAACGATAAGCTTATAGCCGGAAAGGGGTTTTGAACATTCCGTTCCCTTGTTTTAAAAAGCCCACAAACCTTTCTCATTGAAACATTTCCCTTGTTTTCCAATCCCCTCCCCCCTACTAAAACAACCACAAAATACAAATTCATAATTCCACATAAGCACTCGCTCTCAAAACCGTCACTATAAAGACATGGGGATATAGACGCCATTGAACTCATATGTATGTGAGCAATGATCCCTTGTACAGTATTCGTTAGAGAGGGGGGAGAAAGTCTAGAACACATGAGCTGTAAAAATCTACACGTGCCATTATACGTATGAACCAATGGAACCATTTGTATATCCTTTTTAAAATACTTTTTGTGCGAGTGGATTATTAGTATGTTTTTGTTATTTTAGGATTTTGGAAAGTATTAATTCTACAAATTCCTGGTCACCGAAGAGATTTTTTAAAATCTTCTTTTATTCAAAATATTTTCATGTTACTTTTACCTAATTCAATATTTTTCTTGTGTCTGTATATTCTACAAATACTACGTGTTTGTTATAATAATATATACAATATACTGCTATTTAATCTTTTGTGTTTAGGAATTAGTGCTTAGTGATTCTAAAAACAGTGATTCTTTTATCCTGAATTACCAAATCGCTTGTAATAATAAAGCCATGCATTCATGAATACATAGGCAGGAAATATACAATAGTACGACATGCATGAGTATTTTATTTTATATTCATGTATAGTAGGGATGTGTAATGAATATCAACTACTTAGATATCCATTCATGTATAGAATGTTCCAGACAAATAAACTTTTTATACTTTCCCCTCATATTAAATAAGTGCAGAAAAAAATATATTACATTCGGAAATTAGCATTTCTCACAACTTAGCACAAATTTCCACATGTATTTTACTTGGTGTGAGTAACAAGAATGCAAACCTACTGTTTACACTTTTCGTTAGAAAGCTCCATAGTGGCTAAGCGGTTAGCTTATGTGACTTTGGCGTGAGAAAATCTGGGTTCGATTCCCAGCGGAAGTTCATGTGGTTCAGATACCCCATTAAGCTGAATGTCCATGTGGTCAACATTAGTTTACCAAAGTCTTTAGGTCTCAAACGCTCTTCTTGTGTTACATGATTCACAGTACAAGAAAACATAATTTGATAAAGGAATTCTCCTCGAGGAGTGGCGCAATCTGCCGCAAGACTTGATCAACATTCTGATTTGCAGCATGGAGACCAGATGTCGTGCCTGTATAGCTGTTCGTGGTGGTCACACGCCATATTGACTGCCTATGCCCTCGCACAATCCAGCTTCACCTGTTGAGGTATCGTTGTGCTGAATTTTTTGGTCACTCTGTAAATCCTAACTGTATTGTTCGTCTTCACTTGTGTTGCATTGTGCATCTAGACCGTCTGTTTGTTCATTATACTTGGTGCAGTGATCGGGTCGTTTTATTTTCTGCCACTTTCTTCGAGTTGTTTAAATTTTGTGGAGCAGTATATATATATATATATATATATATATATATATATATATATATATATATATATATATATATATATAGATATAGATATGGCCGCGGATTTAGGATGATCAAGGGTGAGGTTAAACCATAGTATGACGCTTTATCCAGGGTAAAGAAAGTAGGATTGAAGCCCATTTTATCCAGTGTATACCTGGTATACCTGAGCGTCAATAGGGCTATAGCCCTCCCCTTGAATCTGCGCCTGTATACATACATACATATATATCTATATCTATATCTGCACACACACACACATATATATATATATATATATATATATATATATATATATATATATATATTGTAAACGCTGAAATTTTATACCATTTTGTGTGTCATATTGAAGGAGAAATTCTTCTAGATACTCTGCAATACCACTAGATAAACAAGCAGTGTTGACAACTCAACATAAAGTTGTATTTTCTCAAATTGCACTACGTTAAGTATTACATATTTCTAATTTAGATATTAAATAAAACCATAATACCACATACATTATTCAGTGTAACAAAGGACAATGCAGTGTCACTAACATCAACATTTAGGATACCTCTAATAACTCAAATGGCATGCAGGGTGCAATGCACATCAATTGTATCGTAGCGCCAAGTACTATGACAATGGTATAATGTATTTCGAATGAATGAAGAAACAAAGTTACAAGAAATGGAAAACTTAACTTTTTTAAAGACTTTATTTCGAAAAAATGTTGACATACATCTCATCATTTAGATGCTTTCAAAAGTGTCCATAATGCCATATACAACAATTCTTATTTCTAACGTTTCACAACTACCAAAAACATTGGAAGTGATTGTTATACTGCTTAAAATGACGTACTTGTGTTAAATTTTTATAATGATTGTTGCTTTCCTTTGCTTTTGTAACATTACAATAATAGTTTTTGGTGGTTTTAATTACAAGTTGCAGTTATATTATTTTAAGCAGTGTTGCCAACTTAAATAAACTGCTAAATATTATTCAAAATATAGTGTAAATAACGTAGCTAAACTGCAAAATATTTTAAAATTACTCGTAATTTGTTTTATGATGCAAAAATGTTTTCAAAAGACGACATTTTTCATAGTCTTTGGCTACTTATAATGTTAATGCCAAAGTTTTCGTTCCAGCAATACATGAAAATGCAAATTGTAACTGAAATTAAATGTTACTGATAACTTTTAGTAACTATTTATTCCCCTTAACCCTTAGGCCTGGTGTACACTTTAGATTAAAACAGTGCTTAATTAAAAGTTCTAATTACACCCTAATTATATTTCACTTGTTTAAGTTTGACCATCGGCCACCTCAAACTCGATTCATACCAAGAGCAATATCCAATTATTCACGGACTTACAGTCAGTAATAAACATTGTGTTGATTTTTGGTCTGACTTGTTTTAGTTTAACGTTCCACGATTCTGCTAGGTCAGCTAAAGGAGACGTGCAACTACTGATTAGAGTGGAATCCGAAACACTTCGATCGTTCAACTGTATCCCCACGGCAATCGAACTCGGAATCATGCAAACCGAAGTCAAGCGTGCTAGCCGCTAGATCAAATTGGATCCTCACATTATGTTGATTTAAATCATTGAGACAGTGTTGCCAGATCCGAAAAACAAAAAAATATCGTGGCTGTGCTCTAAAAGTCGCGGATTTCAACTATTTGCAGCCCAAATATATACAAATGAATTATTTGGCAACTAATGACTAGTAGGCGCAAGAAAATAGTATTTATACAGTGCCGTATCGTAGGTAATTGCGGTCCCGGAACTGATTAACAACATTAGGCCCCAAGCCGATAGCCAGACCAACAATGTAGAGGGCCCGGTAGAAGTTAGATTAGAAAAGTTTTTGAGGTGTCGAGACAAGACGAGAAAGAATTCTTCGAAAATCGAGACGAGCTGAGAGTTCTACAAAGAAAATTACGAGATGACACTAGAAAGTCTTGTGGGAATCTTTCGTTAAAGGGTATAGCCGGATAAGACGGTGAAGATTGCCCTTAAACGGATTGCTGTGATATTTATACCAAAGCTACCTTATATATCAAAAAATAACTTTCGCCAGAAAATCAACTTCAAATTCCTTCAAAATTTCAACTTATTGTTGAAAATTCGAAAATCAAAAAGTGTTCATATCTCGGAAACGACTTAAATTACAAGGATGAAACAAAATATAAATATATTTTCTTTGAAGGGCCATACCAAAAAGAAGAAACAACGTATTTCGCCGTTCAAGTTTCTAATGAAAAGTGCGTCGACAATATTGGAATTCAAATGTTTTTGCTTTACACTTGAGTGACCACCTTTATTTTCCATCATAGAAGCATAATCCACCCACCTATAATATATTTTGACCAATATTTGATACTCACGGTGCAACTTGGTGTAAAATGAGGAAAACTGAAGTCGCAGACGCCTGGATGATATGGAACCCATGTAACACCATAAGTTTTCTGGCCGGTATGAATACTCTCAGAAGTCAAAGATGGTCGAGTTTGAATTTCTGACGCTTCATGAATGGTTCTACATGGGAATATAACTCCCATAATCGTACCTCTTCCAGAAACAGCGTGAGAGCTCTAATGCCATTGGTTTCCAGTCTGCCTTAGTACGATACCAATATTTTAAATCGTGATTTACAGAAAATATCGTTTTTGATTATCTCTATATGAGCAAAAGTGCATTCACACTTCCAATTTTCGTATCCTGCAACGCTAGACAACCAACAATACTTTAAGGTTCTCTGGTTGAGAACTACATAAAGCGTTCTACAGGTGCAATAGTTTGTTCGAAACATGTCAGTATAGCAAACTTCAAAAAATAGAAAAATATCCATACCTCTGCGACGAATAAAAAAATCGGTTAGAATACACCGGTAAATATCTACAGAGCAATTGTTATCATGAGAGAGTTACAGAGAAATTTCATATAACTTTAGATATACCAAGCAAAAATCATTGTTGGTCAAACATTCATTTCATTTCACAGGTTACAGCATTTTGTAAATTCTCTGAATGTTTTATATTATTCACTTCAACATTACCTTCAGATTTGTTAATTCTCTACTAAAACTTCATGAAAAATATCATGTCGAGGTATTTTGACTTCCATCTTTGTTTTGTGAGAATATTTTTATCAGCAAAACCATCCTAGCTTTTATTTCTTAATGTACTATTATTATTTTTTATTTACACATTAGAGCTAACAAAAATATTGTTTGGTGTTGTATTACTTGTTTCCAGTGTGTTCGGAAAATGAAACAGAAGAGAAAAAATGATAAAAGAAAAACAAAGGCAACCTAAGAAAGTAAAAACAAGATGTGCAGTGTGTCAGTGTAAAACATTCATAATGTAAAACATTCAGAGATTTTACAAAATACTGTAACCAGTGAAATAAAATTAATGTTAGACCAACATTGATTTTTTCTTAGCACATCTAAGGTTAAATAAAATTTCCCTTTTAACTTTCTCATGATACCAATCGCTCTGTAGATACTAAACGGTGTCTTCTGATTTTTTTCGTCGCAGAGGCATGGACATTTTTATATTTTTTGCTGTTTGCTTCACTGATAATTTTCAAACAAACTAGAACACTTGTAGAACGCCTTGTGTAGTTCTCAACCAACAAATCTTATCAGTATTGTTTTTTGTCTAACGTTGCAGGATATGAAATTGGAAATGTGAATGCACTTGTGCTCGTGTACATACAAAATAATATACTGATGATAATATAAAGAGATGATGATGATAATATAAAAATATTCAAAATATTTCTGCAATGTCTTTCCTGTATTACAAAACATTACAAGGGAAATGAAGGACACAGTATATGGAACATTCAATCTTTATCGCTATGTGCGTTTATAACTGGAGTGAAAAGAGGGACAATATACAATTTGCTTAAAACCTCTGTAGGCTGAACAGTCTTACGATAGTAAAGTATTGAGTACGTGAAAGGTAATAAATGTTTCTGGCGATATATGATCAACATCAAACTGTTCGACCCCCATATGCACATTCACAATTAACCCCTTACCGCATGCCGTGCCATATATGACACATACCCTTTTTCACTTTAGCTTTTTTGTGATTTATCAAAGGCATCAAATGACTGTTTTGTCTGCTTTGTGAGATATTGACGTGTATGAATAAGAGATTTTGGTGTCATCTGGCATGTTCTTTGTGAGTTGTAAGTGTGTCACATATGGCACTTACTTATTTCTCGTCGGAATTAAGTGAAAAATCTAAAATTCAAGTTTTAATTCATTTTTCAAGTTCCCATATGAGGATTTCCAATACTGATTTTTTTTCACCAAAAGAAACAAATCATGCAGAAAGAGGTTAATAACGCATTAGACCTGAATACCCTATTGTATTTGGAACAAAATCAATATAACACCTGTATGTCTTCCCACTAATGTGTCGAGATCATAACTCGAATTTAACGGTGTGGATATTTTCTCTCAGGAAATGGAGATTGATGCTATTATCTTTATTCATCATTGCATGAGTTGAGTTGATTTTGAGTTTACTGTCGCTTTTAGCTGCAAGGCTATATGATACGTAGACCTACTGATTAACGTGGAATGTGAACCACATGTGCTCCTGCCGGGAATAGAAACTGGGTGTCCCACGCCAAAGGTGCTTATGCTAACCGTTTAGCCACGAAGTTCTAAGCGCAGAGCTATTCAAAAATCAATTTAAATAACAGAGGTACGATATGAAACTAATAAGAACTGCATATTGAAATACCAGAAAAATACAAATGCAACAAAACCTGCATATTGAAATACAATTAAAATTGAAAGCTAATGAGATACCTGACCATGGTGTGATTTCATAGTGCGGCAATGTCTGGTTCAATCTTCGTGACGCACATTATCAATTCATTTTCAACTGATAATCGATTTCTTGTCTTTGTTTTAATGCTTACCATGGAAGAAAAAAAACACTTTCGCACAGGTACGATGTAGCAAATGGAATTATTACTTTTAAAGCAGTAGATACCAGACCAGGATATTCTTCTCTCCTCTTGGCTCAGCGGTTAGCGTACGCGCCTTTGGCGTGGGAGAATTCCCGGCGGGAGCTCATGTGGTTCGGATTCCACGTTAATCAGTAGGTCCACGTCTCATATAGCCTCGCTACTGAACGGGACGCTAAACTAAAATCAACTCAACTCAACTCTTCTCTCCTCTTTAGCCAGAACTTATCCAAGTCTTCGCTACAGATAACCAGTTGCAAGGACTTCTCGGTTTTAATCCATTCACTTTTAGGGAAGTTACTGTATTCACTATATATGGATTCTACTGTATGCATAAATGGATTCTACTATTATAGAAACAGATGGATATCATGAGATCTCCGCAATAGGTATATTAAAAATCCCATCTGTTTATTACATATTAGAAATTATAAGGGTGTCGCTGGTAAGAGAATGCGATAAAATGGAGGTAGTGATAAGAATTAGGTTTAGAACCACTGCTTTAGAATAAAAAATAATATAGTAAACAATTGTCAACTTATGTGGATTTGAATAATTAAGTTTGACCATCAGATGTTCGGAGTATATCGATCTAAAATTACAGAAAATGACACAAATTAATAATAAGCAAACTAAAATTGTAAGAAATCTTTTAGAAAATATATTTCTTTAGTCATTAAACCTGTATGGCTATCCAATGTAACTTAGGAGTTGTTCAGCGTATCGGGAATATCACAAATTATTGTTTTGCTAGTTATAATGTCTTTTTAATGTTTTGCTAGGTATATAGGCATTTTTTGACACTAAAGAACGAACTCTTCTTGCTGTTTTTGAAGAAAGAAAATAAACTGTATCTGTATCCTGGATTTTTCAAGCCTAAGTCAGATGTAATGGATGAGTCGAATAATTGTAATGCGCCGCTATTATATAGCTGTCCCTAGCACGTTACATAAAATTTTAGAAATTTGGTGATTAGGTGTTTGGTCCGTATCTTATGGTATTAAGATTTAAAAAATTAAAAGAAACTTTTTCCAATCGAATGTAATAAACAACCGAATTGAATATACATTTAAGTTTGTGTTTAGGTGCAATAATTTAGATTAAATATGCTCCTATAAATTAAACAAGTCCTTGGATCAACATGTCAAATGCTGAAATCCAACTGTATCTGCATTTGTATATATTCGTATTTAAAAATTACTAAAATAGATTAGAATTAACACATATCAAGAGGAAAGATTTCAGGTTCTGTTTTCGATTAGGTATATTATACGTAATCTTCATATTCAATTTTAATAATTAAAATTAGATCGAGCTGCTATAATTATGACAATATCCTTTAGGATTGAGTATAGCCCGCTGCCCCCAACGATTTTTAACGAATCATAGTGATTCTAACGATTCATATTAGTTCATAATGAATCGGAATCGCATGTTATAAAGGTTTAAGATGTAAATCTTGTGGTAAGGAGGTTTTAGTATTAGTAGCAGCAGTAGTAGTAGTAGTAGTAGTAGTAGTAGTAGTAGTAGTAGTAGTAGTAGTAGTAGTAGTAGTAGTGGTGGTAGTTAGTAGCAATACTAGTAGTAGTAGTAGTAGCAGCAGGAACGGGTTAGAAGCCCCGCAGGGATTGGTTGGGCTCTGTTCTCGATATAAGTAGTAGTAGTAGGAGGAGGAGTAATAGTAGTAGCAGTAGTAGAAGTAATAGTAGTGGTAGTAGTAGTAGTAGCAGTAGTAGTAGTAGTAGTAGTAACTCTTCCAGTTCCGGTGACAAACAACTGGGGGGAGCGGGCTATACACAAGCCATCCTTTATCTAACCAGGGAACTGTACGAATGGGGCACTCGAGTTGCCGGACGAGGTGCATCACATGTGAAAGAGGATGTAAAAAGATGTCCATATTCAAAATTGTAGCGGCTGAGGGCAACATGGACGAGCGTGAGAGGCGGAAGAAGTGGGGCTACAGTGGGACTTAATAACACAGAAATATGCAGAATCACACGTTTCGCTCCCGAATGGTGAAAGAAATGCATGTCAAATGTATAGGAAGTGGAACATGAGAAGAGGTGCTATATTGTGGGGTATATGGACATCACGGGCGCCATCTTGAAAGTAGTCATCTTGAATTTGAATTCAAAATGTTAAATGAAAAGTGAGGCATGTGGTATATCAATTAAGACTGAAATTTTACCAGAAATGCATTGGTGTGAATAATTTTATAGTTTCTTTATTGTAAGTTGAGAAATACGAACATGCAACAACGTCTGGAGGGAATATATGGACATAGGCAACATAACAAATGTTTCATTTGAGTCCTGTTAAGGTACAAGTCAATTGTCCAGCAAAGAATACATGACAAAAAGATATACTGTACGCGTATGCCAGTGATCGTGTGGAAAACCATATTATCTAAACCATTCGCAGAATGTAGTCACTGGATGCACCTCTATAAGAAGAGTACAGCATTATAATATCAGTCACTTATACCGACATTCTTTGTGTTGTCCAATGTTCAAACCCCTACGTGCCAAAATTCCATCATTGTAGGCTTGTAATGCAACAAACAATACATACGAATCAGAAACTGTCGTCAGTTTCAACATAATTACCTTTTGATTTTTTATTCTTAAGGTTTACGGGTATTTCATGGGTATGTGACATTTGTTTACCCATCTCTGTGCTCTTTCTTACCTGCTCGTTTTTTTCTAATTCACAACAAAGTTACAATAGCAGTTTTCACACCAATGAATTTCTGGTAAAATTTCAGTCTTAATTGATATACCACATGCACCACTTTTCATTTAACATTTTGAATTCAAATTCAAGATGGCTACTTTCAAGATGGCGCCCATGATGTTCATATCCCCCACCATATAGCACCTCTTCTCATGTTCCACTTCCTATACATTTGACATGCATTTCCTTCACCATTCGGGAGCGAAACGTGTGATTCTGCAAATTTCTGTGTTATTAAGTCCCACTGTAGCCCCACTTCTTCCGCCTCTCACGCTCGTCCATGTTGCCTTCAGCCGCTACAATTTTGCATATGGACATCTTTTTACATCCTCTTTCACATGTGATGCACCTCGTCCGGCAACTCGAGTGCCCCATTCGTACAGTTCCCTGGTAAGATATGCAGTTTTCCAGAAAAATAGTAAACAATAATTAATTAATAATTTGATAATGGTTATATTGAGCATTTAATTCTAGCTTCTTAAAAGCAGCCCTCTAGGGAAACTAGTGTAAATAATATAATAAAATATGAAGGATTTTATGATGATAAATGTATACTATGATTAATGGGTTGTGAAGAATAAATATGTAAGGATTCTGATAATATGTAAGGAAAATATGTTTTAAGTGATATATATATAATTTTATGAGAGGCTGTTGAAGAATTGGTAGAATTGATCTCAATTATATATTGATCTTCAGAATTAGTATTGCATAATCTAATTGATATCTTACGTAATCTCACGCGCAGCTTGACTATTCATCATTTCTGTATGTATATTACGAAGAGAATAATTATGTACTTTACTGTGCGAAATTCTTTAACCATACACCGAGCCTCCTATATGAAAATACGTTAATCTAATAATGTAACACTGTGGAAGTAGGTACATTACACAATTTTCCCACTTTTGGTGTTAATGAAAGTGAAAGGTTTCAAAAGCTTAATTTTCAATTCAAAACAAATGGCTGTTTGATAGTATGAAAAACATGGCCTAGTGTATGTCTTATATTTTACTACATATAGGCGTTCCCCTATCCTTAACCCATTTCTCCAGGTTTCTTCTTAAGGAATTTTAAACACTAAAACGAAGTTGGGATGTTGAAGCAAAAGGATAGATTATTAAAAATTAAGAAACACCATGAACGCTTTAAAGAACCCTGCGAATTTTTACAACCTAGCGGAAAAAGTTCGCCTTAGCCATAGTCAATTGCCTACGCTCACGTTTGAGTGAAGGCATTAAAACTGTAAATGCTCATTCTTCCAAATACTCAGTTGTATCCCAAAAGCCGTGATTCACATGTGCCACGAGAATGCTAGCCCGTTTGTATCTTGAAACACATTGTACTATTGCTGCATCATTTGTAATTTCAGTATATGGCCCCAGCATATATTCAGTATAACCAGTCGTAGTGGAAATAGTAAATGGCTTGTATAGAGACTTTTTTGTCCAGATTACGATTTCCGTTCATACTCATTATTCAACCTCTTGCCGTGTCAAATACATATCTTCGATCAAAGATTAGTAACACGGTATTGTGAATCTTCGTTTCCACAATAGCTTTTTCAATTATTATTAGTCTTCCCTCGAACAGGCCGCGAGTCCGAAATTATACGGTAATTTTTTTTCGAATTACGTCATAACAGATGCACAGAATCCGAAACTTGCTGTTCCCTTTCCAGCTCCAGAATTGTAGCATTAACATTATTCGAATTGCCAGTGAGCAGTTTACACAAAAACGTAAAGTAGTTAAATGATAGTACGATTATCAGTGACACTAGCGCTCTCACACGGTTTCTTGACGAGGTACTATTATGAAATTTATACTGTCATTTAGAGCCATTTAGACGAGTCAGAAATTCAAACTCGACCATCTTTGACTTCTGATAGTATTCGTACCGGCCAAAACATTTATGGTATAACGTGGGTTGCATATCTCCAGGTATGCCCGACTCCAGGTTTTCAGATAGTCTTCTGAAAGAGCCACGTAATCACGGACGACACAACAAGTAATGGTCAGAAGAGGAAATCAGGATAGTGTATCCCACTGAGCCGCCGCCATGATCCACGGTTGTGCGAGACACTGAGGATCATATGCTTCTTTGGGCATTCACCACAAACAAACGCGGCTAATGGTTTGAAATAAAGTGAAGAACGACTCATTAAACCATACCACACATTTCTAGTCATCAGCGGTCCAAGTTGCATATTCGCTGTACCATTGGCGTCCTACTAAAGCGTTATACCGAACCCATATATCCAACCGAAGTAACTCACGGAGGCTTATGATTGTCGACATAGACTAACGGAGGTACTCTTTGAGTTCCTATGCTACTTCCACCAAGGTCGCATGATTGTTCTGAGTGGCAATTCGCTTTAATGCTCGGCGCAACCTGTCACAGAGGGTTTTCTTCCGCCCATTGTTACTCTTTGTTGTCACTTTTGTAGGCCACTATCACCTTGGACACTGTCCCCCGTGATACACCCAACACACTTGTCACTTCTGTCATGTTCGCACAATATAACTCAGCACCAACAATTTGCCCTACTTAGAAATCAGAGAATAGTCACCCATTTTACACTATTCACCATCTGCTCAATTCACTGCACGCTGCCGTTCTACTGCTCGTTACGTAGTACGGAGTTTGTTCCAGAGCACCATCAAGAACAGCCTGACGCTGTGCTCATCCCTCACCGTTGCCAACCCAGACATTTGGAACCTTTCCAACTCTAGGGGGGCTCATTCTATATCAGCCCTTGCTACATTTGCGTACCATAATGCAACGTGAAACGTGCAAAAATTTGTTATAATTGCTGTACGTATTATCGCAAACTGAAGCACAGATTTTGCGCAGCGTTGGCGGAGATCGTTACAGAATGAACTCTCCAGTTATTTAACTAAATTTTTAAGTACCTGTACATGAAAATTGATACGCGTATTTAGACTTTTCGTTTAAAATAATTAACATTTCGTTTAAAATGTCTAGGCATCTGTTTTTTTTTTTTTTTTTTTTTTTTTTTAATATTTGACCTAGAATTAAGGAAAAAGGATTGAATTAGACATGAAAGGGCTGAAATATGGGTTGTTACTATTATAATAAGTTATTAATATCTCGTTATTCCTTAAGGTTACAGACATGAATTTGACATATGAACATTTTATCTATATTATAAAATTGGAAGTGACTATGTTTGTGGCTCTTAATAACTTGAGCCACTCGACCGATCTCGATCAAATTTTCAACGTAGATGAAGTTCGGGACTTGAATGATATTTATCATCTCATTTTGACGGTGGTAGGGGAGGGAAGGGAAAAATATTTAAAAATGGTTGAAAATGACCGATATTAGTGCCGAATTTATAGTTTTCGAGGTCGCTTAGATGAACAAAACACTTCAGATCCTGTTTAAATCCAAATTCATCCATTGAATTTGAGGGAGGGGAGGAAGAAATATATAAAAATGATCGAAAATGACCAATATTAGTGTCGAATTCATAGTTTTCGGGGTCACTGAGATGAACAGTGACATGATCCCGTTTACATTCAAATTAAACACCATTTGGGGGAGGGGAGGGTGAAAGAACAGAAGAATTATCAAAAATGATCAATATCAGTGTTGAAATTCATAGTTTTTGGGGTCACTGAGATGAACAGTGATACTTAAGATGCCGTTCAAGTCCATGCAACTAAAAGTAAAAACAACATATTTCACGGGTACAAACACACGAGGTAAGGAGTTGTGCACTTATTTTTTATTATTATTATTCTAACTAGCGAAGAGGGTAATCGATGCTATTTTTAAATAAAAAAACACGTGTTTCAACGTTTCTTTTTTCTTTTTAAGAGTCTTCATCCCGGCGAAATTAAAATACCGCTAATTTTACAGTAATTATGTGATATCTTCAAATAGATAAAAGATAATTGAAATATGGAACAAGAGCGCCCTAGACAATATTATATTGCGTGAGGTGCCGTTATCACAAGTCACCCAGTGGCTTTCCGTTTTCAGCTGTTTAGAAACGCGAAAATAAATGCCGATTTTCAAAATGGCTCGAAATCGAAAGCAGATAAGTGAGTCATGATAACGGTTTCTCATGTAAAATAATATTGTCTAGGGCGTTCTTGTTCCACATTTCGATTATCTTTTATTTATTTCAAGATATCATATAATTACTGTAAAATTAGCGGTATTTTAATTTCGCCGGGATGAAGACTCTTAACCTAGAAAGGAAGGAAAACGTTCCGATGATTGACTAAGATGCCCTTACGAAGTGTTGGTATTTCGTACGAAACTTCGAGTTCAGATAAATTCGATATGAAACACGCTGAAGAAAGAACGAAAATTATTCTGTATTTACTAGTATTTATACATATTGTAAAGCAGAGTGACGTATCATCAATATTCCCCATATACACCACATAGGTTTAGTATGCAAACCTCGTAGACCAAATGTCATAACTTAGTGACATGAGCAATCTGTTAAAGCCATTAGTATTCATATGAGCTTTCAGACTGAAGATACAAATGGTATTCTAATCAATATAAATCGAGTGTACTAGACTGCAATTAATTACTAAATTCGGATGGTTGTCGTTTTATCTTTACTCTGTGTGTGTATGTGTTTGCATGTGAGTGTATCTATCTGTGTTTGCTTGATCGTTTTTACATGTGAAAATCAAATCAGGCAATGACTTAGTCAACGAGAAGTAATTAATTCATTTGCAAACTACCCATAAAACATCTTTATTTGCTTGAATATATGATTTCCTTTCATACTACTAATAATTTAGCAATATATTTTATTTAAATAGAGCTAAGGAACTCTAGCATAAATTCATTAATTATTTAATACGAAACGCATTTGCGATGTAATAAATATATGTTTCCAAATCCTGTATTGCATCACACGTTCAGACTAGTTGCTAGCGCGTTCACCTTTGGTGCACGGTGTCTCCGATGCGATACTCGGTGGGGGAGCCTTGAAGTTTCAACACAATACGGTGGTTCATATTCTACCATAAACTTCTTGTAGCGGAATCTAATATAGTTTGGTGCACGTGCCTTCTTTTAAAGAAGAAGACAAGATCGATCAAGACGTTTTAGGTTATGGTTCGTAATGACTAGTTCTTTTGATACATGGATGTCAAGCTGTTGGTATTTCATGCATAAATAAGTAAGAGTTAAATAGAAAGTAAAACGTGGTAAACTGTTTTTGAATAATTATAAGAATATTATATAAAGGTAATCAAGAAAGCTCTGTCGCTTTTTAGCGGTCTGTGTTAAACTGGCCCTTGCAGCGTGAGTTGAATGTAAATGGAGATAAGGCAAAGGTCAGTTGTTGGTGTGGGAATATCCAACATAGTACCTGGTTGTGGCAGTTCAGTTACACCGTGAACTTCCGTAAGGACAGAGTGAACATGGGACCTCCACAGAGCGTTATAAGGGAGTGTATGCTGTACGAGTTCAAACTGGAATCAAACGCCGCTGCAGTGAGGCGGAAGATATACCAGGCCTTTGGTGAGGGTGTCGTGTCTACGCGGACAGTGCAGCTGCGGTTTATGGAGGTGACGAAACACTCGAAGAAGCAGTATGTGCCGGAAGACCAACACATGTATAAAATAAAGATCTTCAGGCAGAAATTGAGGCGAACAGTCACCAGACATGTGAGGAACTCGGACTACAATTCAGTATGAGTGGAGAAACCATTCGGCAGCACCTTTATCAGCATGGGAAACACTACAAGGTGTATCGACGGGTCCCACTTGATTTGAATCCGGGCCGGAAGGCAATGTGACCAGACGCTTGTGTTTCTTTGCTGTCTCGTCTGAGGAGGGAGCCATTTCTGGGCAGGGTGATGACATGTGATGAGAAGCTCCACGGCGCCGTCATCATTGGTCATCATCCCTAAACCGGTTCCAAAACAGCCGAAACCAGCACTGCACCAGAAGAAGGTCCTCTTGTCCGTTTGGTGGACTGCTCGGGCCATCTTGTATCGGGAGCTGCTACCAGCTTGTCAGAGCATCAATGCAACTGTGTATTGTCAACAGTTGAGCCGTGTTCAAGAAAAAGTCAAAACTTTGGAGTCAGCACTTCTGAATCGCAAAGGGATCCTCCTGTTACAGGACAACGCGAAGTCCCACGTGGGTAGGATGACCCGGGACACAATTCTATACCATGGATGGGAAACACTATTCTATCCGCCATACTCCCCGAATATTGCACCGCCGTAGACATCCAATACACTCTCACTATCTGTGAGATTCGGTTCAGGGTAAGTTCTAGTTTCATGCGAAATCAGTAATTCCGCTTGGGAGTTCAGGAGAACAATTGCCTCTCCTAGTCTTGAGTTTGGGATAGCCCACATATGAAACAGTATTTCTGAATCTTTAAACTTCGAAGAACACAACTCCTGTGCCAAGACTTTAAACGTTAATATCTCAGCCTTTAATGAAGCTATGAAGATAATTTTGATATCAATCTGTTCCTCAAGGAAGAAATTTGCTGCCAATGTGCGTTTTATATATGTGAAGAATACCACCGCGGAGAGGGAGGAGAGTAAATTTCGTGGTTTATTATTTTTTTTTTTTTTTGCATCAGGTTTTTTGGGGGCCATTAATTCCCCCTCCCCTTGTGGTTACAGTCATAAAAATTGGTATTGAAGCAATAAAGTAGTCCACTACATGGTAATATGCTGCAAAAGTACTTTTGCTTATATGTGGTGGTAGGAGAGGGACAAATTTAGCCAATATTTTCAATCTAAGCTTTTTGACATAAATTACATTTACTTTCAGAACAGTTTTTTTTTCTTTCTTATACGAAAAGGGCAGAAATGGCACATATGTTACCTCGTTGGAATCTGTGTTCCATAAGCGTTCCAAGGACGCATGAATCATGACTCTGATAATTAAGCTCACCAAGGCTGAAAACGTGAGAGCCTACGATTTCGTTCAAATCCCTGCCCGGTGTTCACTATTTTATCGATATTAATTTTTAGATTGAAATTTCGTTAAAATAGCGACAGTTAGCCACTTTAACAAGACTAAGTTAGCAGCTAAAATTTTCTTACTTTTGCCGAATTATTTTTATGAAGAATATTATTATATTAGGGGATTTCATTGGCATTCAGTCAATGCAAGGATTTTCACTTATTTATTTATACATATTTCTGGTCATTACTGATATCTATGGCCTTAATTTTGTCAGGTATGAGAAATGACTTCCCATGGCGACCAGACGTGAATGAGGAAAACCCAAAATACCTCATCCAGGAGAGTTGGCCTGAAAAAGCTGTTGAATCTATTCGACTGAGTGCCCCTACTGAGAATTGAACCCGAGACCGTTCGCAATGAAAATAGAGCGTCTGCGATTACGCTACGCGGGGCCATCAGAGTGCAAGGAGAAGTTGGTAAAATTGATACTGGTTTTACCCGCTGGTCTAGTGGCAAGCACGCGCACCTTTGGTGAACGTGATACTGGGTACAGTTAATGGTAGGAAAGCATATTGAATGCATTACGGAGGTTTGGATTTCACTTGAAACAGTAGATTAGGGGTGCGCACGAGACGAGTCGAGGCAGAATTTTTCTCGCAAAATTCGAGTCGAGACAAAACCCTTCCAATAGAAACATATACATTTTTCGAGTCGAGACATCGCTTTTAAGCAGAGACAGCCTCAAATCTTGTCTCGTGCGCATCCCTACAGTAGATCCACATTTATAACCTCAATGCTCAAAAATGATAGGCCTACTAAATTTTAACAAACAAAAACAAAATGAATAATATTTATTGTGATAGCGCAAGTATTAGAGGTTTGTTTGTTAGTGGAATTTGAGATTAGTGTCCCTTCAGCACCGAGGCTATGCGACACGTGTACCTAGAGCTTAACGTGGGATGCGAAGCACATGAGCTTCCGTCAAGAATCAAAGACAAGAATATTACTGTGCGTCGAACGATTTCTCTTTTCTTTCCTAGCGAGTGGTCGATCATATCCTTCAATATTGAACTTCCATTTTTTTTCTTCAAAATGTAGTAGTTAAATTGTTTCGTGCTATGATGAGAAAGGAAAGATAAAATGTACTTCTATTTCCTCATTAAAGTTGAAAAATTCTCAGAATTTCCCAAGCCAAAGAACCGTGGAAAAAACTCTCTTCTTTTTTCAATAAAGCTATTTTTTAATTGAGGAAGGGCTATGAAGAATATGGGATCAAAATAAATTTTAAAAAGACAAAGGCCATGGTGATTACAACTAAGTGGTTGGTGTCAAATATAGAAGTAGGAGGGGAGAAGATAGAACAGGTAACTAATTTTCGATACCTGGATAGTATTATTAGTGATTTTATGAAGTGTGAATATGAAACAAAAGCAAGAATAGGAAAGACGAAAGAAGCCTTTAGGAGGAAGAGAAACCTATTTTTAACGGACCTTGAATAGAGTTGACGAAAAGACTCATAAAATGCTCCGTGCGTGCTATTCTACTGTTTGGGTTAGAAACCTAGACAGTACGCAAAAAAAAAGATGAAAAACAACTGGAAGGATTCAAAATGTGGGTGTGGAGAAGAATGGAAAGAATTAACTGGGACGAGTGCAATACGAATGAGAGGGTATTACAAATGATGGGGGAGAAAAAAAACAATGTTAGATATTATTAAGAAGAGGAATAGAAACTGGTTGGGACACTGGCTAAGAAGGAACTGTATCATGAGGGACGTGCTAGAGGGTATACTGGCTGGAAAGTGAGGGAGGGGGTGAAGAAAACTACAATTAATGAATTATATCAAAATAAAAGAAACTGTACGTAAACAGGAAAAGGCTAGCGGAAGACCGTGGAGTATGGGAGATTCTCAGTCGCGGAAAGTGACCTGCCAATAAGGGCAGAATACCTATGATGATGAGGAGGACGATTATATTTTCCTCAAGCCTCGCGACCCGAGATAGGACTACATAGTTTTGCATAACACCTCCAACGATATGCTCTAGATAGGTTTCACCTCACTGACGTAAGGGCGTCGCCAGATATTTTCGCAGAATATGTCAAATTCAATTCATTAGAAAATTTGAGAAGACTGGATGTTGCCAACCTTTGCAAAACAATAAAATATTATACCTGTAATTAGTTTTACTAAAAAATGTAACACATATAAAAGTCAAACTATTTTTTTCAGCCAGGCGAAGAAAATTAGTAAACCAATTGGCATCAATTTTTGCACAGAATTGATTCTTTCGATCACTTTTATCTTTCCCTTTTTTGTTTTTCGAAGACTACTGTGTCTTCTCTTCAATAACGAAATTTCTGAAGTCATATATTTTACAATACCTTTTAGTAGTTTATAGCAAAGTACAAAAGATTATTTTCCACTTCCGTTAAGTCAACAAAAAGTGAACTACGTGAGACGACGAAATAGAGATAAGAATAAGACAAATTGTTTATAGATATCGACATATTTTTATTGAGCATATTTCTTTCCCGTTATAACACGAAAAAAACATTTGTTGCTGTATTTTGACATGAAAAACAAATTAAAATTCAGAATCAATGAAAATTCGTTTTAGAAAGTAGCTTGGTGGGCACAGTGATTTTGCTATTTACAAAGAATTGTTTGTAGAGCTAATAGAGTAATGCCCAGCAACAAAAATGTTTTAGTAAAAAGTTATAAAGAATCGTTCTAGAGGTAATAGAGTAATGTTCATCGACAAAAATGTTTTCGTAAAAAGTTATAATGAATCGTTTGTAGAGGTAATAGAGTAATGTTCATCGACAAAAATGGTTTAGTAAAAAGTTATAATGAATCGTTTGTAGAGGTAATAGTGTAATGTTCATCGACAAAAATGTTTTAGTAAAAGTTGTAAAGAATCGTTTGTTGAGGTAATAGAGTAATGTTCATCGACAAAAATGGTTTAGTAAAAAGTTATAATGAATCGTTTGTAGAGGTAATAGAGTAATGTTCATCGACAAAAATGGTTTAGTAAAAAGTTATAATGAATCGTTTGTAGAGGTAATAGAGTAATGTTCATCGACAAAAATGTTTTAGTAAAAAGTTATAATGAATCGTTTGTAGAGGTAATAGAGTAATGTTCATCGATAAAAATGTTTTAGTAAAAAGTTATAAGGAATTGTTTGTAGAGGTAATACAGTAATGTTCATCGATAAAAATGTTTTAGTAAAATGTTATAAAGAATCGTTTGTAGAGGTAATATAGTAATGTTCATCTACGAAAAGGGTTTAGTAAAAAGTTGAATAGTGTTGAAAATAACTGTTTCAATAATGTCAGTTAGATTTAATCGAACAAAGTTGTTACGCACAATTTATTCAAAAACTAAAACTTCACTGAATATCATATGTAATGTATTTTAGAAACTAAATACACATTTTATGTGTACCATAAATGGAACAATGATGAATTGAACTATTTTCGTATTTGTTTCTGGTTTTATTATATATATATATATATATATATATATATATATATATATATACTTGCTTGCAAGTTTTGAATTTAAGTAACCCGTGAAACACACATGACAAGATGTATAACTTTCAAGCACTTGAAAAGGCAGTTAGGCAACCAAACCAACACCTGTGAAATGGTGGGTTACATACTTACACTTGCTGATAATCAATGCAATACCGGTTTACAAACCAACCAACTTAGTCAGCCCTGAATTGAACATAGGACTCATAAGTATTGAAACGGGCCGCGGTGGCTCAGTGGTAGAGAGTTCATCTCTGGTGCATGGGGTTCCCGGTTTGATCCCAGCTCACGACAAGTGAACTTTGTTGTGGACAAACACCGTGTACATGTGTTTCCTCTTAAGTTCTCCCGTTTCCTCCCACTTCCTACATTCTACCATTTCATTCATTTTTTATCACCACCGTCTTCTTTAGTCTAGCCGGCATAATCGTGGGACGTAAAACTCAAAGGTTTTATAAGTATTGAAAGTACGATCTACTAGAGGAAAATAAAAGTGATATTTGTATAAGAAACTCATAAAGAGGCAACAAAAAAAAGCTAAAATTTCCAGGTGTTTCTTCCAAACAACTCGGCTTTTACAAAGAAAAAAAAACTCAAAAACATCAGGTATACGTCCTTCTAATTATGACATCGTTATTTCTCTCGTAACTTTATAGTATTTTGTATTTAGATAGTATTTTATTTATCTGCAACAAGGTAAACTGTAAGGTTTCAAAGGCAATTACCAAGAATATTCCTGCTATTTCCTTTTCATTATCTACATTTGCTTTTTTTTTTCCTTTACCTTAAATGATGGAGATTAAAATTGGAAAACGCTTCTGTATTATTAACGTTCCAATTTTTCCCTTCAGATTAAAATTGATCTTTCACAGTATCATAACCATCAAAGGAAATTAATTTTTTTTCTTTCAAACGTCTTTTTCCAGTTTTTTAAAGATTTTTCTAAAGCTATTGATAGAAGAGCAAGAAAAAAATTGCTCTATCTTCAATGGGTAATACCAAGTTACACTAAAGTAATGAAAGAAATATTTTCTATCACCAATCCCATGAGTTACCACATAATTCTTCTTTTTTATTATTATTGGTTCATAAAATAGGAATCTTATTAGTCACTCTCAGCTGTCGTTATTTTCTCTTTTATTCTTTTACATTATCTTCATTTTCTATTGGTTCATCTTCTGTTTCCTTTCTCAATTTCTTTCTTTTTCTTGTCTTCGTTTTCATACTTTATAGTTTCATTTATCTTCTAATTCATAATTTCAGACTTTCAAAGGTTCATTGCGGCAGAACGAACGCTTTACGCGCTTTACTCATTGCGCAGAGTATAAAATCCAATCCAATCACGCTTGCTTTGGATTTTATACTCTGCGAATGTATAAGGTATTCCAAAATTCACGCAAGAAGTAATTTGAATAAAAAAACACAAGTTTATAATTAAAAATTGCAACATTTTTATTGATTCAAAAAGTATACTGTATAGGGTTATATATTACAATATCCTGCAAGTCGTTATATTTATAAACATCAACGAGTGCTTTATTTATAAACGAAACCACATGCTCTTCTAGTACAAGTTACTACATGAAGCAGAAAACAGGAATCACCGTCACTACCTGGTCATATGTTGGAATATAATCACCAGCGCCATCGGTGCTAGGAGGAAGGTATAAAACTCCATGCATCGCCTCAATTGACATCAGTTTCGGCTGGTCAACTCACCCTTTCTTAGCTTACTTGGAGTTCAGAGATATCCTAACCTAACCCAAACCTCCTAGCTTGCCTGGGGCTCTGAGGCCTCCTTCCTACTGTGTTTGTCTGGAGCATTATGGGAACTTAACCGTTCTCCTAGATTGCGTGGAGTTTCGTGGTTTTCCTTCCCGTTCAGCTTGCCTGGAGATTTGTGGGACTACCTCTCTTTGTTTGCCTGGAGCTCTGAAAATCCTAACCCGTTTCTCCTTAGCTTGCGTGGAGCTTTGAAGGAATCCTTCCCTATCAACTAAACATTATGCATGTGCTCAGCACCATTTTGTAATGACGTGTTGCGCTTATTCTTAACACTTAATTGTCTGCAAACTATTTGGTGACTGCAAACAACTAATGCTTGTTTAGTAATTAAGTTATTTCGTGTACAACGTCTCTTCTAACCGTTGAGTTAAAGAACACATGAATTTATAGCTAAATGTGAGATATCAGCTTTCTCCACGCATAGAACCCATGTGTCCTATAAAGAATTCGAGAGTAGTAATCGTTTCGCCATGTGATAGATCTACTGTATATATTGTGAAGTTTGTCATAGTGACTAGTGTTGAAAAGTAACATAATGACAATAACGGATTTAAGTAGTGATACAGAGTAGTAACTTATAAAATTGGTGATCCTTCAATCACTACTATACGACTGCAATTCAGAGATGATAAATTTCTCAGCTCGGCTTTATTTTCATCTCTAAAACCAGAGATTTTTTTTTTTTTAGATTTAAGGCGAGAGAAGCATACTGGAACCGTACTGGAAAGCAGATTCCATCATTATCACCCAACGAGCATATCAGCGGGAGTATGGTGTAGTACACCAAAACGGGACACAATGTTGGTTCTGGTAAAGAAGTTGAAAATGACGGGGTCACTTCTTAGTGAAAGAGGTAAGCATCGATCGCGACCTGAAGGTTTTGTAGCTCATGTCGAGGCCTGTCTTATGAGGTCACTAGTGTGACCCAGCGTATCTGGTGTTTATCCTAGGAGACGGGATGCAGCTACTCTAAATGCCAGAAACTTCCTAAGGCAGCATGATTACGACCTTACAAAGTAATTACTATTCAGGAATTGTGTTTCCCAAATCAGGATAAATGGGTTACCTTCTGTCAATGGCTGACTCAGTCCATTTCACATCCTCCAGACATTTTAAAAGTCACATGGTTTACCGACGAAGTATGGATCCACTTCTCTGGCTACGTGAACTCGTAGAATATGTGTATGTGGGCATTATAAAATCCAAATCAGCTAATTAAGATACCGTTCTGTGCCCTCACAATTGGAGTGTGGAGAATTGAAAAAAACCTAAGGCGAGCGCTCATTCAGATAGATAGGTGGCCATGAATGGACCTATCGGTTCCCATGAATGGACCAAAGTCGCCTCGCTGGTCTAGTTGCTAGGGCATGTGCCTTTGGAACACGTGGTTTCGGATTATATTCCCGAAGGGAGAACATTGAGCGAACTAACGAAATTCAGAATTAAATCTTACTTTAAATGGTATACCTAGTCCTACATAGTCTCGCTGTTGACAACGTATAAAAGCATAAATCAATCAATAAATCAATAAAACATTCACCAGTTCTATTATTATTTACTTACTTCACCATGCGTCTTCTTTAGCCTGAAATTGAATTAAATATTCAACGTCAAAACTGTCTTACGGTATTCCTCTTTGTTTCATAGTTTCCTAGTAGTATTCGTTCTTTTCTTAGTTAATAGTACAAATTAATTCAGCAGCATTTTCTCTGCGGTTTCGCACATTAATACGTACTAGAATTTCATTCCTCCTTTCTCCATAAGACTTTTAAGTCTCCTCAGGGAAATCTCTGAAAGTTTATTTTCATGTTCCACTTTTGCTTGTAAAACCCAGACATGCATTAGAGAACAACGATCTCTTTACAACACACATATCTTCCTGTTTCATCATATTTATGGTTTCTATACATAATTTATCAACAGCGAAATTCGCGTTGTTTGCAGAGACTGCGCCTTTCCAGCAGCTAAATGTAACGTTCCTCTTCGCATCGCTTGCATAGTTATATAGACAGAACACAGATAATCATTTTCTTCACTTAACTCTTTCTCTAGAAAGCTCCGATCTTCTGTAAACAATGATATCTGAGGGAATTAATTACCACTAACTTGTAGAACAAATTACAAATAATTTTATAACAACATGATGTTACAACTTTTGAGTAAAAGCTGTGAAGTACAAGGTGCTATGTAAAATGTTAGACAATTTTCCCGTATAAATCAGAAAACTTGCCTTAATTTTTAGTTTCCATCATCAGCTTCACCTTGTTCGAGGGGTAATCAGAAAGTAAGATACAATGCCTGCAATGAAACCTGTATATCGTCGCTGCGCCTTGAGGAACTGCTATGTGTTAAAACCACAACTTTTCAGGAGAAGCAAAAAAAAAAAAAAAAAAAAACATTCCGAACTCTTAAAATTTTGCCAAATACATAGGAACACTTGAAAATTATAATAAAATTCGTTCTGCATGTTATTATGCGCTGTACATTGTTGTAGCTTGCTTCAAACAGTATTATATTACTATTTTTGTGTTTATGTAGCACCTTTTTGCGCCTTTATAAGCACATAGAGGATTTGTATACATTAATCAATGCGTACGTGATAAGAACCAGAAGCCTTTAACTTCAAACTATAATTTTTCATTGTTGTGACGAAACAATGAATATTACCTTATGACATTATAAAGGACGCTGCCTGACAGCTTTCTGGTTTATTTGCACGACATAATTCATTTTCGACAAAAATGTTACATAGCGGTTCTTCGAGGCGCAGCGACGAATATTTCATACAACCAATACAGCCATCAGATAGTACATGCATTAGGTTATTTTTCAGCATACTTTCCATATCGGTTGAGGCACTTGTCGCATTATGAGTTTGAAGATTCCCTCCTGGTATAAATTAGGGATGGCCACAAAGATCCGGTTCCGGCGGAACCGGTTCCGCGAGGAACCAGTTCTCGGAGATCCGGTTTTCAGAACCACATCCGGACCTGGATCCGAAAACCCGGTTCCAAAACCGGATCTTGGGAACAGGTTCCAGACCTGGATCCCAAAACCCGGTTCCAGAACCGGATCTTAGGAACCGGTTCCAGACCTGGATCCGAAAACCCGGTTCCAGAACTGGATCTTGGGAACCGGTTCCAGACCTGGATCCGAAAAAACCGGTTCCGGAACCGGATCTTCTAGAATCGGATCCGTTCAGACCCGAAAACCTGTTCCACCAGGAACCGGTTCTGGCCATCCCTAGTATAAATCCTGTTCTTGCGTGTTCAGAAACGTTGTCACGACCTCCTCGTCTGAAGCGAAGTTACGGCCTCCTAGGTGCTCGTTCAAATGCGTGAATACGCGAAAGTAGCTTAGACCAAAGACCGGGCTGTAGGGAGGGTGGTCGATGATGTCACAGCTGTGTTCAAATCTGTTTAATCCGTGCTGGATCGACCACTGTGCCCCTCGTCAGTCACCTTTTCTCTACCACCCGAAAACTTTTGACATCATTCTGCGACATGCGAACGAGACATTACAGTCTCTCCGTAAACCTCTACCAGCTGCCGGTGAATTTCAGCTGCGGTTACATGTTTCGCCCACAGAAATCGAATAACTGAGCGGACTTCTTTGCGAGACCGGTGTTCCAAACGATCACTAGTTGTGTTTACATACAACTAACACCGTAGGTGGCTGAAACTTCGCACAGTTGCCAACTATAGGTATTAAAATTCGCACACGCACACTCCTCAATCCCCTATAACAGATGAAACTCCAGAAATATCGGCATTGTAATCTTAGTTTCCGATCCTCCCTCGTATATTACGATTTCTACGGCTTTTTCATGGTTGGTAGACTGATGAAAGACTGCTGGGTTAAAATGTTCAAGAACACTTTAGACTACGTTTGGCTCTCTTTGATGAAGTTAAAACCCTGCTCTTTCGAGTGGAACTTCATTTTATTCAAGAGGTACCGTACAAATTGCTAAGTTGTGTACTACGACGTAATGGAGCTGAGTCCTCGATAAGTGGTCACGCACCCAGAATTATTTGTTGTAGTATTAAACTTGTGTTATTCTGCACTCGAAAAGACGGTAAGTAATTGTTAATTACTGCTACCTATATTCTCAGGAAAAGCAATGATAGAACTAGATTATTTTTATAAGAGAAGGAAGAATATAGACGACATGTAAAATCAAACCTTTAGGCTATCTCAATCATTTCTGTGTTAAACAAGTATAGTTATGTTAAAACAGTGTACAGAGATTAGTCTAATTACGAAGTTATGAGAGGTCCGGACTATGTAGACCCCTGTGCATGCGCCTCTGTGCCTTTTGATTTCAACTCGATGCAGTGGCGTATTTAGGGGGGCTTCCAGGCTTAAGCCCTCCCCGAAATTTTATTTACTACATTAAAGTAAATGAAATATCTTGCAGGATTTTCATATTTTCAGAAATAAAGTTAGCAAAACCCCTCCCGAAACAAAATCGTCAATGCGTCACTGACTCGATGGTATCGTTGATGATCGTTCGAAGGACAAGGAACAGAATTTCGCTGCGATTCCTCTCATTTTCAGTTTCAAGTATTATTATTATTATTATTATTATTATTATTATTATTATTATTATTATTATTATTATTATTATTATTATTATTATTATTATTATTATTATTATTAAAACAACACCGTGTATAAACATGAAAGATACGTGGTTTGTATCTGAATACTAAAAACTAGTTGACTTCTCACCTCGGTAGTCGTGAAGTCTAGGAGGGAAGGACATCGTTCACGAAGTTCTGGGTTTGAGTTCCGGAGGAGCAAGTATCCGGACTGGAACCAAAAATCGTTAAAAGTTAGAGGGCGCCGGCCACACATGTTCAAAACTGCTTGGTCCGGGTTTAGGGTTCTCAACGGCTCGCCTCACAGCTCATTCCCTATCGAGCCGAGCCAATAACTCACCCACCCAAACCGACACAAGCCGAAACAAACCGAGCTGATGGCTCACCCCAGCCAAGCCGGCTCGAGACGATGGCTCAAATGAGCCGAGTCGGTGCCTCATCTCAACGAAGCCGGCTCGAGCTGTTCGCTCAGTTGAACCGAGCTAAGCCGGTTAATATCCCTGCACGGGTTGGGCTCCTGCTTCGGCTCAAAACTTTCACCGTGCAGGTCTCAGCCTTGATGGTGAGAACTACAGTATATACTCATGTTAGTGCTCACGACATTTGAGGATGTCTCTTATAAAAATCCATTATCGTCTTGTTAATCGAGACGAGACGAGATGCGAACAGTGTCTCACCTCGTGAGCAACACTAAAAATATTCCACATTACTGTTTACATTTCTCATAGCTTTCGCTTTCCAGTCTAATCAGGCAATGATTTCAAAACGAGTTAAAACGAGCTAAACGAGCGAGCCATTTTTCAAACTTGACTCGACTCGAAACTCGACCTCAAAACAGTGACTCGGCTCGGAACTCGACTCTAGAAAATTACCTTTGACTCGACTCGAAACTTGACTTGAATTCGCTTCGAGTTTCAAGTCGAATCGAGTTTTAGCTCGACTCGTGCTCATCCCTAATCGTATACCAATGTACAAGAAGTTCTCGACGAGTTTTACGGGAAAGACATTCTTGACTGACCGGCCGAAACATTTTTTCTAAGCATTGGAGACGAGGTCACATTGGAGTCGGAGTGTGGCGATATGAAATCAAAAGATTTTAGCATTGAACCCAATTATAATACTGGTACCGAGGATGATTTTAGCAATCCTATTCCGTCAACATCCGGAATAAAAACAAGCCGCCTTACACAGAGAAAAATCCGTTCTCCGGACAGCGGTATATTTTACAAACATACGGTATCCTCTTGCTTACTATAGAAATCAGTACGGAGCATATGTTATCCGTATGCAATATAGGCACTGCCCTTAGATGTTATATCATGCCGTTGCAGGATGTATGGCATCTAACAGTTTTCCGTATATCACATGCTTATACTTATGTTACCTTCGCCAGCTATATGTTATGTACGTCCATTTGTATGAGAGATCCTGACCGCCTACATTGTTTCATATGGAAAGTACGTATAAATGGAACACTTATACGGAAAGTATTATAAAACATGCGGTTTCAGTTATACGTCTGTTGTACGTTAAGTCCAAAAACTACAGGAATTACGCATGTAACCTATCTTTTTAAGTACGCCACCTACAATTTTTTTTCTCAGTGTATGCAGAGTCGTTCTGACGTATGATTAGAGTCATACTAAAGGAATGACTACTGCAGGAAACATATGTTAGTCTATCTCTTTAGTATGGCACACTAGTCACGTGTCAAAACGACTCTGCATAAGGCCCAAGAAGTCTTGCAAAACAATAGATCTGTATTACTTACTGTGGAGTAGGCCTACTGGGGATACCATTAAAAGAAACGCCCCGTAATCTTTACCTCAAAGGCTGGAGGGGAAATGAGATTATTGCAACAACCTATTGAAGCAATATTGCAAAATGTGGCAAATATGAAAGTGAAGAGGTATGCAGAAAGAAAAACAATACAATCTGGCAGATACAGAAAATAAATGACATAAAATCTTAAAAAAAAAAAAACTTTTTGTAGGTATGGAAGAAGAAATATCGATTTCCTAGGATTGTTTCATCTAAACTATTGATTCTACGGAAAAATATGGAACCTTAATTGTAGCAAATTTTATGCTCTTTGTTTTTGATAATAACATATTTTGCGCTAGAATGTATGGGAGCCAAGTTATTTGTAAAAAAAAATTATCATGCTATTTTAGGAAGATTCTGTTTCAGGCGCCATTTTACGAGGATGGCGGCACCAGCGGAAATCTGACGAGGTTGAAAATTTAGTATGCTATTTAGAACATCCTAATACAGACTTTTATCAAGTTTTTGAAACTACCTCATTTAATGCAATCAGCATCCACATTTTGGTACCTATTGACTGGACTTATATGCAAAAAAAAAGAAAAGGAAAAGCTTGATGTAGTGAGTGTAGGTGGCGCCGAATTATGCTTCGCCCTGGGCGCAGAAATCTCTAGCTACGGCTCTGATTCGCACGGCGTTGCCTTTTAGATCAGTCGTTACACGTGACGTATGGATTTTGCTGCTATTTCTATTAATCGTTTTAAACCGTTGATAGAAACTTTAGAACAAATATGAGAAACGTACTAATTCGTCACTTGTTTTGCAATGGTCTTCGAAGATCGGTTCTCCAATTCTTGTGATGTTTTCATCCGTTCGAAAAGTCGATTGTTGCCCTAAGTTAGGTTGTTTCTCAAGTGACAATTCGCCATTTGTTAATTGGGAGAATTACTTGTAAACTTGTGACTTTTCCCCAGAGCAGAAAACGAAGTATCACAACAACTTGTTGTTCCAACTATTTAGCCATACATGGAAACAGGCCTGCAACCAGAGAGGGGCTAGGAGGAACTGGGCCCTCTAAATGTTTCATAGCTCCTCCAGACCTCAATACAAAGTGCTATTATTAATATAAAAAAACACAATTTAGATATTTGTACGAGAATTTTTAATGACTTGGCCCCCCTACATGTTCATAGCTCCTCCCAAACCTCTGTGGCTGGTTTTGGGCCTGGATGGAAACAGGAGAGACGTTTCAAAAAGGCTTCAGGAGAAATCTAATGGCACTACGACTGCACCCGATTAACTTTGACGTCGGTCAACAAACTGTTGTAGAAGAATACTTGCAAGATGCATCCAACGGCGAAATTATGTAGTACAACGTGTCCTGACACTAGGAAACAGTTCTGCTCAGTGATGCCAGCCCGTGAGGAAAATCTCATATTGTGAAATTTCTTTACATTAATTTCTCCAAACGCGATAAAGGGAATTTTCGTAGAAATTGGCAGCATATATGGGATTTTTCATACATTTACCTCATCGACGCCAATAAAGTTCTCTCTAAGCAGGAAGTAAATGAAAAAGTCTTCAATAAACAAGAAATCAATGATAACGGTCAACATTTGTTACTGTAAAATGCATGGAAGTGATTTATACAGTGACTTGAGAATTTAGAAATAAAAAGCAGCATGGAACTTATTAACAAATCTGGTATACCCACATAGCACAAGTACGTCCATGGGATGTCCGAGACTGAGCCCGCAACGGACGACGGGACATCCCGAGATTATCCGAATGTGCTCCCGGGACATCCACAGGATTTCCGCGGGATATCCAGATATCCGCTAATATCCGGGATACGGGATATTCAACGGAACCACGAAGGGATGTCTATTGGTTTTCCCTCGGACCTCCTGTCCCATCTGGGACATCCCGTGGACATTCTACATGGGAATACTTCAGAACGTCCTATGCAGGACGTCCATGGGATGTCTTCTCATTGTCCCATAATCCTGGGAACCGAATGGGATGATTGGGATTAAAATGGGACATCCCAGGGACGTAGTGTGCTATGTGGGATAGGATCGAAAGTGTTAAAAAAAAACTAGAAATATCGGGTATATATCAAGAGAAGGAATTTGGATATATGGCGTGCTTTTTCCTAAAATAAAATTTAAATCAGGAATAGTAGTATTTCTACCATTTCTTATTTTAGTAGAGAGATAGAAGTGGAAATGGAACATATTCCTAGTACGTTTCATTGATTGAAGAAAGAGGCTTCTCGCTATCTATCATCGTTTTTACTCTATACCAAAAAAAAATAAGTTTCTCGCTGTTACCATCCGTTAACCCTAAAAATTTTTGTGGCTAGTTATAAAAAAAAATTAAAATTTATTCTTGAAAAATAATTGACATTTCTTTCCATATGTTTACATCAGGATTTTTGCCTTCCTAGTTTCAAGTCTTATTTTTCCATAAGGAAACTGTAAAGTTACCACACAGCTAGAAAAGGAACTATTGTTATATTTTTAGTGCTGAAAAGAGCTTATTATCCGATTCACACACTGATAATTGATAGCCTGCACCACAATGAGTAATCAGATAGATGCCTTTCTTTCCTTTGTCTGACAGAATAGCAGGAAAAACACCAACTCACCTACGTACGTAGTTGGCAGCTGTTTTTAACTTAAAAGACAAGTATTTCAACCTCGTACTGAAAACTTCTGTTTCGCGTGTTTGACTTACAAAAAGCCTGTGAACTATCTTCCTTTTCTGAGAAAATTTGAGCAAATGTATTGACATTTGAAAGTTATAATTTGTAATATAAGTCTATTTAGTGGAATTCTTCAAGATATTTTTATAAGTATCCAAAATAACAATTCTATTAAATATTCGGCTAGTTGTCGAATAGCGAATACTGTCCAAAGTTAAATTTCTACGCTCAATAGTTCGTTATTCATAAGAAAACGTCTCAAATGTTTTTTGCAGTGAAGAATTATTATTATCAAAGCGTCAAGTGTTTCAAAAGGCAATAGTACGAAACGCTAACGAATACAATATTGTAATGGCATATGTATGAACATTTGTTCCAATGCAGGCCCGTATCCACGGGTGGCTCGGGGAACGGGCCCTCTAAACTTTGGCTGGCCCCCTTAAAAGTTTCACGGTAGGCTTGCAAATGAACTATGATATGGTGATGAAGTATAATATGATTGGGTCGGGCTTCCCCTAACTTCTACCGCCCCCCCCCTAAATTTTTGGGCTGGCTACGGGCCTGTTCCAATGTAATTTTTCGAACATCTTAGCTATATGCCAAATGAATTACCCTTGTTGACGCAAGAAACTGTCTCTGTTTGGAGCAGATTATCTTTTACATCAGAAGACAGAACAGGAGTCATATGAGCAAAAAATAGTAGTAAAATCGTGAGGAATATAATTTCCATACATAATATTTATTCAATACTAGGAGAACGAGAGCATAATTACTATTTTGGAATCATTAATTAGCTTAGGCCACTAAAGATCTAATGAATTGAAAAATTAAAAAAGAATAAAACATAAGGACAATATTTCCGTTTATTCGTCATGTTCATTTATTGGATATTTCTAATGTAAGTCGGCCGCATCAGTGCTTTTTGCATAATATGTATCTACACGTATAATATGTGTATGTTCAAAGTGGCAATTTCCTATTTAAGTCAATTTTGTTTCTAGTTATGTGTTCATTTAAAAACGAGTTTCTTGTCATATTATTCCATAGTAATATGTATGAGTTGTGTGTAAAAATTTTTACATGATTTACAAGAAAATATTTTTACACATTTGTGTGTAAAAATTTTGAAGGAATGTATTTTAAGGGTACTATTCTTTCTAACTATTTGTTTTTTTCTGTTCATAATCGCTTGATTTATTTTATGGTCCAACATAAACTTGGTTACGACACGGTATGTGTAGTCCTTATTGACGGTACAAAACTAAATTTAGGTGTATTAATGTATTCGTAAAAGTAGGGGTCGATATCTGTCTGTATCTGGACATGACGGATTCACGGCATGTATTGAGTGTCTCGAGAAGCATCTATACCCACCTTCACTTTTTTAGGCTAGTATCGAACAGGGGAAACAATCTGGAAGCTGTCGGGAAAAACTTTCTTATGTTTTGATATGATCAGATGCTTAAGAGACCTTATCACTGTGAAATTAAAATACCGCTAATTTTACAGTAATTTTGTGATGTCTTCAAATAGATAAAAGATAATCAAAATGTGGAACAAGATCATCCTACACAATATTATTTTTGCATGAGGCACCGTTATCACGAGTCACCTCGTAACTTGCCGTTTGCAGCCATTTAGAAACGGGAAAATAAATGCCGATTTTCTAAATGACTGGAAATCAAAAGCAGATAAGTGAATCATGATAACGGTATATCATGTAAAATAATATTGTCTAGGCAGCTCTTGTTCCACCTTTTATCTATTTGAAGATATCACATAATTACTGTAAAATTAGCGGTATTTTAATATCGCCGTGAAGGGGCCTCCGAAGAATAAGCATCATCCCAAGCTTTATTTCTTTACTAGCAGAATACCCGTTCTTCGCACGGTAAGAATAGGTTTCATTTTGGACATAAAAGGGTGAATTTGGATTTAAGTGGCATCAGAAGTGTTGTTGTTCATCTCAGCAACACCAAAAACTATACATTCGACACTAATATAGTCATTTTCCGGATTTAGTATTGCAAATGAACTTTCCACCTCGATTGGAAACGGAAGTGTTAGAAATCTATGATCATTTCCGGTTTCAATATTCATCTTTATAGAAGACTAGTGTCAATTACTCGCTTCGCTGGGTTAAAATAAGAAAAATTAGTAATAAAAATTAATACTACTACTATTGTGGGCTGAATTTGGATTTAAACTGCATCGTAAGTGTCACTGTTCATCTCAGCGACCCCGGAAACTATGGATTCGACACTAATATCGGTCATTTTCGATCATTTTAAAATATTTCCCCCTCCTCTCAATTGCACCGTCAAAGTAAGATTATCAAAACCATTCCAGGCCCAAACCTTATTTGTGTTGAAAATTTGATCAAGGTCGGTCGAGTGGTTCAAGAGTTATTAAGTAACAAAACATTGTCACTTTCATTTTTATTTTTATTGATAGATAAAGTGGTAAGAGGTAACAACAAATGGGTTTTGTGATATGGCTTTAGGAACCCAAGAATAAATTTATTCTCGGATTTATCCCACTATTACAACGGGGATATATATCAGCTACAATCCAGTTTCCGGTTTCAGTGTGGAAGTCTACTTAATTTCACAATAGGAAGCGAAATTCAGTTGATTCTTTTTATTATTATTCTCTTAAAATAATTAAAATCACATCATGTTTTGTTTAGTGCACTGTTCTTCTCGAATGTTATTTCTGGGAACATGTATTTATAAACATAAAACTACATAATTACTTCCATATTTATCACTTTCAAAATTCATGGAAACAATGATTCAATTTGTAAAATCATTGAGTTTGAAAACATGTGAATTGGTTCTTTATGGGTTATTTACATAGTTACGTACACACACACACACACACACACACACACACATATATATATATATATATATATATATATATATATATATATATATATATATATATATATATATATATATATATATATATATATATGTTTTGTTTTTTATCTAATTAAACTGTTTGATTTATTGCATGAACATTCCTCATCACGCCAGCGGCCTATTAGCGACAACGTTCAACACTTTTTTTCTTCTGCTATAACGAGTACAGCTTTAAAAGTTCTATAATTGGTAATTTTTCATGATTAATTAAAAAATAAAATAAAAACAGCAAGCAGATTATATTAAAAAATATACAGTATAATTAAATAATTTTCATACATGGAAGAGATTAACACAGTTTTATGATATTATTTCTCAGCGCTATAATTTTGCAAGTGTGTTTCAATAGAGATATGGTTACCAAATGTTCGTGTTCTTCTTCCGAACCCTAAAAAGTAGTTCGGATAGGGTTTTAGGAAAATAAGAAAACATCCTATTTTCTCAGTCTACAACCAGTATTTTAAGTATATAATAGACAATTGTTGACATTACTATATTTTCAATGTTCAATTTCCATTTAAAATATATAAATTTATTCATGAAAAATGCATTTTTGTGTGAATAATAATTTACCTGCTTTTTAATTTTTTTGTTGTCGTTATTGTTGCATATTGTAGTAAAACTTTTCATAATACGAAATTTTACAAATATTCTGTGTCCACAATATTTCTAGTCTAAGCTTACGAGGAAACGGTCTTAAGTGTAAACAACCGATTTGGCTGGGGTCCGGATATGTGTTATGGGAGACCAAAGTAGAAGATATGTATTTTGGCGTTTGGGTCCATACGCACCAATTTCCGAAATACGGGGCCCCAAAGTGGCCCTACATGCTATAACTAGGAAGCGAATGACGTTACTTGTATACAACCGATTTGGCTGGGGTCCGGATATGTGTTACGGGTGCCCAAAACAGGAGACACGTATTTCGGCGTTTGGGCCCATACCCAGAAATTTCCGAAATACGGGACCCCAAAGTGGTCCTACATGCCATAACTAGGAAGCGAATGACGTTACTGGTACAGAATGATGGCTTCCTAGTTATAGTATGTAGTGCCAATTTGGGGCCCCGTATTTAGGAAATTTCTGCTTATGGGCCCAAACGCCAAAATACTTGTCTTCTACTTTCGTCTCCCGTAACACATATCCCGACCCCAGCCAAATCGGTTGTGTACAAGTACCGTCATTCGCTTCCTAGTTATAGCATGTAGGGTCAATTTGGGGCCCCGTATTTCGGAAATTTCTGCGTATGGGCCCAAACGCCAAAATACGTGTCTCCTACTTTGGTCTCCCGTAACACATATCCCGACCCGAGCCAAATCGGTTGTGTACAAGTACCGTCATTCGCTTCCTAGTTATAGCATGTAGGGCCACTTTGGGGCCCCGTATTTCGGAAATTTGTGCGTATGGGCCCAAACGCCAAAATAGGTGTCTCCTACTTTGGTGTCCCATAACACATATCCTGACCCAAGCCAAATCAGTTGTTTACACTTAAGATCGTTTCCTCGTTAACAACACAATAGGTAAATCTAGCAAATCCTAAAACTTTTACGCTGATGAAAGCAGCAAAACAAAATGAAAAACAAACAAATGGAAAATATTTGAATGAACATAAAATGATAACATTAAATACAAACATAATGGAATAAATATAAAGTAGGAATACTTCTTCTGCCTTTGGGTATGGTACCCTGTATTGAGGCGACATTGACTCTTAGAACAGCCATACTTATTCTTTGCATGAGGAAGGTGCTTGCTCTGTCATCGCCAGATAACTGCGTGATCCGTCTGCCTATTTCTTTTATAAAGTTAATACCTTCTCTGCCCCATGAACCAATGGATTCAATAGCGATAGTTATAAAATGATATTTCTCCGCAAGATTACTGTATTTTCTCCTTTTTTGCATTTCATTTCGGCTGGCTATATTTCCCGCCTGAATCGAAGAAAATGGGAGATTGGAAAGAGCGAACGTATCTGAACATGTAAAGCGAACTTATCTTAACATAGTGCTTTACCTCTCTTCCACGGTAACAGAGTCATCCCATCTGGTCTTCTTCCATCTGTTCTGCTACACCCAATGGGTTATTTTATTGCAGGTATGCCGGCTGAGATTATCATGCCATTAACATTTCAGTGGCGAGAATGTCTACTGCGCTTTTGCAACATGAAAGGCCATGTAAACCTTTTTTATTTACTTCGCTCTTACATGCTTGATATTTGTGTCTTCACATATATCTACCCCTAGACGTAACGCAATGGCTATTCGGAAGCATTCATTACTTAGGTGAAGGCCGAGCGTGGGCATAGGCAGGGCTTTGAGCCAAGCCCCTGCTTCTAAGGAGGAAGCAGAGATTAATCTGGCTTTGTCTTCTAAGTTGTCTGCCGACTGGAGTAAGAAGGAGAGGTGTGATTTAATGATAGGCATTTTCCATGTGATTTATTTTGATCTGGAGTTGATTTCGAGTAATTCTAAGCCAACTAATATTGACCAAGTTGTAGAGTAATCCTCAATCTCTGTAATAACATATATGTAATGTATTTAAATGTACATAATGTATATAAATAAAATATATAAAGTATATAAAACTAACTAATTCTATGACCTAAGGAAGCCGGAGGTATATAACGTGGCATTCACAATAGCTCTCCATTGACTTCTGTACTTAGCAAACTGGATCCTGTTTCTACTTTGTATTCCTATTTCTGCGAGATCTATCTTACTATTGTCTTCCCATCTTCTCCTAGGTCTTCCTAATGGACATTTTCTGATTGGATTTCCAGTTAAAACTTCGAAAAAAACTCCCAAACAGTTATACACTTGTTCGAACGAATAATTTGTGCTACTTTTTGCACGTTTTCATCGTTGCTTGTCTTCAACCGACTCACTGCCGCTTTTGAACCTCCCATATCACTCATAAACAGTCTTCAATGTCACTGCTTCATCGCTATACACTAATTCTCACATTTCGTGGGCTTCTTTGCCACTTTTTCGCAGCTTAAAATAAAACTTAATGTCGACGCGCGACAGACACTTAAGACTTTCTCACTGTTTTGCCTCTGAAGCTAACTGACATCACAATTCGTTCAAGCTCGACATTTACTGTCTCAAAGATTTAGGTATCGAGCTGACTCGTTCAAATGGATAAAACGTCGATAGGCGGCGCTGTGCAACTACATACATAATACTTTTTAATCACACCTCATATAAAATCATAGTCAAAAATAAGTGAGCATATATTGCGACATCTTCAAAAATTCCGCTTCTGAAATGAAAAAAACGGGCATTTTTTTCAATATTCATATTCCTGTTTTTATCTGCATTAAACCTTATTCTTCTTATGCAAAGAATGGAGACTTCAGCTTCTTCTACCATACAAAGGATGTTCCGAAAGTAAGTTTCGTCACTTGTTCTGAACGAAAAGATGGTACACTAGGTGAATCAAGCAATCGCCATAAGAAACCACACCTGTTGCTCATTCAACAACGGAAGGAGCGTCAGCGGAAGTGGAAAGTCGCATGCGCAGAGCGCCGAAAAAAGAGGGATTAGCAGCGCACTGGTGTGCCCGATGTTATTGGAGTACAAATGACGATGACAGGCAGATGTGTACTGACAACGTGATCGCCAATCGAAGTGCCTGCTGTTATCTGGTATGAATGTGTACGTCGGGCTAGTGTGTCCGTCATCCATGAATGCCTACAGAGCGTGTATGTAAGGAGGTCATGTCTCTTCAAATGGTTACTAGCTGGCGTTGCATATTCAATGAAGGAAGGCAAAGTATGGACGGTTTTGCCACATCAGACTTTCACCTGTCCCCTGCGTTAAAACCTGCATTCTCGGAACATCACTTTCAAAACAATGCTGAGGTAGAGCAGGCTATGCGATAATTCCTTGCATCGTAGGACACTGCGTGTTACCAGAGTACTTTTTTTTAACTGATTGCACGCTACGACAAATGTCTCACTACGACTATGTCGATAAATAGTACAAGGTGTACGACGACACGTTGTATTTGTGTCTGGCAATAAAGTTTCTGCGTGAAAAAAAAACGATGAAATTTACTTTCGGAACGTCCCTCGTAAAACATTCTTCATTTGTTGTAATAAACATGTTTAAATAAATGCTTGACAGATGAATTCCATTTGGAAGTGGCCAGGAAGTCGTTTGGGAGGGGTTGAGCCCCCTTTGTACCCACCCTTGGGGTTACATCTTCCCTGGAATCTCGTGACTGAATGTTTCGATGTTGGATTACCAAGTCAACTTAAAATATAAATGCACACAAGAGAGTTAATATTGTTTTAAGTCTGAAAATGTTGTATCACAATTAGAGATGCAAGAGCTCGAAAAAAAACAGGCTTTTTTGGAAAAAAAAACTCGTTTTTTTCTGCTTCGTTTTTTTGCTTGGGAAATTTTGGGCTTTTTTGAAAATTTTGCTTTAAACTGATAGAGCAGACTTTGTTTCGCTTCTCTACAACAAAAAAACTCATTTAAATGGTGGTTGATGCAGATAATAATATGAAACCTCGAAAATAAACCATGAATTTCAAAAAGATTTTTTAAAATTCTTTACATATTTACATTATGAATTCCAAGGGATTAACCAATATATGTAATAATATTTCAACCTCGTATATACAATAAGTACTTTAAAAATGATACACAAATAACTAGCAAAATTGTATGTAGTATTTTTACTTCAAAATATCACACACCCTCTTTTTGAAGCAAAATAAAGAAAAACATGAGAGAAATCTGCACATCAAGAGCTTCGTTTCGGGTGGTTCTGTACATTCATGAAATTTTTCAGTTAAGTTTTAACTTTCATATACATTGTATGAATATTTCGAACAAATTTTTCACTGATTGATCACATACGTAATAATCTGTTACCACCTATCAGTACTTTCGGATCTGCAAAATCGGTAAAGCTCCAAATTCTGTAATGCACTGACTGCTCCTTAAACTTGTTCAGAATCGGGAAAGTATCGAATTTTCTGTTCATGGATGATATACGTAATACACGGTCATCTGAGCGTATGGTTTCCTAGGCTGTAGAATATATAACCACCATCACGGTTTACCCAATGCTAAAGGTTCTAAATTTTTAAATGCTGAAGGTTTCTAAATTTTTAACAAGAAAATTCAAAATATACTTGCGATTTTTTTTTACAAAAAGAAAAACTATGGAATACATTTAAAAAGAGTGGAAGAATCAATCACTGTTCCAATTCACAAGAAAGACGACAAAATTGATTGTAATAATTAACGAGGCATTTCACTTAACATTCTATTAATAAGATTGACCCCATACGCAGATGAAATTATTGGAGATTATCAGTGTTAATTTAGTCGAAACCGACCAGATATTTACCATTTAACAAATACTCGAAAAGAAATGGGTATATTTTACCCAGTACATCAACTGTTTATTGATTTTAGAAAAACTTACAACTCGGTAAGGAGGGAAACATTGTATATTCTCACAGAATTTGGAATACCGAAAGAGTAGATTTAATAAGTGTTTAAATCAATTCCAGAGTAAAGTCCGAGTAGAAAATGCGAGCTTCCACGTCTAGATTGGCCTGAAACAATGATATGCGTTATCGCCGTTATTATTCAGCTTTGTTCCGGAGTACGCTATAAGAAAAATCAAAGATAGGAACCAGGGCCTAGAGTTGAATGGAATTCACCAGGTTATGGTGTATGCTGATGATGTAAATCTGATAGAACGATCGAAAGAAATGCAGAGGCCTTATTAAATGCTTGCAGGGACATGAGTAAATGCAGAGAAATCTAAATACAAGGAAGTTACGGAAGTTAAATTATGAATGCGTTAAAATGTCAATTAATACTTTCGATAAAGCATTACCAGACCAAAATCATATCCACAAAGAAATTAATTGAAAATCAGGAAATTCTTGTTATTATTCAGTTCAAAATATTTTGTAGTCGCGAATTCTGTCAAGGAATTTAAAGCTTAAAATATATAAAATGATAATCATACTTGTTATGCTTTATGGTTGTAAAACATGGTCGCTTACGCTGAAGGAAGAACGGAGACTGTAATTATTTGAGAATGAAATTCTGAGACGAATATTTGGACCCAAGAGGAGCGGGAATGGGGAATGGTACAAACTTCATAAGGAAGAACTACATAATTTATACGGTTTACCAAACATCGTTAGGGTAGTCAAGTCTAGGAGGCTCAGGTGAACAGGTCATGTAGCAAGAATGGAAGAAAGTAGGAACGCTTAAGTTTTAACTGGAAACCCAATCGGGAAATGTCCATTAGGAAATTCTAGGCCCTAGCAGAAATAGAAATACAGAGTAGAAACTGGATTGAATTGGATAAGGACAGAAGTCAATGGAGAGCTTTTGAGGCCATTGAGAAAGAGAGAGAGAGAATACGTTTAAATTAAGCACAAGTGCACAACAAACATGAGTGAGTGGTTATCTTTCGCGCTTCTATCGTGAAGTCTGGGATTCAACTCCGCATTCGACCATTTTGACAAAAGTTTTTCTTAATTCCATCTGTGAATGTAAAAATAGTGCGTGTTCTGTGAGTCCTGGCCGACTTACTTTCTAATCGTTTTTAAATCTTTGTTATTATTAATTACCAGCAGTGATGGATTTGCGAAGAGGGTTAGGGTGGGGATGTCTTTTGGATTGAAGCCTCTACCCCGAAATTACGGAATTTCTAAAACAAACCAAATATTTGTTTTGCCTTTATTCATAAACTTCAAGCTGTCCTCAAATAAAAAAATAGAAATTTTTAGAAAAACTAATCATTAAAAAGAAACCCTCCCAAAATACTTTTCTAAATCCGCCACTGATTACCAGTATAGAATGGTCTTCAAGGTTGTATCTGGAAGATTATAGTTGAATATACAAACGAAATGAAATATTTGTTATACCTGTACTCATAAACTTAAGCTCCTCTTAAATAAAAATTAAAAGTTTTTAGAAAAACCAAACATTATTCAGAAAAAAAAACCCTCCCAAATATTTTTCTAAATCCGATACTGATTATTTCTATCAAACGGTATTCAAGGTTGTGTCCGGAAGATTATTATTAAATCATTGCACAGCTACAGTATAACGAAAATGTGGAAGTACGCTCTGACAGATATATTGGAAAACGCACGCTCTGATGGATATATTGAAAACCATGAGTTTAATTATGTGATAGAAGCTAGAGTACTAAGCTCTAAGAAGTGAAACACGGATGACTAAAAAGAAATGATCTAGAGAAGAAAAAATGTCGATAATTCAGAAGTTAAAATCAAGTTAAAAAGCTTCTGAAATTGCCCTCAAATACTACGTACTTTATTTTTACTTTAATTCATAAACCATGTGCTCCATCCATCATGATGGTGAATTACAGAGCGAAATATGGCATTCAGGTCATGAAATCTTATTTAACTTTAGATTATACTATAAGAAAGCTATTTAAACAGAAAAATCATGAAAATGAAAGAAGCCAAAATTTCCAAAATTCTCGTTTTTTTTTCAAAAAAGCCGGCTTTTTACGTGCAAAAAACCATCGATTCAAAAAAGCCGGCTTTTTTTGCATCTCTAATCACAATACACGTATAAATTAACTTTTCAAAGAATGTTTTAAAAAAAACTGTGACAGGTGTATGAAGTGAATCGGGAAGTTTTATTGCTCGTCAGGGAGATTTAGTCCAATACAACTTTGAACGACCCACTTACAAAAAAAAAAAAAACTAAGCGGTGGTGAAGTTTGTTATTCCAAATCTAACCATGAACAATTAAAGGAAGAGTATTTAGTTTGTTAATATCAGAGTGACACTGTTCGTTTCATCTGTCACAAAACAAATCAACAATTACGCCACCAGAGGGTAACAAAAAGAACAAAATGGTGGTTTTGTGTTTAGTCCGTAATTACTGATATACGTTATTGTAATTAGGGAGAAATAGATTAACTACTAATCATTGTTCCATTTGTTAGTATGAAACCACAATTTAAACCAAACAATTAAATACGTTTGTTAAGCGTTTTCCATTACGAAACATCACACGCTAGTGCCACTGGTATGCCTATCACAGTCAGCCATCTATGATGCGAGTTAACTTTAATTCTATTATCTTATAATTACGAACATCGTTCTCAATTTAGTTCATTTCTTCTCAAATGATTCTTTTTTATACAGAGATACTAATATAAACGTAGGGGTCGGTGTCAAATATAGAGGTAGGAGGGGAGAAAATAGAAAAGGTGACTAGTTTTTGATACCTGGGTAGTATCATTAGTAGAGCAACCCACATTATGCTTTATGTTTTGTTTAATTATGCTTTATTTTTTCCAAATTATGCTTTATTGTAAATTTTAATCATTGTTTTACATTAATCTGTGTATAATGTATAATATTTACTATGCATTAAATATTCTAAATATCTTCATCTATTTATTAATATTTTATGCAACCAGTTTCTTTCATATTTAATTAACTTTCTAGTTAATGCACCGTAAAGAGATATGCTTTACTTGAGTCAGTTTTTTTTTAATCACTTGTGTGCGCCTTAGAGGTACATGCATACAGAAAGGGAAAGTAAAAGATGCCACCAAAAAGTATAGAAAGTGCTCAAGTTCAAGAGGTACACATAACAATATAGTGTGGAGTTCTTGTGTACTATTAATTGTTGGCGGAAAGTTTTCTACTTCTTTTCCTTTTTTTCTTTTCTCCACATCAAAGGATTACATCGAAATAAAAATAAGCTTTTCATTGTTGCATTGTTATGTTCTCAATGATTTTGCATTATAAATATTAGTTTTAAAAAATATTAATACAGTATGTTAAACTTGCAGTTAAACAGAATTTTCCAAGAATTGTTCTAATAGAATTTTCCAAGAATTGTACTATATATTTTAAATTATGCTTTATGATTTATTTTCTAAAATTATGCTTTATTATGCTCTTAAAATTAGTTTCTTTTGGACCCTTAGACAACCACAACCATGTTCAAGGTACCAACCATATGTGTAAATTGCTATTATGCTTTTTATGCTTTTGGGTTGCCATAATCATTAATAATAATATGAAATGTGAACGTGAAATAAAAGCAAGGATAGGAATGGCGAAAGAAGCCTTTAGGAAGAAGAAAATACTATTTTCTGGGACTTTGAATAAAGAGTTGAGAAAAAGACTCATAAAATGCTTCATGTGGAGTATTGTATTGTATGGGTCAGAAATATGGACATGACGCAAAAATGATGAAAAACGACTGGAAACTTTCGAAATGTGGTTGTGGAGAAGAATGGAGATAATTAGTTATTTCGTGCCTAAAACAAATGAGAGGGTGCTAGAAATGGTGAGAAAGAAAAGAACAATTTTGCATATTATTAAAAAAAGAGGAAGAGAAACTGGTTGGGACATTTGTTAAGAAGGAACTGTATCATGAAGAATGTGCTGGAGGGTATAGTGGCAGGAAAGACAGGGAGGGGTGAAGAAGACTACAATTAATGGACAATATCATAACAGAGAAATCGCAGTGAAGACGAAGAGGTAAGCGGAAGACTGTAGAGCATGAAAGCTTCTTAGTTGCAGCAAATGGCTTGCCATTAATGGCAGAATACTTATGATTATGATGATGATGAGTAATATGATATACACATTACACTTTCGAGAACTTCTTCGTGGTATATGATTAGTATGTAAGGTATTAGACCTGGGAGGTCCGGGTTCGTTTCTCAGCAAGAGCTTATATAGTTCGGATTCCACGATAAGCTGTACGTGCACGTCTCATGTAGCCTCACTGCTGAACAGGATGCTAAAATCTATCTAACCATCAACAAGTACACTTTCGCTAATCCGGCTGTTAAATAGTTTTTCCTCCGATTTTTTTACGTTATCGTTACACAAACATACTGTTATGACTCAACGCCAAGACTGTGGGGAATTTTAAATCTGTAGCAGTGTTGCTAGCTTTTCTTTTAAGAAGATTTCCCTCGACTGACAAACTTTTTAATTTTCTTATCAAAATTTCCTGAGTTTGTTGAGTGTCCAATTCCTGACAGAAGTTATCTGATTAATTAGCTGTATTAAAGAAAGTGCCAATCACATTTATTTTATTCATTTGCTTTTGCTTTTTATTTTACTTTTCCTTCACTTTAAAAAAAAAACACTCCAAAGCTCGTTTTAAAAAATTTTTATTGGTTTACTTAGGTACTGCTAACGAAAATGTACAAGCATACCCAATTTCAAGTTTTTATTCCAGTTCTAAATACCTAAAACATGAGTTTATAGGTCTAAAAAAAAGGCCCATTTAAATAACATGGGGAAATTCTTCATCCCCTCTTTAGACCCCCGAAAAATTAAATAATCACTTTTGGCAGTTTTCCTGTGGGTTAGTTCCAGAAAACTAGAATCATGCCAAATTTAATAATTGTAGCCCTACAGGAAGTGCTCAATAATTTATGTCAGCTCATGTAGTTTTATATATAGTTAGGATATAACTAGTTGTTCTCAACCTTAGGCCCATTGTACACTGCAGGTGAAAATCGTCCTTAATTAAAAGTTGTAATTCTTTACACTTTTCTTTATCTTTTCAGTTTCTCCACCAACTAATTTTGCAGTTATATAAATATTAATGTTCAAATCTAAATATAATTACGGGCTTATTAATAAACAGGAAAGCACCTTCATGTTCACCATTATCACTCCCCATTTATAAATAATTAAATTTTTAACTGTACAGTTTAAGTTGCAATTAGATCGTCAAAATATATTACTGTAGAAAGATAAAGAAATATTAGTGCTTTATCAATATGGTTAGTCTCGTCCCAGTCTCGTCCTATTTTGGAATAATTAAGTTGAAAGAATGTTATTCTTAAACTGCGATTAAATCGACATAGTAGTTTTAAACTGACAGATTGCCTGCTCACTAGCGTCATCTATTGACGAAGAGCAGACAGCGCGACTTTGGGGAGTGTCGATTTTTAACTATTAGGGATTAGCGTTCCTCACAAATTTGTAAATTTTCCTTTTATAATGTCTAGCAGACGTTTCCGATCTTTACATGTTCTGAATGGAGGCAACCTGAAATACGCTAAGGATGTTTGGGTTGTCTATCTCATAACAAAATTTACTGTTCAGGTATTAAAAGTATATTTTCCCTGATTGTTTTAGGTATTAAATATACTTTTCCTTGTTTTAGGTATTAAATATACTTTCCCTGACTGTTCTAGGTATTAAATATACTTTCCCTCATTGTTTAGGTATTAAATATAGTTTCCCTGATTGTTTAGGTATTAAATAAAATTTCCTTTATTGTTTTAGATATTAAATATACTTTCCCTCAATGTTTTAGGTATTAAATATACTTTTCCTTATTGTTTTAGGTATTAAATATACTTTCCCTTGTTGTTTAGTATTAAATGTACTTTCCCATGACTGTTCTAGGTATTAAATACTTTTCTTTATTGTTTTAGGTATTAAATATACTTTCCTTTATTGTTTATGTCCAGTGATTTCCCACCGGTATGTCGCTAAAATTTTGAAATTTAAACATCATTAAATATTTAATAATTAGTTGAAATTAGACAGACTGTACTAGTCCAGCCTTCCAGTGTCAGCAACAATGCTTAAAACTACATGGAGTCATTACTTTATGGAATATAATAAACTTACATTATTATAACTTAAATTTTTATTATAAAAAAGTAAAAAATCAAAGTCATGGGTGTTCAGTAACTATGTCGCCACAAAAAAGTTTGGTGTAACTGACTATTGTGATATTCTTTTATTGAATTTCTAATTTTTTTAGTAATGTTTCATGAGAAAAACTGAAGTTTATGCGTGGAAGAGTTGACAAACTGTATTTTAAAACCTGTAATTTCACAATTGTCAACGTGAAAATTCTGTTTGTAAAATATTAACAGAAAAGTCATTTTACTAGGCGGATGATAAAGAGAGATTAAAGAACTGAATATTTTTAAAAACCATAAACCGAAAACAAACCTATTACTGTTCTTGGTATAAACATTTGCTGAAAGAACATTTGAACACGGACTTTATAAGATATAATGAATGAAAACAGATATATTTTCATGATTTTGTTACGTAAAAATTGAACGTACTATAAAAAAGTAAATTTTAATATGTGCCAAAACGCTGTTGTTCATTTTTTCAGCTCTCAAAAGTTTGCAAAAATGAGCAATCAATTGAACTTACATTTTACCCACATTTATTATAAAAGTAATGTCTCTTTATATGATTAACCTTTTGGGGAATTTTAGTAACTTTTGTTCCATGGCGTAGTATCGTTCGTGACCGCTTATTTAGGTTCTATAACAAGTATATAAGCCGGGTTTTTCTTATTGGTCAAGTCAAGGATGAAAAAAAAACATCTCAGATAAGCTTTGGAACCGGATGGTCAACTTGGCGGCGCCAAGTGGAGGCGGAGGGGTGTGACTTTTTACTTTTTTTCTTAAGGCAAATTTCAAAACTTTTTCACGCCTTTAGTTTTCAGGGTATCAGATTGAAACATTGCTTACGAATTCTGTGTACATTTGGGTATTTCTAATTCTTTTTAAATCCCTACGTGAAACGGGGTCGGGCCCGAGGGACGCAAGTGTTCCGAAAGGATGATTTTTTCAGAAAAAAAATCCGTTTTTTTTCGATTTTTCCGGTTCATGTGTATGATACGGACATATGAGTGATATCGCTGAAAAGGGCTTATTACAGTCACAAAAATGATGTTTCAACAATGACTCTAGGTTAAATAGTAATGACACAGTAATATTTTATAATATGTATATATATGTTTTTATATATGTATATAGGGCCTGAATTCAGACTTTCAACAATTTTCCGTCCTTTGTTTTCAAGAAACAAGATTGAAATTTTGCACACGTATTATGGACATAACAGCGTATTCTTTTGAAAAAGAATCAGATCTCTACGTGAACCCTGGCCCGGGCCAGAGGGACGCAAAAATTTCGAAAAAAATTATTTTCGAAAAGTCTCCCAGTTTTATCCAATATTCCTGTTTCTGATGTATAAGACGGACAAGCAAGTGGTACCATTGGACAGTATGCTCTATTCTAAAAATACAAACGAGGTATAAACCATGATACTACAATAAATAGTAAGGAAGCAGTGGCTGTTTGAGTGAAAGTCTTAAATTTACCTCAAAAAGTGAAAATCCTAAAAGGATTAATCACAACCACACAAAAAATAAAAACTTCTATCCAGCGGACCCCAGGATATGAATTCGATGTATTTCGGTACACAAAATCCAAATTTCAAAACCCCGGGGCGATTAACCGTGTCAGTTTTATTTTGTGTGCGAAACACTTATGTGCTATCTTACGTACCATAATTTGCTTAAGTTTTTCGCCCATAAAAAAAACTGACACGGTCGATCGCCTTGGGGTTTCGAAATTTGGATTCTGCGTAACAAAATACGTCGAATCCATCCTCTGGGGTCCACTGCACATGACTTTTAATTTTTTTTTATGTGACTGTGTAATATAATATTTTTAATCGTTATATGCGTGTAATATGTAATTGTTTTGATGTAATACAGTGGTTTGATCGTAGCCCTCGCAAAGTGAATTTTGTGAAGTATAAACACTGTGTACACGAGTTTTCTCGGTTTTCTCCTTATCCTCATATTTGTTTCCTTCCACCATTTCGATCATTCGGAACATAAACGAGGGATGTTAAAACTGAAGCCAATGTTTGATTGCAGAGAGAATTTGTGTAAACCTCTGATAAGGAGGATAAGGTCAAGAGGATAACTGAAGTGTTAAGGAGAGAGCAGAAGAATTATAATGCTAAACATTTCAAGGAGTTTAAGCACTGCCTGGGTAACATGGGGATACATAAAACATAGGACATTGCTGTTTAGGATTGTTGTGAAGGCAATGTTCCCGATCTTGAAGAGGGAGTTGCAAGCATGCAGTTGAAAGCAGAGAAGGAGAAAATGGAAGCAAAGAAAATACATTATTAGGATACAGAAAAACTCAAAGAAGCCTTGAAAACCATATGGTGGAACAGTTTCTGCATTATAAGCGAGAAGTTAACAAGGATCAAGGATGGCCTGAACATATCATCAAGAATGAGTTCAGTATTGGTGGAGATAGTTATGAATAGATGGGAAAAGGAAGCCAAACGCAAAAAGGAGGCTTCACTTGCCCTAACAATGCCCAGCATCAGTAGTCATAGAACGTCAGAATGAAAATTGAATGCAATAGAATGTATCTTTCAAGTACGTAAACGCTTTTGTCAATGAAATAAAGCATCTCTACTGTAGACATTAAAAAGATACAGTAAAGTGTGTTATTTGAAGGATTTCCACATAATTATGGGTTTTTTCTTATATTGTCATATATAATTTATAAAATATTTTTCAGTACAAGATTTATATCTATTTCTATCTATCTATATCTATAACTATAACTATATCTATATCTATCTATCTATCTATCTATCTATATATATATATATATATATATATATATATATATATATATATATATATATATATATATATATATATATATATATATAGTGCAGAAAGTAATACTCCATTTGAGAACAGGAAATGAATTATGGATGGACAGACCAAGGATTAAATGTCATAATACAGCATTTTGAATCAAACCTGTGACTATGTGTTTTAAAATCACCACGAACATAAGTAGTAGACAGGCACACTATTTAATGTATATATATATATATATATATATATATATATATATATATATATATATATATATATATATATATATATATATATATATATATATATATATATATATATATATATATAATGCTTGCTTGCGATAGAAATGGGTGTGCATATTCAGAGATACAAATTGACATTAATGTATGCATAAGAGATAGCAATTCAGAAATGATAATCAGCCAGTAAAATTACCACATGTAACCATAGCATATCAATTTTCTGTCCATTCAAATTATGTTTAGAGAAGCGAAACTTTTTTTTCTCATATTCCTTTTCTCTCATTCTCTCTCTCTCACTGCGAGTCACTGATTTATGTGTGAAACCTGACTCATTCAGACGAGTAATTGTATCCAATATTTATTGACCTGTGACCTGCAACGCTACACAATTTTACAATTTAAAAAACAGAAACAAAAAAGGAGCTATAAAATTTTAAAAACAAAGGAATTTGATTTATCTATATGTATACACACACACACACACACACACACATATATATATATATATATATATATATATATATATATATATATATATATATATATATTATATATATATATATATATATATAAATTCGGTTAGAAAGAGAAAGAGAAATCTTTATGCAAATGTAACTTCAAAATCTGATTCAACTTTATGAAACAAATATCACCAAGTAAATCAAAAGGTATTTATTTTCTAAATGGAATTATTTTTTTCTTAAATCTAATTTTATATGGAACAGAACACCACTTAAATTTTAATTACTTTTTATGCACGCGAGAAACAAAATGGAAGCATAGTGGTTTCGTGGAAGAGGGGTCTGTAGTTCGATCCTAGAATTCATGCGTTTGTGATAGACAACATTGTGTCCATAGGTTATCTCAAGGTTCTTTCGTTTAGCCAAAACCCCCACAGCCACAAATCTCCCAAATACACGAACGGCCATAACCCCACAGCCAAAACTCCCACACTCAAGAAATGTCAAAACGCCCACACAATCGGCCATAACTCCCACACAAACGGACAAATCTCCCAAATGCATGAACGGTCATAACTCCCACAGCCAAAACCCCCACACTGGTAATCGGTCATAATCTGCAACGGTCATAACTCCCACACAAATGGACAAAACAGCCACACATAGCAACGGTTACAATCCCCACATAAATGGACAGAAAACCTCACACAAATGGACAAAACTCCCACATGCAGAAATTGTCACAACTGCCACACAAATGGACACAGCCCCCACACAATCGGATAAATCTCCCACATTCTGAAATGATCCTGGTAGCATGTCTTGCCCTTGTACTTTTTAATAACATTTTTTATTCCACTTAAACTGATGTTGCAACTATTCTTCTTGCACTATTTTCTAATGACAGAAACACTAAAGTGGGCGTCATAAGGAGCCGCAACAAAGACGTGCAATCACAATCATTTCAGTGTATGGGAGATTTATCCGATTGTGTGGGGGTTTGGTCCATTTGTGTGGCAGTTGTGACAATTTCTGCATGTGGGAGTTTTATCCATTTGTGTGGGGGTTTTGTCCATTTATGTGGGGATTGTGACCGTTCGTGCGTTTGGGAGATTTGTCCATTTGTGTGGGAGTTATGACCGATCGTGTGGGCGTTTTGACATTTCTTGAGTGTGGGGGTTTTGGCTGTGGTGGTTTTGACCTACATCCTTTTCATAAGCCTTCACGTTCATTACTCGTCCATCTTCTTTAGTCCAGAGCAGTGGTTCTCAACCTTTTTTGACTGACGACACACTTACTGAATGTCCATGAACACGTGACAGACTTGTTTGATGATGATGATGATAATAATAATAATAATTATTATTATTATTGTTATTATTATTATTATTATTATTATTATTATAGTAATAATATTAATATAGAATAATGAGGCCAATCAGATTTTTATGACTCTATATAACACTGAGCAACTGGTAGAGTCTATCTTGATTTTTAACTAATTATTATTAAATTATTCTTGATTTTAAATTATAACATTTCGCGATACACCTTAGGGGACTGGTAACACCAGTGTGTCCCGACACATCTTTTGAGAACCATTGCTCTAGAGGACGTAACTGTGAGACGTCAAATAAGAGCTTTTATTTCATTTTTATTTCTTACGAAATACTAGACGCAATAATAATAATAAGAAGAAGAAGAACTTAGTGCTAAGCTGCAAAAGATGATACTATTTTACCTTTCCTCCGAAGAGTCCATTGGGGATTAAAAGGTTTTTCCATTATTATTATTATTATTACATATTTCTTTTAAAACACTGAGCACACATTGACAAAAGTTTACGTACTAACGTTATATATTTTGATATACAAGAAGCAAGTGGTCACCCAGAAATTGTTGTTTGGGAGGACTCCAGAGTTTGAGGGGGTCCAATACTACACGTGAAAAAAAAAAAACGATGACTAATTAATTGTTAATTATTTTCATCTATATTCTCAGAAAAAAATATAGAGCCAAATTGTTTTTTTATAAGAAAAGAAAGAGTACAGATAAAGTGTAAGATGAAATCTTTATGCTACATCAATTATTTCTTCGCTAAAGAAGTACAGTGTTATTAAGAATTTGTACAAATGTCTACGGGTTACGAAGCTTTTGGGGGGAGGAGGTCCGGACCCGGTGGACCTTTCCTGTGGGTACGCCCCTGACAACAAGTTGATTTGGCCAAGTTTCGAGAATGGGTAAAAGACATTCAGAAGTGACTTTCGGAAAAAAAAAAATGGGAACAATTAATTTTGAATAGCAATTTCTTCGAAACGAAGTGACTTTCCATGCAAGAAAAAAAAACTATTCAACTTGATCTCAATTTTGACAATATCTAATGCATTTTGGGTATGACGAGGATGAACTAAAGATTCATTCTAACGATCCATATGAATTTGCATGAATCCTCCATTTTGCTATGCGAGAAAACGATTTCACACAGTCGCGATGTTCCGTAAAGAAAGATTGTGTGAGGGATTTACTAAGTTTCATGAAATCAAGCCTTTATCTTAGTACACTGAAACTAGAAAAACAAGATCAGAGAAACCTGAATGATCTTGCTTCTCTCTCTCTCCCTATATCTACATATGTGTTTTAAAAATAAGATAAAATGCTATTCTCGAGAAAAAAAGAAATGAAATGAAATCTTCAGTTTTACGTCCCACAATTATAGCGGAAAGGCTAAAGGAGATTGTGAGGATTAGAAATGAACAAAGTGGGGGGAAGCAGGATGACTCCCGAGAAAACCCAGCACACGGTGTCAGTCCACCACAGAATCCACTTGGCGCGAGATGGGATCGAACCACGGACCGTGAACGCTGTACCACTGAGCCACCACGGCCTCTTCTCTAAAAAAAGAATTGGCAATTCGGCTAATAGTTAAATATGCGGACGTAATGATTTTTTTTTCTGAACAAGATGCTCAAGAATTGAGAAAAGAAATATTACGTTTCTGAGAAGCAAATAAGAAAACTTTTGAAAAAAATGGTTGTGTTTGAGTTCTATGAATCTACGTCTTAAGTAAAAACTTGTTCGTAACCCTAATGTACACAGAACAATGTTATCACCGTGTAAATTTATATTCATCACTGTAATATTGAATACGATAGATAGAAACCTGAAGCTTAGTATTACCGCATGTGATCGTTACCCAAACATTAACAATATAAAGCAACGATAGCCTGTAACAATATTCGATGCCATCCTTTCTGTCGTTTTAATTGGCCACCACTGTATTAGGTTATCATGTTATTTGTTTCTTGCCCTTGTAATGTGTTGAAGCTTTTATTAGTCATTACTGTAATGTGGTGGTACCATTATTGATAATCACTGTAATGCGTCATCGTTGTTTTGAACTCTCTGAGGAGCGAAAAAAAAAAGGCGAATGACATTTTGAGTGGAGCATATGTACTATTTTATTTATCATGCGTTTCAATAGACAAATATTCTTCTATTCCAAGTTACTGTTTATACAATATATTGGGAAATATAGAACCTACTTAAGTGGTTTTCGTACCTACCCATCAGCACCAAAGCGTACTAAAGATTATATATATATATATATACAGTGGTGCCCACCCCCCCTTATGTCCATGACGCACCCCCCTCTATTGTCTATCCGTAGGTGTTCTTCCATGAAAAAAACAATCTTTTCGATTAATTTTTACACCCCCTCAAACATATTTATATAGATTTTTACCCCCCCCCCCAATATTTCAATGACGCACTTTGCGTCATAGCCCCCCCTTGTGGGCACCCCTGATATATATATAGGAAAGGGGGGCAAGAGTACGCAAATTTTAATTAAACTTATATATTTTGGTAAAAAATAGTTACAACGGAAAACTTTTACATGGAACACAAAACTTGAACTCTCCTTTACGAAATGTGAACTCAACTTTTATATACCTCTATTCTTAGAGGAACTAGAACTCATAAAATGAAAACATTCAAATTCGTACTCTGAAATCAAAGGGGCAAGAGTACGCACCCAAAAGAGCATTAACAATTATCACAGATGAAGGTGCCTACTCCTTTATATGATATGCATTGTTCATGCCACCATTCATGACATCTTGCGCACTTGATCCAGTCTTCTATTGGTGGATCACTGTAAATGATATTGCATAATGGACACTCGTACACTACTTCCTCACTGACCTGAGGAGTTGTAGCTACAACTTCGGTTGTAGCTTTCCTGGTGCAAGATGATGATTGCCTTTGCTCTTTGGAGGGCGCCGTTTCGAAAGTAAGCTCTACTTGAAAGGAGAGGATGTCAGAATCTCTGACTTCGAGAAGATCAAGATCTACTGGTTGAGTACTTGGTAGCAGTTGGAGGAGGACTGACAACCACCAAAGGAGTGCATGATGTAGATGGTCCACATGGGCCCCTGCTTACCTCCAGTAAAGATCAGTTTACTGGTTGAAGGTTTGATAACCGATGAACGAGCAGCCAGCAGACAATCTGCATGAGCTCCTGTTTGCATCTACTGAGAATCCAGTGTTACTGGTTGAAGGTTAGGTAACAGATGAATGAGAACGAGCAACCGGCAGAAGAGTGTTTGAAGTGGACAGTCCGCATGAGCTCTTGCTTGCTTCTAGTGAGGATCTAGCGTTACTGTTTAAAGGTTTGGTAACAGATGGAGGAGGACGAGCAACTGGCAAAGGAGTGTTTGATCTGGATGCACCGCATGGGTCCCTTTTTACTTCCAGTGAATCATCCGATGAACGATTTTGGGCTCTATTCAGGTCTGATGCTTGATTTGTTGCTTCAGGAATGCTTTCGTCTTCAGACCTGGCTTCTACATTTAAGTCTAATACATCCACAATAGAAGGAAGAAAATCTTAAGTGAACACATCTGGATTAAGTAGGACAACTCCAGATTCTTGAAGACTGGATACCAATGGTTGCAGCTTTGTAGTCATCATCATAGGTATTCTGCCTTTATTGGCAGGTCACTTGCCGCAGCTGAGAAGTTTCCATGCTCCACGGTCCTCCACTAACTTCTTCGTCTTCACGTATGGTCTTTCTGTTTTTATATCATCCATTAATTGTAGTCTCCTTCGCCCCCTCCCTCTCTTTCCCGCCACCATACCCTCTAGGACGTCCCTCATGATACAATATCTTCTTAGACAATGTCCCAACCAGTTTCTCTTTCTCTTCCTAATAATATCTAAAAGCGTTCTTTTCTCACCCACCATTTCTAACACTCTCTCATTCGTTTTCCGCTCGACCCAACTAATTCTTTCCATTCTTCTCCACACCCACATTTTGAAGGCTTCCAGTCGATTTTCAGCACCTTTACGTAATGTCCAAGTTTTCCCCCATACAGTACAACATTCCACACGAAGCATTTTATGAGTCTTTTTTGTAGTAAGCCTCAGTAAACAAATTCGCAACTTGAAATTATGTGGGATGGATGATTCCTCATCCATTTATCACACACAGTTGAATACCAGGATTTCATTGGGTCAAAGAAAAGGAGCGATCTAATGGTTTCAAATTATGACTGGGATTTGGTGGTAAACTCAACATCACTATCCTATTTTGCAAGCAGAAATCAATCGCTTCGATTGAAATGTGAGGTCTGATTGTCAACAAGTAAAAATACTTTCTTCGTAACCGAATTTGATCGCACATGTTGGTGTAAATAATATAACCACTCTATGAAAAGTCGTGAGTTGATGAACCAGAATTAGATATTCCCACAGAACCTGGCGGCCAGCTATCGAATAATTCTTGTTTCATTTGTTTTGTGGAAAATATCTGGGGAATAAAGGAACCAGATGCACTCACCATGAAACAGCTGTTAGGTTAACTCCAAAATCACTAGATACAGTTTTATTCACAACTGATTTTTAGTCTACTTTTGGAACTTTATGAGGAACCATATTTATTCCAGTTTCGTACATGTTGTAGATATCCCGTGGAGAAAAGCCGTTTTGTCTTACAAGATCTTTTAGACAATTAAAAAAAACATTCAACTTGTGGCTTGCTAAAACCACGAGCTCTCCCCAGACCAGTCTTTAAAGGCTGTTGCAAAGCAATTGTTAAATGTCTACGACGGAAAGACTCTGTCCAATCTCTTTCTGCCATTCGATTCACACGGCTAAAGGATATGGGGCACCTAGTTACGTTCAGCAAAATTGTATGCCATTCTTCGTAGATCTTTTAAAGTTAATTCATAGAAGAATTGATCCAGTAATGTGATATATTGCATTAATTCGTTCTCCATTTCTTCGGTAAATAGGCCTACTGGCTTTATTGTACCTAAAGACGTTGCAGATTCTCATTCAAAAAAAGAAAAGAAAAATCCTTAATTCTCTTTATATCAGTAATGTGAATGCATAGGACACAAAAAAATCAGATAATATTTAGACCCTTTATAAAAATATATTTCCAGCTTATTCCGTCAGTTACAGAATGTTTATCACCTACGAGGGTAACTTGAAAATTTCTCGACCTATCCTTGATGAAACTACATATTGTCAAATGTTAGGTTAGGTTAGCTTCATATATCTTTATAGAATCCCATACCAATCATTGGACTGATACCGCCTTATGCAGAGTCGTTTTAACGTATGATTACTAAAGGACTGACTACTACAGGAAACATACGGTATTCGAACTTTTTAGTATGGCATTAATCACGCGTCAGAACGACTCTGCATAAGGCCTATTGAAATTTATTTGTCTGCATAAGGTCACTGACATTTAAGATAAAAGAAGACAAAACGTAGTTTTCTGAAACCTGAATAAAATAAGCAAGCGTAACGTTATTCAATAACTGCAGATGTCCCTATCTCACACGTTTATCTGTTTCGAAAACTCAAACACCACCTTAGATACTGTTATGTAAGGAATGGTATTTAGAATAAAAATTTATCCCTCGTACATAAGAAAATATCAGGATTTTTCAAAATTCTTAACGTTAGAGGCTACATATGGGAACCAGTATTCGTAAAGTTTGCCGTCACTCTCTATTACAACGGAATCTACATTCTTTTTTGATTGTTAGTTCTAGATCAAATTGGATTCTTTTTCATAGAACAGAAGGGGCAAGCGGGGCCGCGGTGGCTCAGTGGTAGAGCGTTCACCTCTGGTGCTTGGGGTCCCGGGTTCGATCCCAGCCCCCGCCAAGTGAACTTTGTGGTGGACAAACACCGTGTGCGTGGGTTTTCTCGGGGTTCTCCCACTTTCTTCATTCACCATTTCATTTATTACTCATCATCACCGTCTCCTTTAGCCTAACCGGCATAACCGTGGGACGTAAAACTCAGATTTCATTCTCATTTCAGAAGGGGCAAGCGTACGCACGCGTACGCTTGCCCCGTAGGTATCTGCGTACCCTTGCCCCCTCACTACACAATTGACTTTCCCGTGATGTTGTACAGCCAACTGTTGCAAGAAAGTCAATTTACTCCATCCTGTCAAACAATGGATATGTTAGAAACTAATGCTTAACAGTACTTTGAAATCGTTATAAAATTGTGTAAGTTATTCATTAACTACTTATGTCCCAATATTATATCAAACTATTAGAAAAACATAAATAATTACCTAGATAGCTTGTAGTTTGCCGCAGCACACTCAAACTTGTTTAGGTTCTAGACGCCATTAACATCAAACTCCACGTGACGCATTATTGCCATACGCGAATATATTCACCTGATTTTAGGGAATCGTATCCTTACCCCCCACGTACTCTTGCCCCCCTCTACTCTATATATATATATATATATATATATATATATATATATATATATATATATATATATATATATATATATATATATATATATATATATATATATATATATATATATATATATATATATATATGGCTGATACCGAATTGATTCCGAAACGGACGAATTGATTCCCATTAGCTGACAGTGGATTTACCCCTAGCGTACGAGTTGATTCCCATCTGCTGAGTGCGTATTTACCCTTAGCGCACGAGTTGATTCCCGTACCCTGTGATTCCGATTTCGCGTACCGTACCGATTCAAGTGTGCCAACCACATCTTGGCTGCTTGTGAAGTTGTAGTTAAGCAAACTATCCTAAATAATTCCAACTTTCAAGTTTTGAACAACTCACTTGACAGAAGTAAGTTGGGTAATAGTATACAACGGGTCCTCATCATCTTCTGTGCGCGTGGATTACTTCCAACTGTTGCACTACGTATAAAAATGATTTTATTACATTTAGAAGTGGTAACAGAACACGCAAGAAACCCAGATCATGTTGTATTCACACTCCAACATGAAGTGTGAATACACCGTGATCTGCGTTTCTTATGTGTTCCATTACCACTTCTACATCAAATAAAATCATTTTTATACGTAGTGCAACAGTAAGAAGCATCCACGTGCACGTGACATGCGATATGTGTTTCAAATGCTCCACATATACTCATACACTATGTACAAGGGCACATTATTATTCCTCGCATACCATGTGAAAAAAACATTCCTAGAAAAACATCTATAAGTACAAGGGGCATTTCAAGAATGCAATTTAAAAATAAGGGAGGGAGTACAAAGCGAAAACGCGCAGAGAATAAGGGCTATATTATTTGTTAATCAAGAAATATAAGCACTGTAAAAGTTAATACTTAGAATGACCTACTGAGTAGTATAAAAGTACTTACCGCAGAAGTTATGATTTTTTCATAAAATGTTTAATACGCAATCGACACACAAAAAACACTCCTTACTTATAATAGAATACTTTCAAGCACAAAAAAAAATAAAAAGTCATGCACGTGTTTTCGCATCCATGCAGCAGCCATTTTCTCCTTCTTCCTGCTAATACCAGCGTGCTCCCACGTACCTCCAGAAAACAACGCACAGTCAATGTATGCAGAACCAAAAAAAAAAAAAAATGCACCTCCACGTAGGCGGAACCTCTGCCTAGAACTACAGGACGTTATAGGGCCCGCAAAAAAAATTCCCGAAAATGCAAATTACCAGTAAGTGAAAGTAAACAACAGAAAAACAAACTTCGAGTTGCGTTTAGCTCACAAAAACCTCTACACAATAACCTTGACGCAAACCTCTACGGAATAAACCCTCAAACCAGTACACAAAAACCGGTGAGCAATCAGAACAATCATAGCAATTTAGACCTGCTACTACTACATACAACTCTCAAACAGTTGAAGAGAGTTCGCCGTGGATTAAAATAAACCAGGAGTACGATCACAAAGGTGAAATACATAGGCCTATGTTGTTTTTTATATTCGTATCACCACGAAAGTGAACGACACTCGCTTTGTTACCCCATTTTTAAGTTCCTGGATGTTCAATGAATAATCTGTAAAAGACTGCACTTCGTGCGTCCTCGAGAAGTGACGAGGCGTGACGTATACTATATCCGTAAGTTGCAATATAAATTTGAGAAATTTTATACAGTGAACAAACTACAGAAAAAGAAGAAAATTACTTTTGACTCACCATTTCTGCTACTTGGAAGATGCTGGAGTAAATATGTCAACTTCATTTGCATCACTAAGCACATCACTAAAATATTTTCAATCGCTGAACTCAGTCATTCACTAAACACAGTCAGGAAACACAATTACTAGCAAAGATGCCGCGGACCACCTATTAAGAAACACTAGTTCACATGCATTACACATTTTTATTATTACTCTCATAATTTACGTGCTAAGTTGCAACTGTCAAGTATAAGTAATAGAATTATGTACATGGGAGAAACTTGTAGCAGATTTGCCGAAGATATTCATAACGGGTAATGGTAGACTCTGTTAGTCTAATCATTTGTTCTATATAGTTCTGTTTGTCCCGCATTTTTTGAGAGTGGTGTTCTTCTCGCTTCTCATTTTAACATAAGTTTCAGTCTGAATACCCTTCAATGTTTCTATCAGGTGGAAAATGTTTGTATGGGAAGAGTAAAATTGAGTGTTCAGTTTACAGTGGAATGCTTCGCAACAGTTAGTAGTACGTTCAGAACTACTTTAAAGTCGGCCCACATTTTGGGTGGGAAGTCGCTGTTTGCGAGAATATAGGTGTCAAGTAAATCATAAAAAAATCATCCAGTTTTTCATGTGTAGGTTTTCGGGATATTAGATCTTCTACGAAGCAGTCTTCAATTTGATTTGGTGGGAGAAGAGGCAGTCCAAACAAGGTTTCGAGAAGTGCTCCTAGTTCAGAGTCTTTTGATTTAAAATCATTTGACAGTCCCAAGGGTTGAATTTTTCTCCACCATGACTGACCGAGATGGAATCTGCAGCCCTTTATAGTCGTTTGGGGCGAAACGTAAGCAATTGCTTGGTGGATTGCGGTCTCAAAGTCAACGTATATAAAGTTTCGATTGGTGATATTTTTAATTAAGCACAAAGCTTCCTAGTATGTCTCAGAGGTTTTGTTTCGGGAGCAAAAAAATACCAACGGGAAATAGTTTTTCTGATTTACACCGTGAATTATAAACATTTGGTGGAACAGCTTAGTCGCGACACAACAGCTTAGGGCAGCCCTTGAAAGTCCCATTTACATATAAAGTTTTCGAATTCTTAAGAAAATCCAAGTTACTTTCACACGGGAAACCAATAATATTCTTTTCTGAGTCGTTCAGAAACAAAAAGTTTTCGCCCCTATTTGTGTTGAAAACGCTTTTCTCTAGAGCTTCGTGCAGTTCTTTTAAGTTATTAGGTAATTTCGGAAACTTGTGTGAGCGAGCAGCATTAATATTTTTCCTAATTTGAACTAAATCGCGTGTTGAGAGTGTGTCGATATCACTATTAGCTAGCTCGATACGTATGAGTATGACTGGGCGCTCACACAAATTTTCTGCAAAACACTTACATTTTCTTCTCGTACATTTATATCTTTCAACCCCACCAACGAGACACTTATGGAAACAAAATTTGTAACCATCTATCACCAACAGTTGCTTGCCCTTTTCACTTGGCATCACTTCAAACTCCATCGCTGGCACACAATGAACTGGTTTCTCGTAAGTGAGTTGCGACACCTGCAGGAACTGTGTGAAAGCAGCCCGGGAATCAACACGGACACGAGGGTTCGTAGTGTTGGGAATCAACTCGGCTCGCATCGTTAGACAAACTTGTCGAATACGGGAATCAATTCGTACACTACCAAAACCCCAAGGGACGCAAAACGGCAGCAGCGATATATATATATAGTAGAGCGTCGATTATCCGAACGTCGGTCAACCGAACGACCGATTAACCGAACTGTGTACTCTCTCGCACCTGTTACTCTCCCACCCTACCGGGGCCGCGGTGGCTCAGTGGTAGAGCGTTCACCTCTGGTGCTTGGGGTCCCGGGTTCGATCCCAGCCCCCGCCAAGTGAACTTTCTGGTGGACAAACACCGTGTGCGTGGGTTTTCTCGGGGTTCTCCCGTTTCCTCCCACTTTCTTCATTCCACCATTTCATTCATTACTCATCATCACCGTCTCCTTTAGCCTAACCGGCATAACCGTGGGACGTAAAACTCAAAGATTTCATTTCATTTTTTCTCCCACCCTACCGTCCACTTTCAGATATCTGTAATGAAAAAAGTACGTGACTTAGCTGCTCGTAAGCGTGTAGGCTTGCTTAGACAGACCAAAATAAAGGATTTTTTTAAACGTTAGTTTTGTATACTGTGTGTATTGTTCGTGCAAAATGCGTATGTAATATGTACATATTTTTGTTTAATAAACTGTACCACATACTATATATTCCTACTAAAGTTGCCTTTGTACGTTACTTTGTAATACTTAAAGAGATGCCTGTTTTTATGAATAAATTTACTGTACAGTACTTCTTTTTGGCAAATAAACATGTACAGTGCGATTATCCGAACAAACCAGTTTTCCGACCACCCATGTCCCCCAATTACTTCGGATAATCGACGCTCTGCTGTATATATATATATATATATATATATATATATATATATATATATATATATATATATATATATATATATATATATATATATATATATATATATATATATATATATATAAAGAGTTTAATGAGGTAACCAAAGGCAGGTACATTTTTGATTAAGAATCCGTGGTTATTTATGTACAGGACAAACTATAACCAATTTACAATAGTAATAAATGTATATCACATTAATATTTTGCATTTTGTAAATACACCATTAAATTTTATAGATAGATAAATAGATAGAGGAACTCTGATACGAGGGGTTCGACCCCAGATCATGTGATTTTGTGGTGAAGCCATGTAGATTTTTCTCAAGTTCTTCCGTTTCCTACTCCATTACCATACCACTCATTCACTTTCATTATTACCTGACCCCTTTAACCTAAAGAGCATATCCGTTGGATTTTCATTTCAAAATTTATTCTTTTCAATACCTCATGATACAGAACATCATTGTTTAAAAGAAAATACGCAAAAAAACAAGGAAAAAAAGGTTACACGTATTGTTTCACTCAAACCTCTCTCTTAACTTATGTTCATAAAAATGAAAAATATTCATGTTATATACAATGTCTGAAACATTTAGTCGCTAGCAAAAGAAGTACTTAAGAATAGGCTCAAGTGATGCGGAAGATCGTTTTTATAGCGAAGAAAATGTAAGATGAAAAGAGAGGACCCAAAGCACTGCCTTGAGGCACACCGATTTAAATACGCATACACAAGAAAGAAGAAATGAAGTACAAATGTTGTCAGAGAAGAATATATTTGCATTCAGAGGGCTTTTCAACAGACTTGTCTTCCGTGCAGTTAACTGGTCTTAAGTTGTTGTTTTCGCTTCTGCACGAGTGTTGATGTAACCGCGAAAACTTCACAATGATCGCTGTTACATTCCTAAGTTCTTGGAAAGAAATCTCGAAGAAAATACTTCACTTCTTAATGAGAAGCTTAGAAGAAAGATACTGAAGTCAAGAAGTGTTTTTAAATTGCTTTTCCCTCAGAGACTGGGTCTTTCTTTTCTTTGTACGAAAAAAAAAAAAAAAAAAGAATCATACAAATACAGAAGAAAATACTTTTCTCTCTTTTTTTCTTTTCTTCTCTAGTTAATGTTTGCTTCTTTTTCTTATATGTACCTCCTTTTTTTCTGCACCGGAAGTAAAGAGGAAGATTTGTGACGTAGTTTCCGTCAGAAACTCTTCATGCAAGCACCCTTTCTTCTTCAGTTACTTTTCTGGCAGCAGGGTTGCCAAATCTTGAGGCCTTTTAAAATCAAAGGTAAAACCTCGAAAACTCTTGTCAAAATCAAACTAACCATAATGACATGGGCGGCGATCCTGGGGGGCCGAGGGGACCCGGACCCCCCCCCCCAAAGCTCATGTGGGGCCCCTGTTGTATTTATGAATATACAATATTTGGCATAATTTGAGTGCAATTTGTCTTAAAATCTTCATATATATACCTTCTGCATCTGAATGGGACCCCAAAATTTACAGAGAAATCGGTGCCCTTGCATAATGGCATACCCAATTCTCTTCAGATGACATTGAAAACCCCGCAGTAGGAATTGCAGTCCTTTCTCCCAGTTAAGAACAAAATAACATTTACTAAAGTAATCGGCTAATCGTTCAGAATTATGTATTTCATTTCAATTATAATTTTGAAATTTATCCAGCGTAGCTGTATGTGTGTTACGTCACGGCAAAATGCCTGAACCGATTTTGATTAAAACGTATCTAAAGATAGACCTTGACCCTGGGTAAAGATTTGTGTTATTTTACTTGATCAAATGTTTATCATGAGCTGAGTTAATTGATCACCAAAAAGTATCCGCAGAGTTCTTATAGGAACAGGAAGCGGCCTCGAGCGCAATTCCTACATTTTTGCAACTATGTGATAATTATTCACCTCATGGCTGATTTATATATATATATATATATATATATATATATATATATATATATATATATATATATATATATATATATGTGTGTGTGTGTGTGTGTGTGTGTGTGTGTGTGTGTGAGGTGTGATGTAGTTACACAGTGCCATCTATGGATGTTATATCCATTTCGGGTAGTAAGTCCCAAGGATCTTATAAATAGAGGATTTGCCCTAACAATAAAATATTGAAGCCATACGTCACAGATTCGCCACCCCTACTCTGCCCACTCCGCCCAATAGGATCACAATGTTTTGAGCCAACAAACATGGCGGAAACAAAAGTAGCCAATCAGACGATGTCGGAAACAAGAGTAGCCAATCAGACGTGCCGATGCTCTGTTGTTTTTTGGCTTCATCGATTTAATAGGATGAAGATACATATGGGCAGATCCTCTATTTATAACATCCTTGGTAAGTCCGGTAGCCTAAATCTTTGGAACGGTCAGTGTCAAGTTTGAACGAGTTGTGACATGTTAGTTGGCTTCCAGAGGCAGAAGAGTGAGGACGTGTTAAGAGTGTCTGTCGTGCGCCAATATTAAGTTTTGTTCTAAGCTGCAAAAACAAAAAGTGCCAAGGGAGCTGACGAAATGTCAAAATCAGTCATGGCGATGAAACAGTGACATTGAAAACTTAGTATGAGCGATTCAAAAATAACAAGGAGTTGGTTGGAAATGAGCAAGGATCGAGGCATCCTTCGATGTCAAAAAGAGATGAAAACATGCTTTAAAAAAAAAAAAAGTGGCTAAAGGAAATGGTGATGATCATAACGAATGAAATGATAGAACTAAAGTCATAGGAGGAAACGGAAGAACCAAAGAGAACCCACACACATGCTGTTTGTCCATCACAAAATCCTCTTGGTGTGAGCTGGAATCGAACTATGGACCCCAATGACCAGAGCTGAGGTGATCACTCTATCATTTAGTTGCCGCGGCACAGCGACAGTGTTGGTGTAAGTATTTTTGTTTTTCATTTGCCAGAGGATAAGAAAATAGACGTTATTGAGATTTAGAGTTAATCGTTGTACTGTCGAACATAGATCCACAAATTTGCAGAATATAGTTTTTTTTTTTTTTTTTTTTTTTTACTTTATCAAGAGATAGTGCTACTGCATTGTAATTGTGCAGGTTAATATGATTAAAAATGCATAATTTCGAGTAGGTTATACAATACTATATTTCTCTTACTTTTTGTGTAATAGTAAGGGATTTTTTGGTATCTTTTGTTCGTCCGATATTCTTTTATAAGCTATTTTAGTTCCGCGTATTTTTACTTTCAAGTGACGACAAGAGAGAAGAAAATATGGTCATCATGAAAATAATCGAATTCAAGATTTCAACAGACTTATACGTTTCTCGGTAGTAGCGTACGCAGAAATTTACTTCGGGAGGGGTCCACACTCAATATGAGGGTATTTTATATTAAAATTCCTAAAATTGTCTCTAAAATTAGGCTAAATTCACACAAAAGTCGAAATTCCGGGGGGAGTCCGGACCTCCTCCAGGACCCACTCTCTGCGTACGTCCCTGTTTCTCGGCTTCTACATGCCGAAAAAGTTATTTTTGGATGAAAATCTGTTTATCTACTCGTTCTTTCGTTTCGATGAATATACACGCGAGATTATTCAATATATTTATAACTTACTGGTTTTATAAGATTCTCCAGAGGTATTTATAGAATTTTCTTCTTACTTCAAAAAAAAAAAAAAAAAAACACTGCAGAAGCGATCAGTCACCGGCAGATCACCGATGAGTGAGGAGGTGTAAGTGAGCGACGTCAGAATTTCGTTTTAAACAAAATGACAAATTACTTGAACAACGGTACTGTGTTAAATTTTGTGTCAAGATTGTAGAGTGGAAAGATTCCACATGTGTTCGGAGACGAAGTAATGGGCTTCAGACCTGCAGAAACGAAATATTTTGAACATATTTTTCTTGTCAAACACGGCACATTTGTGCTTCGTCAGGTTTCCTGCTCTCGTGATAATTCCTCCCAACCTGAAACTGCTCCTGCAAGGAATCATATTTCAGTCCAGAGAATACATCATGCAGATTGTGAGGGACCAACTGCGTACAATCCTAAAAGAAACGTTCCGGCAGTCTTTCCATCAGTGGGAGAGCATGATAGAAGTGTGTGGCAGTCCAAGTAGACTATTTTTAAGAAGACTAATGTAAGATTTTGGTATCTGAATACATAAATGTTTTATGAGTAAAAGTCGGATAGTTTTTGAACAAACCTCGTATGTTTGGAGTATGTGCTTATTTTTACGTTACCATGTGATAACTACAGTTTAAGCAACATAAATGTCACCGTTATTACTTCTAGGTATGGAGATTTCTCGTTAATATCTTCCTTGGGGCTGTATTTGTTGCTTTATTTAGTTTATTGTATTTCTTTTGCGATGTAATTAGGGCACATAAGTTAGTACGTATGTTTTAATTCCTTTTTTATAGTAGTACGGATGAATTCTTGTATTTAAGAGAATGTACGTACGTTTTTGTTTTAATACTGTAGCTTCTCGATTTTTCTAGTAGTTTTTTTTTAATTATTATTTGGTTTATTGTAGTAGTAGAATACTACAACTTGGCAAACTTCTTGTTTTGCAAGCAAACTGATGTAGCTCTTTTAGTCCTACTGTCAGAGCTAGACTATATTTGATTTTCTTAGATGAATTCTGCGCCTCATAAAGAGCCACAGAAACCAACTTTCTGCTGATATTTGTTATGGGCCTCTAGAGGGCCGCGGAACAGTTGTTGATTGTGATTTAATTCTTCCTCTACAAGCAGGGGCGTCATTTAGGGGGGCAGGGAGGGGCATTTGCCCCCCTGAGTATGAGATGTATATAGATTTTATCAATAGAATAGTAGTAAATCAGTGAAAAACTCGAAATTTTACTTATATCAAGGAGTCTCCCCCCCCCCCAAGCAAAATCTGAAATGACGCTCCTGTCTGTCTACAAGTATCCTTATTTTTAAAATGTCCATTAAATGCTGTTATTTTTGACCTTGCGATGGATTATTAGCTTACAGTATATATTACACAGAAATTCTTGCTTAGACCTTTATTACAAGTACAAAGAAGCAATTCTCCACAGAGATCAATTCATTAACATTTAAAGGATAAATATTATCTTGTTCCAAAATCATATTTCAGCGTTGTTTATAACTATTTGAAAATATTGAGGAAACAGAATTGGTGTTAATTTTAAAGAATCAAGAATAATTTTATTCAATAAACTGATTTTTATATCTGGCTTAAGAATTTATGATATTGAGCTTACAATGTAAATATAATAACAAGCTGATTTTAAGATTTTCATTCTAAAGAAATGCATAGAATTGTCATAATTATCTAATCCTATGAATAGTATGATTTCCCACTCCAAAAGGATAGATGGGTCGAGGATGAACTTAGAAGTGGGTTGTACTTTCTGTTTAACTCTTCATTTAATTTGAAAATGTTTTAAATGAAGGCTGTCTAGAAGGTAAAACCGTTAATCTGTACCAGATATTTAGCTTGAATTATGCATTATTGCACCTCGAGGTTTAAAACCAAAGGAATGACCCGTAAAAATAACACGTGTCAAATATAATGGCGATATTTTAAATTTCCAAAATCGACCACTTTTGGTCTGTCTACTTTGGTCATAAGTCGATTTTTAAAGTTGAAAGTAGTAAATGAAGCCGTGACTTCCATAAGCACACAAGTTCATCTGAAGAGATATTGAGAAAATCAGTAAAGACTAAATATTTCTTGGAAATGTGAACTTGGAAATCATTTTTTTTTCATACTTACACTTTACTGAATAACAAATGTCAGTAAGTATTAAAGTGACGATTATTATATAGTAATTTGTCTATAATAAAATAATGAAAATACTGGACTTGTGTTATTATGAAACTCATTAGTCTGTTACATTGGGTTTAGATACTATAACTCTGGTTTGGAAAATGAATATACTGATGTTTAAGCAATAATGTCAGGAAATGAAGCAACAAACAGTCACTGTGCAATGTGTACATAAACCCAGTATCTATTTACAGAATAATATAATGCAACATCCAACACATTTAGTTTACTCATATGTTTCCTTCACTTAATCAGAATCCCACACTTCACTTCCTGTTTCCTCGCTACTGGGAGTCTGATCTATACCATACTGGTCCAGAAGTCTCTGAAAGTGAAGTTGCTCTGTAGCTAAATTGAGGACCTGTATTTTTCAATATTTCCTGTCGGCTGTTTGCTTTCCAGAACAACACAGGTCCATGGACCTGTGCGCTAATGAAAATCGACACGTCGGTAATATGCGGAAGATACGGGAATCTGCTTTGTTTTGAATGTCAAACGATAGAGTTCTTCAGGTGATTACAATAATATATGTAACTTAGATAGTGCCAACAAACGCCTTGTGCTGTTATGGAACTCACGGTTTCAATTTTTGATCCAGATTCAAAGTTAAACAAACATTTTTCTAAACTGCTTTCTATGCCTTTTAATATCCCTCAAATCAGAGGTAAGCACTGGAATATTTCTTTAAATCATCTCATCCAAGACACGTGTTTCCAAGATTTTCTATTCAATCCTATTCAATATTCTACCTATAAGCACTAGCACAAAGACACGAATACAGGAATTTCAAAGTCAGTTCAAAAGTAGCACATGTTATTCAATAGAATTCGAATCTACAATACATAGTTCCTCATGGTTTAAAACCGAGCCCAAAGACCACTGTAGACAACCCTATAATTACGGTTTGAGAATTTCACCAGTTCTTTAAAGAATCTGACCAAATCTAAGAATGTAAGTTTTGATTCAAGTAAGTTTTGGATTTGAAAATGAAATCTTTCAATTTAACGCCCCATAATTATGTCCTTTAGACTAAGGGAGACGGATGATTAAGGGCACGTGAATGATGGTGGAAGAATCGGTGGAATGACAGTGTAGGACGAAACGGCAGTACCCCGAAGAAAAAAAAAGCACGCATGATATTGTCTACCACGAACTTACTTAGCTGAGGATTGACCCGGAGACCCCATACACCAGAGGTAATCGCTTTAATACTGAGCCATAGTGCTTCTCTGAGTTCCTTCGTGGTTAAGTGGTTAGCGTACGCGCATTTGGCGTGGGAGACCCAGATTCGATTCCCGCCGGGAGATCCTATAGTTCAGATTCCACGTTAATTAGTAAGTAGGTCCCATCTCATATAGCCTCGCTGCTGAAAAGAACGTCAAACTCAAAATCAACTCATCGTACTTCTGCCCCAAGATTTGGGTTTACTAGTAATTTTATGTTCGTAGATTTTGGTTATATATACGGAGGATTCAGCTCTCTGAACTACCACCAAAAATTAGGCAATGAAACTCAAAACCGGTAACTTAATGAGAAATTATACTTGTTGGCAACCTTGCATCGGTTGGGCAGAACCACGTGATGCAGAAAAGAAAACAAGAACGAATGATGAAGGAAAAAAGAAAAGAAAAGAGGTCCCTATGATGATGAAGAAGAAAAAGAAAATGGAAGTTGGAAGAATAGGGGAAAAGAAAAAGTCTTGTTGGGAATGGAAGAAATGTGTACATAAGCAGCGACCACCATCCAAAAGAAAGGAGATTTCACATTGGGAATAGAAGGAAACAGAAGAAATCCCCTCGAGAGGGAAAATTCCCACGAACCACATCAACTACACTGTTTGCTCCCTGCAAACGCTTTTTACGAACACAACGTGCACCAGGGGAGTGGAGCGGAAGCACGCTTTTAAAGCGAAAGTGGACTTGGGAACGAAGAGGAACATCACTCTAGAACTCCCTAGATACAATCTAAGAACCTCTTTAACTGTAATTAGGTTTCGACCTATTCCTTAGTTATTTCTACTTTATCAGGGAACATTATTTCCAGAAATAGAAAGACTAAACCAATCTTCTCAAGGATCACAATTAAACTAATGAATTTCTGGCATTAATACTCTAAAACATAGAAAATACAGTGTTAAATTAATATGATTTTTATAACAACAAAAATATGTAGTCTTTTGCTACATTTTATAAGCGTATGGTAATCTCTATTGTACTACTTTGAATCCTGAAGAAGACATAACAATGCAGTGGTTTTCATAGCTTATTTTTTTTCTTTCTACGTTTCACCAAATAGTTGCCCCGCGTAGCGTAGTCGCTAACATTCTCTCCTTCGGTGAGAGCGGTCTCGGGTTCGATTCCCGGTAAGAGCACTCGGTAGAAAAACTGAAAAAAGCTTTTTCAGACCAGCGATCCTGAATGAGGTTTTCCTGAGTTTTCCTCATTCACACCGGCAAAGGGTGGTACCTAACTTATAGATCCCAGGCCGCTTCCTTCCTTTCCCTTCCCAGGATAGTGTGCTCGCTGAGAGATGTCATCCCTCATATGTGACGGGCTAAATGGCCATAGATGCCGGAAGCTCAGTAATCTAAACCTAAACCCTACAGTTTCACCAAACGTTGCTCGCCTTCGTTCAAATTCAAATTGTAATCATACGTATTTTGAAATAATATCCAGATTAGAATTAGATTAAGGTTACCATCAAGTGTGGATCAAAATCAATACCATGCTTCAGGGGCGCATCCAGAATTTTTTGTTAGGAGAAATCGAAGCTTTGGGCGTGTCCAATACTACAAGTCACTACGTCTATGTGGTATTGAGGTAATTCTGCACCCGAAAAGACGATAAGTAATTGTAAAATACTTCCACATATACAAGTATTCACAAAAAATGAAAGAACTAGATTGTATTTATATGGGAAAGAATACAGTCGAAATGTAAGATAAAATTTGTCATGTTACATAATCATTTCCCTATTAAAAAAGTATAGTTTTATTGAGAAAACATACAAATGTATGTTGAGTTACAAAGTTTTGTGGAGGTTGGGACCCGGTGGACTTGGGGGTAAACGTGCGGGGGAAAGGCGGGGGGAACGCCGTACCCTCACCTCCAAAATTATGTACGGCGTCCCCCCAGTTTCTAAGAAATTACAATGGACAAAGATTGGGCTGGGGGGCGGCGTGGGCGGCGTGACGTCATGTCACTACCTACCGTCCCCCTACCTTTTCAGATTCACTTTTACCCCTGCGGTGGACCATCCGTGGGTGCGTTCTTGCCATGGTTACATGCATTTTATGTCCAGGTTAGAAATATGATCTAGGTTACAATTAGGTCCAAACTACTATTGGGATGCTCTTACTGCAATTACATCCAGATCAAAAAACTTACGCTCAAAAACTAATACGTTCTTTGGTAGCTCTTAAAAAAATGTTCTTATGAAGCAGAAAGCGTTATCTGGAAGTTATCAACATAACATGTTGCAACAACAGGCGATTTCAACGACGATAGTACTCTTTAAGAAAAAACTGAGACTCATTCCTTAGTGTGTAACCCTGATAGACCACCAAACATTGGGAAGCAAATTTTAAAACCAGAAGTGGTTACATTTGCTACCGGAAGTAGTTACATCTGTCACTTCTGACGTAGTATGTGAATAAGCAAGTCCTACTTTTTATTAGTAATCTGCAAATTGGGGAGTCGTTAAAACTGCGCCAATATTGATTTACTAAACTGAAACTAAATCTGAGAAAGCTTGTGAATCTATTAATTATATTCCGTAACTGTAGAGTTTAGGCTTAGAGTGTCCATACATTTCAAAACATAAATACACTGATACGTATTGAGTCTTTCATTGTGCAACATTTCCATATTCCAGATTGACTACTTGAATTACCAAAAGAGATCCAACCAAGCCACATGTGAACGTCTTAACATGATTAAAAATTCTACCAACAAGAAAACATTTATAAGAGTCCAGATAATAATCTAAGAGATCTTTCTTTCTTTCTTCTTCACTATTATTAGTGTTGAAGGAGTGCCTCCGACTTACAGATTGTCTTCTTAGGCTGTAAGCGTTGTGTTTATCAGATAATATTAAATGGTTGTTTCCACAAATTTCCAATCTTCTTCAGGTGAAGGAATATTTCGGGTACCAGAAAATTGTCACCATCGTCATGAAAATTTCTTCCTCTATATAGATTTATCTTCTTCACTGTGATTTAATATAACAGATTTAAAAAAATAATAATAATAATAATCCTTCTTATGTTACTATCTTAATTTTTATTTAATTGTTTCATTTTTTTAAATAAACTTATACCATTAAATAAAATGAATTGAATCATACAACAAATTGCCTTCTAATTATATGATGTCATGATATATTTATAAGAAAGGGGACCCATTTCAAGAATTTGATTTAATTTTTGGGAAAAAACAGGGATCTATTTGGTTGTAAGAAACTACATTCAAATAAAATCTGATCTAGTGTACCTACCCTTATCACACAACAATGGTAAGTATCCTTTTTCTTTATTTGGACTAATTTAGCTTTAGTAAGTGCAGTACCAAACAGTTTTCTATAATAAGTGATTATTTCTTTTCTTGACCAACTATATACAAAGTCTCTGGATTTTTGTGAATGATCTCCAACTGTTCCCCAATAAAAGTGTCCTGGGATATCTTTGTTATTTTGTCGCCAGCGTGGTATTGCAAATTGAAAAGTGTGGATTTCATGACACTTAGACATTCAAATTAGAGTATGTGCAACCTTCTATAGCACTTTGAGCCCAATACAATTATTCCGTAGCACTTTGTGTCCGTTCCAATTCCCAACAATCTTGAAAACTCAATTTCCAACACTCTTGAAAACCTTGATTAATATAAAAATAAAATCACGCTATCTATTACCGTTTTTGCTATATAAGTGTCGAATATTGAAACAGGAAGTGGTCAAAGCTGCTACTTCTGGTTTCAAAACATTGATAATGGAGGAAATAGAAATTATTCTTAGAATTATAAATGTAAATAAAAACAAAACATTTCCCGCAATACTGCTTTTGCTTTATGGTGAGTAAATATTGAAAACAAAAGTGGTTTCATATATTACTTCTGGTTTTAATAAGGGATAACAACGTATTTAAATCCTATTATTGGAACGTGAAATTTAAATAAAGAAGACACTTTTCGCTACCTCTTACACGTTTTCTTCCATAATGATCCAAAATTGAAACCAATGTAATAATACTTACTACTTCCTGATTTCAATAGTGCTTTGAGAATGTAGTTGGAATTCATATCAAAAAGCCGATTCTCGTTCAGTTTTTTTTATTACGTTTGCTGTGATACCTGCCGCCAGACAGACCGAGTGGAGTACCAATTCTTCTTAAACCACCATCTCTGAGGAAATGGCACAGTTTGTACATTGTAACATTTTAAGATGGCACCATTCCAAGATGGCACCAGTATAAACCCCAAAAACTGTTCTGCTAAAATCTACTAACCAGGGTTCTCTTGTCCGATGCCTGGTAGCATATATACATCTATACGTAAATATTTGAAATTTGATCATCGAAAAGGCTATGCAAAGCTTTGTATTATTTTAGAACTAAAGCAAGTGAATGGAACTTGCACAAATCGTAACCTAACCTAACCCACGTTAGTAATTCTTCTTCGTCAACAAGTATCATGTGTCACTCAAAATCAAACGCCACTTTTGTACTATGGCAAAAACAAATTATGGGTTGTTTTTAACGTTTGTGTATCATTTAAGTGCTATTAACATGTCCGAGTAAGCGATACGTGATGCACACTTTCAGACGTTTGTTAACAATCATGAATTTGGATGATGAATGTATTTATTCACTGTGTTTGTTCTTTTTACAATAATAGTTTAACAGAAAGGATACAGTATTTTTTACAGTGAACAAATTAACAGAAAAAGTAGTATAAATTTATATTACATTTTATTTTTGTAAATCACTAGTCTGAGATAGTGTAAAATTACAGTTTTTGATAGAGGAAAAACAAAACTTCTTGTAAATTTATCGTAAATGTCTAAGAAAACATCCAATTTCATAAAGTAACGTTAAAAAATGTATATCAACTCATACACTGAAAGGTAAAATGTTTTCACGTAGGAATTTTCAAATACAGATTTTTTCCCGTATAAATATTCTTTAATAACACTTTTAACTATAATTCGTATTCAAGCGTTTAACTAAAGATGATGTAACGTCTAGCGGATTCTTTAGCAAATTTCATGACGCTTGTATTTATGCCATCCAACTTTTGAAACTAGGAAACGTGATGTCCATACTCTTGTCGCCCTCTCTTGGTTTCTATGTCGTCTGTCGCCTTGATAGGCATTCTCGTCGTGGCGCGTCGATTACCGTGTTATGGAGGCTGAGGGACAAGCACGTACAGACATTACATCTCACTCTCCCAAGATCTGTTTACCATATTAATTACGCACATCTAAAAGCCTCCAGGGGCTAACGAGCAACTGCCCTGTCACGACATTTAGGTCAAATAATATACATTGACCTCTACGTTCTTTCATTGCTAATCAAGATCCGTTAACACCAAAACTTATTTCGCCTTATAATAATTTATTTTTGAGATTTTTAATAATAATAATGGTCTTGCCCTCCCTGATCGTCTAATCCCTGTTCGGCCTAAGCTCTAAACTGCGATAAACAAACCTACGTGAAACTAAATCTCGCTGATTTGCTGTTGTCCTACCGACGCTTGTACTCCTCCACAAAATAGTTCATATGATTTGATTATTACTTTTACTATGAAGTTCCACATAAAACTACTACATTATTGTAAATGACAAAATTATAATGCAGATTATCTAATAATACTGCTATCGAGTGTGAAACAATGGAAATAAACACTAAGTATGCTCAGTAATTATGGCGCTAATTCAACTGTGAAGGCGTGTTCTGCTTTTAAAGTCTGAAAGATGGCTGGCATGAATCCCGGTTCCGCGAGTATTGTGTTGAAAAACCAACAAGGTAAACCTTTACGCACTAAGCAACAATTGTTTACCAGCGAAATCCAATTTTTTAATCTTTCGAGTTTTTTCTTTCTTTTCTGCTGCTGCTGTAAGTATCTGAACAACACGAGACAGTATTGTCAAAATGCACGTGTATAATTTGCTCCTCCCCGTGGGGAGTGGGAGTAATACATTGCTAGCCAATCTATCTAGTAATGTATCTAATTGTGACAAGCGGAAGGATACAAATATTTTGTTTATCGGAGTTTAGAGCTTACGCTGAACAGGGAGTAGTTACTAGTGCGAGAGCCTTCGATACACGGAGTCCCAGGTTCGATTTCCGGTGAGAGGGCGTTAAAATTTGTGCGCTTTACAATAGTTCGTATTCCACTCCTCCGTACTGAAAAGCAACGTCAAGCTTTGAGTGAAAATACAGCACAGTGTGTTGTATCACAGTACAACAATATAATAACGTAAGACACAAAACACGAACAGGAAGAAGAAGAAGATGATGATGATGAAATGATGAAAATTAGGATAGAAATTAGTGTAGATGAAAGTTAATTAAGCAAAATCATCTGATTGTCACTCTTAAAATATTCAAGCTTTCAATCTAATTAAAACAAGCGAAGAAAAAACATAAGAATGTAGTTTTAAAAGTATTTTTTGCTTATTTAATGTTGCTAAAATTACGGCCTATAACAGTAAGGTCTCATAAACTTTTTCTTTAAATACACTTGGTATTAAATTTATATACTACATTCAAAGAATCTGTTTATCTTCTTTTTTTTTTTTAATTTCACATTTTCAGCATAGAGAAACTAAAATTGTACAGTTTCTTATTCTGTGATTTGTTAGTTTCAAACCGAAATATAACAAACAATATTCACTAATACATATGTATTCGTACCTTTATCTAATACCGTATGCATGCAAATTTTACCAAAAATTTTTCCTCTTTCCGTAAAACTCTAAATCCCAATAATCATCCTAATACTCAAAGCTGTGTAAATAGCAATTAATAATAATAATAATAATAAACTGTGGTGATGAGATACATTGAATGGAATGATATGTGATCAAAGCATTCATTCCTCACAATAATTGTTGGCTTTCATGACCCATACTTCTGATTTCAAAATTAAAGTAAATTCCCACGGAAATTAAACTCGGAACCATACGCATAAAATTTAAGATTCATCGTATGCCATGCGAGTTGTATACACAGCTTCACATGCGGTCCAAGAGCTTCCGGACTAGGGCCATTGGAGGAAAAATAAGAAGGCTGTATCATTTTTTTTCCCTTTGTTTATTCAAAATAGGCTCAATTTGAAGTAGTGCACTGCTAAGTACATATTTCCAACTTTTCATGGCCTTCGGAAACTCTTCTGCGGGAGTCCTGTTCAGCTTCTAGGTCAGAGCGTGTCTTCTAAATTACTCCCAACTATACTAACGTCAATTTGTACTCTCTTTACCCACGTAGCACACTACGTCCCTGGGATGTCCCATTTTGATCCCAATCATCCCATTCGGTTCCTGGGATTATCGGGACTATGAGAAGACATCCCATGGACGTTCTGCATGGGACGTCCTGAAGGATTCCCATGTAGGATGTGCACGGGACGTCCCAGATGGGAAGGAGGTCCAAGGGAAAACCAATAGACATCCCTTCGTGGTCCCGTTGAATATCCCGTATCCCGGGATATTAGCGGACATCTAGATCTCCCGCGGAAATCCTGTGGATATCCCGAGAGCACATTCGGATAATCCTGGGATGTCCCGTCGTCCGTTGCGGGCTCAGTCTCGGACATCCCGTGGACGTTCTTGTGCTATGTGGGTAAGTAGGCGTAGTACTACGTAATTCAATCGTTGTCCCACAAATAGCGTTGGTAGGAAAGTGGTAAAAAAAAAAATCAGTCCGACAACTTATGGACCACACTTTGTACAATATTTGGAGATAATATGTGATGAAATTGTTCTCAAAGAGAACTACTTTTTAAAAAAAACGCTCTGGGGTATACAGGATGAATCTGAAAGATGTGCATAAATTCCGGGAGGTGATTCGTGACATCAAAACTAGTTAAATGTGACTATGAACATCAGCAAATGGCACATTAGGCAGTTTCACAGGCAGAGAGAGAGAGTTTGTGCACATATTTCTGTTCCGTTCCAAAAGTCAGTATTCGATTGTTGGTTCCAGGTCGGCACTCCTGTCACTCTTACACGATGAGAAATCGGTCATCATGCAAGAGGACCTTTTGTCTTCGTTTGATGTCATTCATAAATTACCTCCCGGAGTTTGTGCACATCTTTCAGGTTCACCCTGTATATTGGTTTAATATTGTCAGTATTACTTTCGGATGAAAATAATGGATGAACTTCATTCTTCGCGCTTATCTCCACGGATACAAAACTATCCAAATAACAGTCTTCACGTGACAAAAGCAGAACGTAGTTTGCAATTCATTATAAGCCATTTTGGTTTCCTGTATAAAGGTACTTTTAAATATACAGTTAATTACTTTTTTAGCAGACAAAGAGGCGGAACGCATATCATTGTAATCTTTATGGATGAAATATACAGGTATCCAAATCTTAAACATGAACAACATATTGTTGACTTACTCTAGTAATTGTGGTTTAATTAGTGTTATTTAGGTATTAAAATACAATATGGAATAAAACTTAATATTGTGGACTTAGAATTTAAAAATAGAAATCAATAATTTAATTTTACCGAAATCTTTATGTTTATTTCATGCAAATAAATTTCTTAGTTTTGTTTTTCCCATCTGCTTATTAAATTGTTCAGACAAATCGGAAAAGAATAACTTTATGTCTACATATATGAATTATGTTATTTGTTTCCTTTGTGTAGCTTCTGTGTTATGTAAACCGTGTATGCAACAAATTTCAACAAACTTTAAGAACCTCCTAGTTTCTTATGCTGAAGAATGTATTTCTCTCAAACTGCACATGTAGAAATTTGAGATTTGAGAAAACCGGTAGTACCGTAGTACTTTTCTACGTTTCAATAATACCTCTTCCATGATAATCTGAGGACATCCTACTTTCATTCAATTCGGTCTCTATTACAAGTATAATCCCCAGTAACCCATCTTAGCCTTTGAGAAATAAATAGCCGAGTCCACAATGCTAACCCTAAACTCAACCTATCCTATGAGAAGTACAGGGCCGTGCCGTGGAGGGGAGGGGAGAGCGGGGTGACGGCCCCGGGCGCCGAAGTAAGGGGGGCGAAAAATTCGGGAGAAAAAAGGAAAAAAGATAGGAAAAATTGCTTGGAATATATGTATGGGGGCGCCGTCGTATACTCTCGCCCCGGGCGCTGATTTTCCACGGCACGGCCCTGGAGAGATAACACTCTCAATTACTATATTCTCTGTTGCACTGGTTAAGTAGTGAATCCAGTGGACTTCGTGTCTAGTCTCATTCATCGATCGACAAGAACAAGCCACTTCCAGGTTCACAAGAGGGAAGCCATCTGCTTCAACAGCAGGTTAGTGAGAGAGAAATAAATATATTCCTTGCATACACAAATTCATTTCACAATATTAAACTCTTTATATTTCCTAAAAGTTTGCTGAAATACTATTAAACTCAGATATCCAACATACTTGTGAGTCAAGCAAATCATTTCTGCAAAAACGACTCAGATTACCAATACGAGATTTACCAATGCGTGTAGTCTTTATGGCACTGAATATTGTGGTATTTAAGCTTTACCTTCGTCCCTATAATAGTGCCATTAAGGCATACTGTCAGTATAAATAATATGTCAAAGGCTCATTGATCATCAGTATTGCAAACATAATATCATGAACTTTGAGTATGGAAATCAGGTTAATGTAGACTACATTTCTTTTAAGAAATAAGCAAATAATGAAATAAACTGCCCCAGTGACCGTACAAATATATATATATATATATATATATATATATATATATATATATATATATATATATATATATATATATATATATATATATATATATATATATATATATATATATATACTATATCAACATTGAAACCGGAAGTGTAAGTATATTACTGCCAATTCTGATTTTAGTAGATGCAGAAGAGCGTAGATGGAAGCTGCTCTTTGCCATGCTGAATTACCTCCCGCGAATTATACTATGTGATAACGTCGCAAATAAAGAGGCATAGAGTAGATATACCAAACTATCAAATAGTTGCACAGATTCTTTTCAGATGCTAAAGTCGATATAGATTGACATTAGCAACACTTATTAGTCTAGCAATCGATTTAACTGCTTGGTGTATTCGTAGAGTAATGCTAATTGTTGCAATTTAATCTGCGACGTTGCCACATTGTGAAATTTTGATTCCCCATAGCGGCTAAAAGAGGCACCAGAGGACATATTATTATGTAATATTTTCGCTTTATTTTGGTCAGTAACATAGTGCTCTGTGGTCCGTGGGCGCCATTTTTATATATATGCTCTCAAGCTATCACCGGTTTGCTTTATTATGATTAACGTTGAAACAGGAAAAGTTAGATCTTTTAGCACTAGTACTGTCAATTTGAATACAGGGACAAGGAGGTAAACTATTCTAGGGCAACTCAAATATTTCTGAAAACTTATGTTCCTCCTCGAATAGCACAGAGTGGAAGTTTAAAAAATACTGCATGTGGTGAACACAGTTCACGTCATCAGAGGGTAAAAGTAAGGGAAAACGCGGGGGTACGCCGTTACCCCACTTCTAAAAAATGTCTATGCCATCCCTCCACTTCCTTAAAAATTAAAACGGGCAAAGCTAGGCACGGGGGACGGCGTGGTATCATGCGTCCCCCTACCTTTTCAGATCCACTTTTACCCCTGCACGTCACAACATATATATGATGTGATGACGTGAAACTGAAATGTTTTAAAGCCTTATAGATATGATCATATTTTTCACCATATGCTGTATCTAGCAAATTTAAGGTTCCTCGTTTACCACACCGAGTAGTATACAATTTTGGTAGATAAGCGTTTGATGTAATTGTTTTTTAAGTCCATCTGTCATTGGTTCAAAGGAAACAATTGGAAAATTGCTCTGCGGTGTGTATATATAATACGTCTAACATCGACTGTATCACTTTCGAATAAAAATAACAACTGAACTTTACTCGTGACGATCATTTCCACGGATACAAAATTATCCGAATGACAGCCGTTCGATTATATTCACGGACCTTGAAAGTCAAATACGCTTGATTTTTTTTTTTTTTTCATATTGTCGGATGAAATTACTCAGTTTAGTAGCTTCCAGTATGGTCTGATATAGTTGCATTTGAATATGTAGTTTTGTTACATTTAAAATACAATTTGAAGTGTCCAATACTTACAGTCATGTCTGGCAGTTTGTGGTGTTTTTTACTTGTATACGCTGGTTTGCTACCATAACAACCAGTTTCTCGCATTCTACAATAGCAACATCAACTTCACCTTACGAAAATAAATAAATATAAATAAAAGTAAAAAGCAGAACAATATGCACGAGTTAACTTCATGAAAATCGTGAATATGGCAAAGTAATTCGGAATGGTCCCAGTATAAATAAATCAGTATAGAACCACGGAAACCCACATAAAATAAAGTGTCCAGAGTTAGATAATAATCTTACCGGCTGACCTGTTATAATTTGTGTGTTCTGGGGCATTGAAATTATGGAAAGAGAAGAAAGTAAAAAAAAAATGGATGCAAAGTGGGGGAGAAATTGCATTTGGAAATTCTGAGGCTAAAGCTACGGGAATAACGTGCGTCAGTGTGTGTGGAACGCACTCCTCTTTGCTATGCAGGCAGCCATGGAGGTAGGAAGCAACTAGGAGAGAGCTGTGATGAAAGACCTACGCGCCATCTGTGGAGCACCCGCCGTAAATTCCATCACCACGAAATGCTTTACCGGGGAGTGAGATCTTGAATTAACGATGCCAGGGCCAGAGCGGGGATTCCAGGGGAAGGAGGACACAGACGCAAAGCATGTTACGTGGAAGTAATTGCTTAGCGAGATAATTAACAAGAGGTCTCTAATTAAGAATTTGCACTCAGTTTAGTGTGCGTTGTGTGCAAACATAGAACAAGCCAATAATAATGTAAAGCAATATAAACAATACAAACCAGACTATTTTTTTCTCTTTTTCACCCCTTTTGTTAAGCAACCAAAGGGAAACTCGGGATAGTTTTACAATACACGTCCCTTGAACTTTCCGTCTTTAGCGATGAATTGTACAATTCACAAACAACAAAAGATTACCCTAATTTCCCTTTGTTTTTTCAGTTCCTCTACAGCCTCAAGGAAAAGGCGGGAAACTAAAGTTCTATGTAGCGTAGGATAGCTGTCGTGAAAATGAGAAAATTTCTGTGTATATTTCCCCGCTGGAATGCACGTTCTTCGCACGGACAAAATACGTTTATGTAAAGTATTTGAACCTCTCTTTCCTCTTAGAATATGTATGAGAGCATAAATTTGGCCTCAAACAGTATCAGCAGTGTCACTATTCATTTCGCTGGGATGAATATCCGACATTTTCGATTACTTTTACTTGCCATCACTTATATATGCTCCTTCCCGATCTAAAAGGAGTTAGTCATCAAACATAACATTATATGTTATAGAATATACCGTTTACTGAAAAATATGCAAAATGAAGATAAATAAGAAGAAAATCAAAGTGATAAAGTGCACAAGAACAGGATAGGTGGGGGCAAACTCATGACTAGAGGGAGAGAAAATCGAAGACGTTAAGACATTTCCCTATTTAGGAAGTCTAATACCCTCGGACGGAAGAAGTAAAAAAAAGACATAAGTTCCAGAATAGCGCAGGCTAAACAAGTATTCAATAGGAAAAGAGGACTGCTAACATGAAGAAATGTGTCGCTGGACGTTCATAAACGATTTATTAAGACCCTGGTATGGAGCGTGGCGCTTTACGGATCAGAGACGTGGACATTGAGAAATGCTAAAAATACTCAAGCTGGAAGCATTTGAAATATGGTGTTGGCACAGAATGCTGCGCATATCATGGACCGAAAGGAAAAGGAATGAAAACATACTAAAGAAAGCTAATGAAGGACGACAGATCATGAAGATAATAGGAAGAAGAAAGAACAGCATGCTTAGCCATCTTATTCGGCACTCCGATTGGATCACCATGTTAATAGAGGGAAAGGCAGAAGGAAAACCAGGAAGAGGAAGACCAAGGATAGAATATCTAGATGCAGTTACGAAGAAGAGTCTATCAAAGTATCCAAGGGAGAGGATAGTTTTAAAATTTCAATGTTGCCCACCAACCTATAATTGAGGAGAGAAAGAAGATTCTTCACTGATCAACCTCTTTCCGAAAATGTTCTTGAAACCTAAGTTAGGGTGGGATACATTCATGTACTAAAAATGACGCAGCAGTTTAGAAAGAGTTTGCGGCCAAACATAATTACATTTATTCTTATATGGATAGGAGAAACCCCCTTGCCTCCCCGTTAAAACGGGAATTTTAAGAAACGTGTCAGAGTTCGCTTATTTTATATGAAGAAGCTATAAAATAAGTTTCACCTTCTTAAATTCACAGGATCGTGAGATATTTATTTTTTGCATAAATTTTGACTCCCGCTCTCCCCTTAGGATACGCATTTTAATCAAAATCAAATGACAAAAATTTAATTCGAGATACATGATAAGTTGATAACTGTAACCACAAATTCATTTCAAACGGTTTAGACATTTTCCCGTGCTGTGATCACAAAGAAGATCGTTTTCATTGTAATATAATACAGCACAATAAACCACAGATCACAGGACACCCCTTTAAAATATTTACATTTGTGTGGCTATTAACTGATTTTTGAACATCATACCTATTTGTAATTAGTATTCCAAATAGAGTATTTACAGTGTTACATACTACATAACTCACAGGATAAAACTTTATAACCTTTTAAAACAGAATTCTTAACAAAGATATTAAAGGTTTTGTAAAAAAAAAATGGAAATAAAGGAGCTACAGCATTAACTTGTTGCTTTATTTTTCTGAGTAAATAACTGTTTTCCTGTGATGATTGAAACAGAACTTCTTTAGTGTTAGCTCACATGAAAACAAGATTGGCTTGAATATTTATTAACACCATAGATCTAAATCTTTACTAAAATCTAAATTTTTACCTTCTTCACAAGTTCAGCATTTAATAATTACATCTTATGTGATTTTCAAGTCCTTTTATTATGTTTTTTTTCTACATATAGTTTTACATTTTTTTTCCACATTCACAACTTAAGTTTGCATTGTTCCTTTACAACCTGTCTTTTGTTCTTAGATTTGTTTATGATTTCCATTTATACGAACAAAAAATATTCGAAAGGATTTTTATGGTAACAATTCTTTGTTACTAACTTCATTGTTATTAGAAGCATCAAACTATAACTCTTTGATGTAAGGTTTGTCTACTTCTTTAAAAAAATATCTTTGTATTATATATATTGTGTATCATAATTCATCTTCACAAACTCTTTCTTATTAACTTTTTTCTTTATCACAATCAATTAATTTATGTTTTAGAGAATTAAAATAAATACATTTTGAAAATCCAAACATTTGTGTTAAAGGTTTAGCTGGATAAATTTCTTTTCAAATGTTATTTTGAATTTACTGATGTAACTTGATATCTAAATTAAAACTGGATTACTTCTTCCAATGCGTGTATTTAAGAAAATAGTATTTTCAGCCTTTGTAATATTTTCCTTTATACAAGCTTTGTTTCAGTAGACTGAAATCCGATTAAAACTACTCGCTGTGCAAAACAATAAGTTTATGATAAAGATTATTAACGTGTAGCAGTTTCGCCAACTATCCACTTGGTTTCATCAGATACTTTTGTTTCTGTTTTATTACTTTGGTTTTCTGATTGAAGGCGATTGGCTGAAGAAGCCTGTGGTAGCCAATCGGCATTCAGGAATTGTTTCGCTGTATCTTCTATGTATAATCTGTCATTACCTGTGTATTTACAAACATCATCTATCAATTGGTCAGAACAGAGAGAGAGAGCGAGAGAGAGAGGATAGCGTATGCAGCATTTCGTACACCTTGCTATTACGGTGCGAAACCATATAAGTAAGACTACCGCTAAGAAACCAGACACTATCATCACACACACGGACACAAAATCATCCCATGTGTTCCGATACAACTTAAATGTCGGGATAGAAATGAGAGTCACCTAATAGGTGCGGGATAACAATACCAAATTTGTTTGAAGTAAAACGCGTGTTTAATGGGGGCGACTCCATCACTAGTCTTTGGCAACTAAAACCATGAGCTAAGTTAGACAGGAAAATTAATATGAACTTAATGTTAGAATAATTTGAGAATAACCAGTGCATTTTCATTGAGAATTTGTAGCAATAAGGGCGTTAAGGAATAGGTGGTAGAACAAAGGAATAGCAACTAATTTTGAATAGTCTCACCCTAATTCGAAGTAGTTCCAATCTCCTCCTTCTTACTCATAAGTGATGTTTAGGCGCTGTCCTCAAAGTTCCAGTGACTTCAGATCGGAACGTCATGATAATATCAATGATGAAGACAGATCCAACAAACGACCATGGCCATCGAATGTGGACCAAAGGCAAGGAGACTCCGATGTGTTCCGCGTCGTGGTTGAGATTCAAAGACCAAGATGATGTTCTCTAAATTGCTTTTCACCTGATTGTCTCTCTTACGTCAGAATCAGGAGAGGTGGTGACACCACAAAATTTCCTGAGCGTGGTCGGATACCCAAAAGTTACACAGATAAAGTTCGTTTTAAACATGTCCACACTACACAAAGTTCTTAAACTTCCTCCTGAGCTTGCTAACGTTGACAGGTAAACATACCAAACGGAGACTCACCTGAGTCAAAGTACTTATTTCTATATTCATTATTTCCTTGTTGTAACATCGTGTCGTGGGTAAATGAACGAAGCGGATAGTGCCATGTAGTAGCTTGACAACGAGGGGCCAATGAGGTCGAACCAATTGAGAGAAGCAATTGATCTAACAAAGCAAACTAAAAGCGTCGCATGTGAGCCTGTTAAAGGGTAAAGGTTCTAAAGGTCGCTACCATTGTTTGTTATAAATTACTTACAAGTACAAAGACTTCCTCAATAACAGCAAAGCAATAGTTAATTTATCTTTCGATGTAACATCAGGCAGTGAACTCTTGAAGGCTGCTTGGCTTACATTGATGACTGACTGAGTTTCCACATGAAATAAAAATGTCCTAGCGGGTCCTTACTTCATATCTCGTAACACATCCACCACAAACAGAGAAGAACACTTTCACCACATCCACATCCACAGAAACACCTCCTACATATACAGAGAAGAATACTAAGGAATCTGCCATCACACCCATACATTACGTCTTCACTAATCTAGTTATCCATTTCTATGCACCTCAAGCTTTCTATGACTACATCCAAGAAGGTCTACCAGAAAAATACTTCCGCTGTCTGAGCGGTCGTCCAACTCCTAATGGAGAAGGCTTCCACGTCATCATCGAAACACAAGAGAACATCAATGCATTTCACAAGTTCGTTCCCAAAGATCTTGGACCGAAATCCAGAGTTACCACCATTTTGAACAAGTAAGACATTGCAAGAGCAGATGGAAAGGCACTATCCACTAAACAACGTAACTACCCACTACTACTTAACGTTCCAAAAGGCATAGCTACACCTGTGTTGTCAAAGGTGTGGGTGTTAGCATGGGTCTCGCAGACATCAAAGAAGAACTCGAACACAGCCAAATGGACTTCTGCAACATAACCATAATCCGGAATTCAGCATGTCCCCTTACCCTGCTCAGGATCTTCTCCACCAGTTCCGAGGCCATCAGCAATCTTATTGCTAATGGCATCTGGATTCACAACAAGAAGTACAAAGTAGAAGCCTCTAGATCCACTGCGAGACTTACTCCGTGCTATAATTGCTACGCTTATGATCACCACACTCTTGCTTGTACTCGTCCCAGAGTTTGCTTCAACAGCGGAGAAAGTCACAACTCACCATATGACAAACCTATCAACCGATGGTTTTGTGCCACTTGCAAGAGGATCAGACATCGAACGAGCAGTGGTGACTGTCCAAAGAGGCCCCGCCATACTCAAACCAGACAGACCATTCCAAATATACTGAATCCAACCGACTTTCCAGCTCTTCCAGCATCCGACACTTTCAAGATCCACTACACGACTCCTGAATAAGAGGAAGAACAAGAAACAGAAAAATTGAACCAGAAACTCAACGTTCCATCCACAGTTTGGACCTTGACCCAAAAATCACAGGAGCTATTGAAATTGCCACCGGTGCCACCATGAAATGGGTAGCTTCCATTCTTACAATAATCACCGATCCTCCCTCCCCCAGATAGAAAACACGTTACCAAGCCATAAACAAAGCCACCCGCTATATCTTCGGTAAACATCTCAACATCCTCACCACAACCTAAGGCGATCTATATATCACTCACACGGAAATATTTAAAATCACAAAGAATCTCAGACAACAACGCATTCACAATAATATTCTACCCAACACCACCTAACCACATCACCAATAGCCCACTCACACCCAGACATATATCATTCACAACAACTCATAATAAACACACAACCATGTTTTTGAATTAAATGCCTTGTGCTTCCTGCTTTCTCACTCTCCACGGATGTACTACAATCAGAAGATCAAGCTCCAAATCAGTAGCACTTGACCATAATAGACAGAAGACATCACAACCAAAGCCAGGTACAGGACCATTAGCCACGTGTGGGGTCACTAGACCATCGCAACATACTTCTTGACATCGGTACTTTGACTTTTCTGGGGGGCCGCTGTGGCTCAGTGGTAGAGCGTTCACCTCTGGTGCGTAGGGACTCGGGTTTGATCCCAGACCCCGCCAAGTGGGCTTTGTGGTGGACAAACACAGTGTGCGTGGATTTTCTCGGGTTCTCCCGTTTCCTCCCACTTTCTTCTTTCCACTATTTCATCATCACCGCTTCCTTTGGCCTAACCGGCGTAACCGTTGGACGTTAAACTCAAAGATTTCATTTAGAATGGAGGATTACGAGAGAAGACAACTATTCTTAGATGCCTAACTAGATTCCAAAACCTACTTCTTGCTAGTTCTTACTTTTTTGCAATATGTATTGAATCCGCAAGTTGTAATGTACTTCTATCATTTCCGATTTCGATGGGAAGATAAGGATGGTAACTAAAGGTATTCTTGGGATGTTTAATTAATTGAAAAAAAACGCTTATCTCTATTACAGTTTTTATTTTATAGTGATCCACGTTAGAACCGGACGTGGTTGATTTCTGCCATTTTCAGTTTGAATAGAAATTTAAGAATGAATGTGAGAACTTTTCTTAGAAAACTAAATCGATTCTTTAAAAAAAACTCACTATCATTTTTTTATATAGTTTTTGATCTATGTAGATCAATACTGAGACTGGAAGTTGTAGTAAATTTATATCACTTGTGATTTTAGTACATTGTTAAAGATGGAGATGAAAGGTCTTCTTGGGAAGCTGGATCAATTGCAAGAAACCATGTCTCGCTATATGTTACTGTCTTTGCTCTATAGTAATCAATGTTAAACGGAAAAGGACTAATTTCTACCTCTACCCATGGGTAAATCCATGGGCGACCACAGAGGGGGGTAAAGAGGGTGCAATTGCCCCCCTGAATTTTTGAAAAGATTAACTTTTATAGGCTCTTCTGCTGACAAAAGTTTGAGTTTAATTGCTTCCGGAAGCCGAAGATGCTTTTTTTAATTTTTTTAAATATCTGTTAATGGTGTAATGTTCAGAATGGATATAAGACTTTTTTTCTAAAAGGCAAAAAGATGAGAATAGCGTTGTCCGAATCCCAGAATCAAGCAAGTTGAAAGTAACAGAAAGAAAGCTGGTTCGTATATTATTTTCCGTCTTTTTCTGCACAACACATGATATATATCTCTTCGAGGTGATAAATCAAACTCGGGCGCGTTCTTTGATCTGTTAGACTCGAGACTGGAGACACTCTGCCTTATGCAGAGTCGTTTTGACGTATGATTACCGTCATACTAGTGGCCTGACTACTGTAGGAAACATATGTTAGTCGAACTCTTTAGTATGGCTCTAATCACTCGTCAGAACGACTCTGTATGAGGTCCACTGTGTTCAAAGGACACATTGAAGGACGATCGGCAATGCGAAATATACTTCACAATGAATGAAAAATGAATTGATTTCACTTTGTGAATAGGAATTTTAAAATGTTTTAGTTAAGGAAGGAAATAAAGAAAATCATTCTGAGTAATTGCTGATGAAAGTGTGGACATTTCTCATGTAGAGCAGTTGTCACTAGGAATTAGATATTTAGACTCAACTCTAAATCAACGCAAAATAGAGGAATTCCTTGGTTTTGTGAGTCTACAGAAACTTAATGCAAAGGCAATTGTAACTGAATGTTTATCCTTTTTGTCAAAATGTGACCTTGATATGTCGAACTTAATGTGAACAGGGTTATGACGGATTCGCCACAATAGTAGAAGCGGAAGATGGTGTGAACAGAATAATACAATAACAATATCCTAAGGCGGTATTTCTTCACTGCACTAGCCATAAATTAAATTTGGTTATTAACGACAGTAATGATGTTAAATTAAATTTGGTTATTAATGACACTAATGAAGTTAAACACATTCGAAATTCAGTTGCAACTATTCAAAATATAATCAATTTTTTTCGTGAAAGATCTGTCAGAAAAAAATATTGTTCCTAATGTACCTCTCTTCTATGAAACATGGTGGTCTGCAAAGAACAAAAGCATCAGAATATTTTTAGAAAAATCTCAAAAATAGTGAATTGCCTAAAACAGCTGTCCCCTGGTGGAAACAGAAGCGCGCAACAAAGTGCTCAGTACGTACTTACATTCTTCAGTGTCATCAGGTACATTTTTAATATCAATGCACATCATGGCCAAATATAGTGCTATTTTAGAACCAACTAGAAATGCTCTACAGGGAGAGGCAATTGATCTTTCCAAGGTACAAGAACACATTGAAGTTATTTTGGACATGTTGGAAAATCGTCGCTGAGTTGTCACCAACTGCTTTCACCAATTTTCACACCTGGTACATGGGGTCCTCGGTTCGATCCCAGCTCGAGCCAAGTGAACTTTGTTTTGGACAAACACCGTGTGAGTAAGTTTTATTGGGGTTTTCCCATTTTCTTCCAGTTTCTTCAATCCACCATTTCATTCATTTCTTATCATCACTGACTCCCTTAGCCTAGCCGGCATAAACGTGGGACGTAAAACTTAAAAGATTTCATTTCATTTGCTTTCACCAACTATACACGGCTACCGAAGCCTCGGCTGTCGCTGTTGGAAGTGTAACAGAAATATTTCATACGCTTCCAGCGACTACTTGCACAGTAGAACGTCCATTTAGTACTTTAATGAGACTAAAATCTTGGTTACGGTCTAGAATGGAGGAGGAAAGACTCAGCGGAATGTGAATATTGTGTCCACCGAAAACATGTGCTTGTAAACAAGAATGTGTTCATAGAGCAAGCAATTACAAGATTCGCTAAGGAGGGTTATCGTCGGCTAGACTTTCTGTTCAAGGAACACCAGTGAATGAAATGTAAGCTAAGTAGATTAATTGTGATGTGTCTTTTTCCTGTCAATGCTATCCTAATATCTAATCTGTTGATTTTTTTTTAATATATTTTTTTTATAGTTAATGAAGATATACTATGTGCTAACTAAAATACGATCAGTTTGACATGAAGGATTACGTGCGTGCGTCTTTTGATGTGATTGTGTGAGTGATTGAGTGATATCGATCCCAGGAGACTGAATTCAAAAATTCACTTGCATTTAGTAGTTCGCGTGTGAAACAAAAGTCGTACGGGCGTACGAACTAATATTACAATATTGAAAATCCCAATTGGGTGATCCTGATAAATCTACGTGTGTTTGTCATATTTGGTTGTATTAGGTAGTAATCCTGTGGAACAGAGAACGTTGAAGTATTGAAAGTCTAGGCAGTGTTATATGAATAGTTTTCGTTATGTTGAGAAAGTGGTATTGGTATACCTTGATATTGAAAACAAGAAAATATCGAAAATCATCCAAATACTGAAAACTATCGAAAAATCGACATCAAAAAATCCCGACATTTCAAACTATCTATCGATTCATCGAAATATCGCAAGCCCTACCCACGATCCTGTGCACCAAAGGTGCGCGTGCTAGCCAATTGGCTAGCGGGAAGAGCTGTGCTCAAAATCACGAAATCGACGCTCACGAGAACGGAACTCACGCTCGCTCGAACTCAACCTCATGAAGTGAGCGTGAGGTTGAGTGAGTTTGATGTCAGACTAGTGAGGTGAGCGTGAGGTTGAATGAGCTTGAGGTTAGAATGATGCGAGTGTGAGGTTGAGTGAGCGTGAGGTCAGAATGGTGATGTGAGTGTGAGGTGAGACTGGTGATGTGAGCGTGAGGTTGAGTGAGCGTGAGGTCAGACTGGTTATGTGAGTGTGATGTCAGACTAGTGAGGTGAGCGTGAGGTTAAGTGAGCCTGAGGTTAGAATAATGTGAGCATGAGGTTGAGTGAGCGTGAAGTCAGACTGGTGATGTGAGCGTGATGTCGAGTGAGCGTGAGGTCGAAATGTGTTTGTGAGCGTGAGGTTGAGTGAAGTTACGTCTGGTCTGATGAAGCCAAGTGGATAGTTGACGAAACTGTTACACGTTTTTAATTTTTGCAATAACCATATTGTTTTGCACAACGAGTAGATTAAATTGGATTTTTCAGCCTGTTTTATTCAATTGCAAATCTTTCACTTTTATAGTTTGCACGATAGTTTACCAAACAACTGACAGCGGAGTGCAAGGAAGCGCCTAGCGTTCGCTTTGACCTTGTTGCTGCGTTAGAACCAGGAAAATGACCAGTTCCAAGACTGTATTCAGTGGGGACAAAACATGGGTGTCCTACGTGATCTCGCCCTACAGCTCCGATCTCGTTTCCAGGGACTTCCACCTATTCTCCCATCAGAAGCGATGATTGGCTGCACAGCGTTGCGACAGTGCAGCTGATTGGAGAAAAGATTGTGACATCCTGATCCTAGTCCCTCTCGGCAGAGTTCTTTGACAGAGCCATAAAGAAATTGGTGTTGCGTTGCAATAAATGCCTCAACAAGCATGGTGCGTATGTTGAAAAGTCGGTTATGTATCACTAAATCCACACTAATAAAATCATTGTCTTCCAACATTTGTCTTTCATTTTACAGCCCATTGGAACTTACTTTCTGGAAGCGTGTTGTACACTCATGTCCAAAATTATTGTCGCGTATCTATAACTGTCTTCTTGTAACAATATAATTTGATAATGATTTTGCATGGCTTTTAATACTGATACTATGTGTACAATCGGGAGCTCATCCGTGGCTAAGTGGTTAGCATACGCGCCTCCGGCGCAGGAGACCCAGGTTCGATTCCCGGCTGGAGCTCATGTGGTTCAGATTTCACGTTAATCTGTAGTCCACGTTTCATATATCCTCGCTGCTGAAAAGGGGCGTTAAACCCAAAATCAACTCAACTCAACTATGTGTATAATCGGGAAATGTATATTTGTGGTAAATTTCATAGGAAAAGAATTATAAATACGAAAATTAGAATGAGTAAAACAAGATGTTGCTAAATGGATAAGAAAGGTTTATTTTCGTTTTATTGGTCTTATTTACTGCTCTTTTGACATGAAATTTGCCACATACATGTCTTTGCCGATTATACACATACTAACATTATAAGAAATACTGATCGAATTCGTTATCAAATTATATCCCTACAACAACAAATTTATAGACATGCGACAATTATTTTGGACATGAGTGTACACAGAACTAACATTCCCTCGGTTTACAGTATAACAAAACTCATATTCTAACATTTTCTTAGAAGCAGATTTTCAAGCAATTTGTTGCGAATAAAATGAAAAAAAGAGTAAAGAATTGTGACTTATGTTTGTTCATTTTGAAGGTAACCAAATCTAGTAGACGTTTTATATACGTTTGAGAAACAAAATTACTGTTTAACTTTGGAAAAGAGGAAGAAAGAAAGAAAAACAGCTTTTCGTATAATTTAATGCAAAAGTTTACGTCTTTCTCTTTTTGTATTGCTTTTTTTTTGTATAATTGTAATTCGACTGGAGTGTTTTTCTTGGCGACACAAATCGTGCTGAGATATTTGTTTGTGTTTCTTTTAAACTTTTAGATGAGCCGGAAGGATGCTTTTGAATTCAGGAAAGGTACTTTTAAGCTGCTTCTTCCTTTTGGTACCTTGATCTTAGGTAGAGGGAAAAGAAGTGAAAGAGAGGGCCACAACGACGCAACACCTGCATTGAATATTTTTTCCTTTCTCTCTCTCTCACTTTCCTGCCACTAAGACTTCCCATCCCTAGAACTTTGGAGCACTTTTTAATTACCCGGGGACAAAGAGAAAAGAACTCCTACTTCCAGGGTTTTCCTTCTCTTTCGTGTTGAAGCAGCATCTGCAAGGATTAAAGGAATCGTGGTTGGACTGTAGTTCGTGAAATACAAACAAAAAAAAAAAACTTATTTTGCTTTCGAATTTAAGAAAAAAAAAACTTTTCAGTTTCTCAATTTCTTATTAAAGAGTGGTTGAAACTCCCGTGTTTGAATAGTAAAACGAACAATAACTTATATTGATTCCCTTTATAGTAGACTTAAAAAAGAGTAATAATAATTTCGTAAAGATTAATATTTTGAGTAAATTTTCTTTGTTATAAGTATCGTTTACTTACTAGAGAAATTCGAATCTCTATATCATCCAGTATGAGGAGAGGCTAGCAAGTTCTTACTCTCGCCATATAAAGACAGGCCTGTATCCACGGGGATCTAGGAGGATGTCCCCCTTAAATTTTTGCTGCCCCCTAAAACTTTCGCAGTAGGTTAAAATGAACTATAATAAGGTTGGATCGCACCCTCCCCCCCCCCTATATATTTATGGACTGGCTACGGGTCTGGATAGGGATTTGCTAGTAATGTGACAATTTGCCCAATGACAGTTTGGCACCTTACTAACAAGTGTGCTTGTTTGCATGTTTAGTCCTGTACGATTGAAGATACAGTTAGAAAACTATGCACCGAAAGCATGTTACACAAAATCGAATATTAAGCTGTAATTAGGTTCCTCTATCTTCAAAGAAAACACTGGTCAGCATTGGTTCGGTTGTCTCGAAGGTAATAGCTGTTTCTTAATAATTTTGACATGCTCATTTCGAAAATGAACACTGTTTGTTTCTATCACGTACAGTTTTTGCACAAAACTACAGTATATTACTTTCCTTAATTTAAGAGAAGAAACTGTTGTTTCAGATGTTGCCAATAGATAAAGCCATGTAAACATGTACAAAATACATGTACTTTTACGTTACAAATCTTTCATTTTGCAACTGAATGTGAATAAAAATAATATAAACACTTATTTTGTATTGTGTTGACATGCTGTTGTTAAACTACTTTGATTTTGGGTATTTATACGCCTATTTACTTATAAATATCCATAGGGGTGTTGGAAATGTGTTGTTTTATATCAGTTATCGCGGTCCATTTAGTTCACACTTCGCTGGTTTCCAGCTTTCTCATGTGAGGCATTGTTTACAGTGTCAAGTCCTGACTGAGGATATTACGAGCTTGTGGATGCAAGCCCGGCAGTTCTGTGGCGGGTGAGAGAGATAGAAGGTTTCACTCGAGTGGAGACTGCACTACCGTACACGTTACTGTGCATATTTTTGGAAGCTTAGCTTCATCATCTTTCGTTCAGCATACCAATTTTCAATCATTGGTTTTCCATCCACCATCTTCATTGGCCACTATGGCCAGCGGACAACACCAAAGTCTTCCTGCGGCAGCTCCTACACCATCAGGCCTTCCTGCGGCTGCTCATAAAGTAGAGAAACGAAAGAGCTACAAGGATGCGTTTGAAACACCAGTACTTGTGACACCACGACCAGATGAGAATACCAGGACTACGGACAACGGCAACATAGCATCTACATCTACATGTCCACCTCACAAGAAGCACCATGACGATAACATCAGTATTGCTAGTTTCGACGACAGCTCCCGACTCATGATAGTAGACGGCATCCAGCAACTCTCTCATAAACCTCAACCGGACGTACTTAACTTTCTTCTATAAAACTTTGATCCAAAACTCCGCAACACCAAACTGTTACTTCAGAAAATTCTTAAATACCGACCACGCACACAAATTTTACAAATTGTTCAAACACAAAACGGCTACATCATAAAGTCACCTCTACCGCATTTTGCTACAACAATAAGAGACAAGCACAGTTTCGAAATCTTTGGCAAGACATCAAAACTTACGAAACTCCACGACCAACGTACCAAACTACTGCCGCCACCAAGACGATCTCCTACACTATCTGTGGTCATTCGCGGAGTGGATCCAGCATACAGCGATGAAGAAATTGAAGAGGAATTACGTCAAGAAGGGTACGTGTTCAAGAAATGTCTTCGCATCCGTAACAACCAAGGAGCTACTTACATGGTGCGGGTCTTGACCGAATCACAAGACACTATTGATGATCTATTGGAACACGGGGCATACATCTACAAGAAACGACACAGAGTCGAACCATCGAAAACTCCAGCCCCTCTACCAATACGTTGCGACCGCTGCCAGCAGTATACACATCCAACATCAAAATGTACTAATACTTTCAAATGTGGTTACTGTGGTGGTCCGCACCACACCCGAACCTGTCCAAACATGCAACAATCACCTGACTGTCCTACCTGTCACGAACGTCATCCTGCTTATAGTTACAAATGCAAATCGAAACCTGTTTCTCAAGAAGCACAGCCTAAATTAGTTGTTCCTCTCCGCATGCATGATACACAAAATCAAACTTCTGACACTCATACTACCTCAGATCAACCTATAACAATCAAACAACTCCTAGCTTTCATCACTCTCGCGCTTCAAAACATACATCCGTTCGCACGTCCTCTAGTTTTGCAACACGTTCAATTCACTGCACAATCAGTCTTTCACCTTCAATTTCATGCAACTTACAATGGACCTACGGCCTACTTTTATACTTTTCCATCTCAGCAAAGCTTTTAAATTCCATCCTGTCATGAGCATTGTGGATTTAGTCTTTCTCTTTTTAAATATTCGTTCAATCTTCACTCACAAACTACTTTTCGAACAACTCCTTCTCGAAGAAAAAGCAAATGCTTTCCTACTGAACGAAACTAATCTTACTCCGAAATTGCAATGCAAAATTCCAGGCTACACATTAATCCGCAAAGACAGCATTCTACCAGCACGACGTGCGAATGGTGGCGTTGCTATCGGCTTCTCACCCCATATCCCATATCGCATACATACATGTCCAGCACAGAATCTACCAGAACATCTCATAATCACCCTTTACTACAAATCAGATTACATCACCATAGCAACAATCTATGTACGACCAGGCCACCCAATCCCTCTGGGCTTCTTTCAGTATATTTCAAACTCGTTTCAGCGCTATATCATCTTAGCTGACATCAATATTCATAGCCGTTCTATCAGAGACAAAACGAATTTTGTGAACTTCATCACCACTGCTACAACAGGCACATATCACCAACTACCAAAACCGACACGCCCAGAATCAAATACGACCCCTGACGTAGCTATTACTTCAGCTACCTTAACACAGCGCACAACACTTGAAGTCTTAGACCCATTAGGAAGTGATCATGTACCGATCAAGCTATTCATTCAATGTCGCACTCCTCGACCTCTTGATGCAACTCCACCTCATATGAACTTAAGATATGATAAAGCAGACTGCGAGAAATATCGTTTATATCTTTCAACACACCAAGAAGGACTTGATCCACCTACTACCGAAGACGAACTATATCATCTATTGGATACTATTACACGCCATATCAATCACGCTTCAGCACGATATATACCACAATCACAATATACGCCATATAAGCCTAAACTTCGCGACACTTTTTTCGGGATTACATTCATACAGGAAGTCGAGAGGCTCTTCGCCATCACAGAGCTCTTCAACGTACAGTCTAAAACTATGTTAAAGCCTACAAATTACGTCAGTGGATAAAAACCTGCAACACTCTTTCAGAGACATCCCACCCGTCACGTTACTGGAAACGCCTCAACGCTCTTCCTGGCAAATCAAATAGAACGTCATATCCACTCATTCTTAACGACAAACCTCTTCACTCTGATCTCGATAAAGCAAATGCCTTTGCCACATATCTTCAGGATATCTTCACACCACTTATTCCTGACCGTCCTGTACATAATCATCCGGTGGATCAATTTGATTTTTCATCTGCTCATCTTCAGCCAAACAGTAGCCACCAGCTGAATATTTATAAAACACTAACAGCGGCCATCACTCCTGATGATATTACTTCAGCCATTCGAAGAAAACGTAACACAGCCCCAGGTATAGACGCAATCTCTTATCGCCATATTAAGGAATGTTCATATGCAGTTCTCTACCTTCTCCCACTAATCTATACTTTCATCTTACGTTCTGGATTCATACCATCACAATGGAAGACGTCTAAAATTCTGATGTTTCTCAAACCTAATAAACCAGCCGACAGTATTTCTTCATATCGACCTATTCAATTAACGCCTGTGTTCAGTAAAATTCTCGAAAAAATCTTAGTTCAACGACTGCATATCCATCTTACTCATTATAATCTTTTACCACGATCGCAAGCTGGATTTCGCCCAAATTTTAGCATCAACGACCAATTACTCCGTCTTCTCAATCACATCACCAACCAATATAATACATCACGACCATCTTGCCTTACCTTATTTGATATGGAGAAAGCATTTGATAAAGTATGGCACGCAGGACTTATGTACAAACTTTTGAACATCCGGCTTCCTCTTGCTTATATTCGATTCATCTATAACTTTCTGCATTGTCGCTTGGCATACGTATCTATTAACGACACATTCTCTCATCCTATATTCCTTTACTCTGGTGTACCCCAAGGATCTTCACTCTCCCCTCTGCTTTATCTTCTTTATGTGGCTGACTTACCACCATTACCTACGAACGTTCATGTTTTTCAATATGCAGACGATACAGCGTTCCTAGCACTTGGTAAAACTGTTCACCAATTTAATATTTCAATGCAGTCCGCTATAGATTCGTTTATTAACTGGTGTGAAAAGTGGCGCCTCAAGATAAACGCTCTGAAGACCCAGACTATAGTTTTCTTGCCGCCCAAAAAACGCACAAAGGTCCACCGAAACCCCAACTTACTTCATCTCACAGTCGATGATACCCGTACTCAACTCAGTAAATCTGTCAAATACCTCGGCCTCATCTTAGACACACATCTCACTTGGAAACCACATTTACAGGACGTGATTACAAAAGCTTCAAACCGGCTCAATTTATTAAAACGTCTCACGGGCACTACCTGGGGTCTCAGTTCTACAACTGTGTTAAATACTTACAAGGTCTTTTTGCGTCCAGTTCTGACGTATGCTAATCTAGCTTGGATCGCTGCACCACCATCCTTCTATAACAAATTAAAGATCTTAGAACGCCATGCACTCCGCATTGCTTATAGGATAAAATTACCAAGTCCAACATGCGAATTGTACGAAAGAATCCCTTTTCCACATATTCTCTTCCATCTCGAATCTCTCCGTTTCAAATATATCGATACACACGTGCATGAACGCCACCCGCTTCTCATAGACACCATGAACGCCCACATAGACTTTCCTATTTCAACTCCTATTATACATACGCCGTTATCTCTTCTTTTCACGATTTACCATTACACTCTACCTCCAAACCACAGGTACCTCCACTTAGCAGAAGAATTGAAGACCGACGACCCACAGCCTCTCATCTGTCCATCATACGCACTGTAATACCTCTGTTACTAATCTGGGCTTTCCCTTGTCTTTCATCAATGCTTGGAGCAGCCCCCAAGCGAGAAGATTAACCAGCATCAGTCAACTAACATAACCCAGTGTTGTTTGTGATTCGCACTTCACCACATCATGCCATCTCATCTTCATCTCATGATTGTGATCTAAAGATCACAATGTTCAACCTACCAATGCTAAAAATCAATAAATAAAATAAAATAAAATCCTCTGCATAATAACGATAACACCTTCCTTCATTCCTATACCCCTCTTCTAACTCAGTAAGACAAACATCCCATAGACCAACCACCACAACTCCTATTTCTTCCCATTATAATGTCACCCACTTCCACATAGAGGGCGTAACCCTCGAGCGGGTAGCTAGCTCTGGCTAGCAAAAAAATAATAAAAAACATTTAGTTATTTTGCGAGTGCTGTGGTTTTTTGAGTGCTGTATTGTTCTTTGATGGGCTGATAAAATAGAAAGTACTTATTTGAACAGTGTTTGGTGTTTCTGGTTGATGGGCATTGACTGAAGCTAGCTAATTTGAAAAGAAGTTCCTATTGTGCTTATTTTGCCAGTGTTGTGTTGTTCTAGTTAATGTGTAGTGACTTAAACTAGTTAACAAAAATGTTTTAAGGTACTTATTTCAGTAATGCTGTGTCTTCTTGGATAACTTGCGGTGACTCAAGTTACCTATTTAAAATATTTTAATGTGCTGGTACTTATTTTGGTAGTGTTGTGTCTTCCTGGTTAGTGCAGTGACTCAATTGTTAGAAAATGACATCGCGTAAATGTTTGAATGACCCTGATATTTTCTGTTATGTGTATGGCAGTTACACTGTGCTTAAACAGAGACTCCCTATTACAAGTTTCATAAAGAAAGTGTACTTCTCTTATTTTAGTATCAAATTAGGCGATCAAGATAAATCGTGGGCATCTCACAGTGTGTGCAGAATATGTGTAGAGACACTGAAATCCTGGGCAAACGGTAAAAAGAAAGGAATGCAGTTCGGAATACCTATGGTGTGGAGGGAGCCTCGAAACCATCATGATGACTGTTATTTCTGTGCAATAAATGTTAAACGATACAATGCAAAGAACAAGAAGGGTATTCTGTATCCGGATACATAGCTTCATCAATTCGGCCCGTTCCTCATAGTGAAAAATCTACCGATTCCCAATCCACCACCCTCTATGGATGTTTTATCATCATCTAGTAGTAGTGAAGCAGATGTTCCATGCGAGGATGATAGCAACTATCCTAGCACGAATCCGCAGCCGTTTACACAACCAGAACTTAATGATCTTGTTCGAGATTTAAATCTACCAAAGGAAAGTGCAGTTCTTGGGTCTAGACTTCGTTCGAAAAACCTTTTGGCCAGTGGGACACATTACTTATGGTATAGACACCGAGAGAGAGAATTTCTTCCTTATTTCTCTGAAGACGACGGGTTAGTGTTCTGCAACAACATTCCAGCTGTTGTGGATGCATTGGGTGCTTTTTATAACGCATCCGATTGGAGACTTTATAGATGCTTGGAAATCCAGCCTAAAAGGAGTTCTTCTGCATAATGGAAACAAACTTGGATCAATTCCTGTAGCATACTCTGTTACATGGAAACAAACGTACAATACCTTGAAATTAATACTCTCTAAGTTAAAATACAAGAACACGGTTGGTCTGTTTGCGGGACTTGAAAGTCATAGGTCTTCTAATAGGAATGCAGCTAGGATATACCAAATACCTATGCTTTATATGTGAATGGGATAGCAGAGCCAGAGACAAGCACTGGAATGTGAGAGAATGGCCTCAGCGCTGTGATTTGTCTCCAGGTAAGAAAAGTGTAATGCACACTCCACTAATTGATCGCAATAAAGTGCTACTTCCACCACTTCATCTGAAACTGGGACTTATGAAGCAATTTGTGAAAGCTGTGGACAAGAATGGGCAGTGTTTTCAATATATAGCTAAATCTTTTCGATCACTGAGAGCAGCAAAACTTTTGGAAGGTATTTTTACAGAGCCACAAATTAGAAAGCTGTTAGTAGGTGACACATTTGAAAATTCAATGACCGAATTGGAAAAGAACGCCTGGTTAAGTTTCAAAAATGTTGTAGATAACTTTCTCGGAAAGAAGAAACACCTTGACTATGTAACAATTGTAGAAGATATGTTGATCCATTTTCGCACACTTGGGTGTAACATGAATCTCAAGATACATTTTCTACATACTCATCTCGACTTTTTTCCTGCCAATCTTGATGAGGTCAGCAAAGAGCAAGGGGAAAGATTTCACAAAGATATTTCTGAAATGGAGAGCAGATATCAAAGCAGATGGAATATCACAATGTTAGCAGACTATTGTTGGATGATGAAGAGGGATCGTGACAGTTACGACAGAAGTTGTAGGAAAACAGAGGCGAACATTGAAAAAGGAATAAGTGGCTTCTCCATGAACTTGAAAACCAGAGCAAGTAAGTGCATTCAACATTATACCGTAGGAAATAAGGTTTATGATAGTATTATGTGTGTATAGCATTGTTTAGTGTAACCAAAGCAATCTAGTTTATTTGTTTAAATTGTTTTATTGAATTGTCCTGCAGTATTATTCGTGCCTTCCGAAATTATATAATACTATATACGTATATTGAAATGATGGTAGTGTTCGAAACAAAAATTGCAAATTGTAAGAAAACTTGACGTGATAGGCGTAAATGGATATCATTTCTGTAATCAGCGTCCAAAAATCATTTAGGATCACCTATTAGTTTGTAAACAATCGAAACTTTTTTTCAAAATGCTGACCAGTGAAATCAGCACAGAAATCATACATGAAGGCATGGAAGTTGCTTATGGTGAGGAATGTCCATCTTAGGACGCAGTGAAACGCTAGAAGTGATACTTTAAATATGGTAGCACAATTCTATAGGATGACCGTCCCCCAACAGCAACAAGACCCAAGCGTGTGTTAAAAGTTGACAAGCTAGTACCTAAAGATAGATGTGTGACTTAATTGTTTGGCTAGGAAGTTTCTAAGGCTCTACCAATGGGAAGACGATATTTTACATAGTGTTTAAGTGTTCAACATTGTTTCATGTTAGCATAATTGCCTAGTTGCTTTTGAAATGAAACGAAACATTGATGCTCAGAGGAGAAAGTTAAGAGCATTAGAAAAAGACGAGCAAAAGGTTTAGAATCTTGCTTTAAAATAGAAGCAATTATTCTTCAAAATTGTATTACAAGCAAGGATCTTATATAATATAGGATCTGCCCTTGAAATCCTCTATTTCTTGAACCCATACGTTACAGTTTCGCCACCCCTACTCTGCCCACTCCACCCAATAGGATCTCAAAGTTTTGAGCCAACAAACATCATGGCGGAAACGAAAATAGCCAATCAGACGATGGCGGAAACGAGAGTAGCGAATCAGACGTGCCGATGCTCGGTTGTTTTTTGGCTTCATTATTTAATAGGATGAATATATATATCGGCGGATCCTCTATTTTATAAGATCCTTGATTACAAGAAGAAACATTGTTTCATCCAAGGATGTTACAAAATAGCGGATCTGCCCATACAATAAAATCGTGAAGCCATACGTCACAGTTTTGCCACTTCCACTACATCCAATAAGATCGTAATGCTTTGCTTTGAGACGACATTCATGGCAGAAACAGAGTAGCCAATCCAGAAACGAGAGTAGTGCCGATGTTCGTTTATTTTCTTCATTGAATTATTATGATGAAGATACATATGAGCAGATCCTCTATTTTACAACATCCTTGGTTTCATCTGCAGTAGGACGTCGATAATCTGAACGTCAAAAATCCGAACGCTGTCCGTAGAAGCTTTTTATATTTTGTCTTAGCGCTAGCGATAAACAAACAATAGGTTGTCCGTAGGCGTTGTGTGAAGTAAGTGTTTTTACAAACGCTCATTCATATGTAATCCCTTGTCATACATATTTTTATTTTTATTTTCCCTTAGGCCTATACAAATTAAGTTTTAAGTGTGAGTTACAAGAACACTGTAATTTGGTATATGAGCAGGTTCTTCAGAGACATTAAATGTAAGTAGCCTTACGTACGGTATTGTAATTACTGTATGTAATGTAATGTATAACCATTGTATCGATAAAAGAGCATACCATGCAGTATATTTAAGCCTAAATGGCATTTTCTTGGTCATTTTCGAAAATCCGAACAATCTGTCGTTCCAATTAGTTCCGATTTTCGACTTCCTACTGTATGTATATTTAGCTTTAACAAAGCTTATATTAGTTATTCAGTCTTTATTTCTGGAAAAAAACTTCTCTACGAAAAAAAATAATATTGGATCAATGCACTAACGGATTCAAAACGGTTGATTGGAAGGAGCGGATCGTCTCTTGGACGATTAATTTTGGCTTTGCATCAAATCAGGATGAAACACTGCAAGATTGTATGTGGCTATATAAAGGTGGCCTTTGGGGGCGGTCACCTCCACCCTTTTCATAGTGAATCCAGTAGTGTATCAATATTAAAAATGGGTAAAGAGCAATTTTGTAAACTATAAGGTCAAAAATTGGCACACTCATATCCAAAATTATTATCGCATGTCTATAAATATGTAGTTGTAGGAATGTAATTTGATAACGAATTCGTCCGGTATTTCTTATAATGTTAGTATATGTATAATCGGCAAAAACATTTATGTGGTAAATTTCATGTCAAAAGAGCAGTAAATAAGAACAATAAAACGATAATAAAACTTTCTTGTCCATTTGGCACCATTTTGTTTTACTCAGGCTAATTTTCGTATTTATAATTCTTTTCCTATATGAAATTTACCACAAATATATATTTCCCGATTATACACATAGTATCAGTATTAAACGGACCCTGCAAAATCATTATCAAACTAGATTCTTACATGAAGATCGTTATAAATACGCGACAATCATTTTGGACATGAGTGTACATAGAATCGTCACAAAGTAAAGCTTTCAGTTCAATTTCTTTGCAACATATAGTTTTCTTTTATGGGTGGAGTTTTGGGTATGAGAAGTTAAAAGGGGCAATCGTGAGAAGCTCAAGCTTTCCTTTATCGCAATGGCATCATACGATATCCTCATGAACAACTGAGGGAAATTACTCCCGTCTAAATTCTCCGTAATTTCGTATCAGGTTCGGTCGACATACTCCTGCTTTATATATTTTAATTTGACTCTGTTAAATATTAGAGGAACCTTACTTGTTTTTGCAGGTTTATTTCTGTAACATTAGGGATGAATGTGTTATTTGTATTGAATTGAAGCTGATATTGGGTGTTTTAAAAATGGGTCCCATGGACAACAG